>NC_052087.1:49494324-49794324 GCF_015852505.1 Tachyglossus aculeatus | reverse complement strand
GATTGATGATGATGATGATGAAGTGACTTGCCCAAAGTCACACAGCTGACAGGTGGTGGAGCCGGGATTCGAACCCACGACCTCTGACTCCAAAGACCGGGCTCTTTCCACTGAGCCACACAATGAATGGGACAGGGACTGTGTCCAACCCGATTAGCTCGTATCTACCCCAGCGCTCGGTACGGGGCCTGGCACGTAGTAAGCGCTTAACAGCTACCACAGTTTCTTGCTTTTTCCTCTGGGCTCCAGGTTCCTCATCTGCAAAATGAGGGTTCATTTCATTTCATTCATTCAGTCGTATTTATTGAGCGCTTACTGTGTGCAGAGCGCTGTACTAAGCGCCTGGGAAGTCCAAGTTGGCAACATACAGGGACGGTCTCGACTCAGCAGCGGGCTCACAGTCTAGAAGGGGGAGACAGACAACAAAACGAAACATATTAACAAAATCAAATAAGTAGAATAAATATGGACAAGTAAAATAAAGAAATAGAGTAATAAATCCGGACAAACATATATATACAGGTGCTGTGGGGAGGGGAAGGAGGCAAGGCGGGGGAGATGGGGAGGAGGGAGCGAGGAAGGAATACCTGTTCTCCCCTCCCTCTTAGACCGCTAAGAGACGGTCAATCAATCAATCAATCAATCAATCGTATTTATTGAGCGCTTACTGTGTGCAGAGCACTGGACTAAGGCCTTCCCCTCAGGCTCCATCCGCGCGCCCTCCCCTCGGCGACCCAGCCCACCGCCGGGAGCCCCGGAGATGCAGCGTGGCTCGATGGAAATCAATCAGTCAATCAATCAATCGTATTTATTGAGCGCTTACTGTGTGCAGAGCACTGTGCTAAGCGCTTGGGAACATTTATTACTCTTTCCACTAGGCCACGGTGCTTTCAGCATAGAGCTGTGTGGAGCTTTAATTCTATTTGTTCTGACGACTTTGACACCCGTCCACATGTTTTGTTTTGTTGTCTGTCTCCCCCTTCTAGACCGTGAGCCCGCTGTTGGGTAGGGACCGTCTCTATATGTTGCCAACTTGGACTTCCCAAGCGCTTAGTACAGTGCTCTGCACACAGTAAGCGCTCAATAAATATGATTGATTGATTGAATACGATTGAATGAGTGAATGAATGAATAGAGACAGTCCCTACCCAACAGTGGGCTCACAGTCTAGAAGGGGGAGACAGAGAACAAAACCAAACAGATTAACAAGATAAAATAAATAGAATAGATATGTACAAGTAAAATAAATAAATAGAGTAATAAATATGTATAAACATATATACAGGTGCTGTGGGGAAGGGAAGGAGGTAAGGTGGGGGGATGGAGAGGGGGAGGAGGGGGAGAGGAAGGAAAGAGCCCGGGCTTTGGAGTCAGAGGTCACACGTTCAAAGCCCACTGTTGGGTAGGGACTGTCTCTATATGTTGCCAACTTGGACTTCCCAAGCGCTTAGTCCAGTGCTCTGCACACAGTAAGCGCTCAATAAATACGATTGATTAATCCCAGCTCCGCCAGTTGTCAGCTGTGTGACTTTGAGCAAGTCACTTCACTTCTCTGGGCCTCAGTTCCCTCACCTGGAAAATGGGGATTAAGACTGCGAGCCCCCCGTGGGACAACCTGATCACCTTGTAACCTCCCCGGCGCTTAGAACAGTGCTTTGCACATAGTAAATGCTTAATAAATGCCATGATTGTTGTTATTATGCCCCGGGAGAAGGCCGGAGGTCGCGGGGCGTCCACCTTTTGGGACGTCCGGTGACTGGGGACTCCCGGTTTCAGGAGCGGGCGGCAAAATGGAGGACTCCGGACGGGTTGATGGACGGACTGACCACCAACGGGGTGCTGGTCATGCACCCGGCCGGGGGCTTCTCCGAAGACTCGGCCCCCGGGGTTTGGCGGGAGATCTCCGTCTGCGGCAACGTCTACACCCTGAGGGACAGTCGCTCTGCGCAGCAGCGGGGGAAACTGGTACGTTCCCCGCCCTCCACGCGTCCACTGCCCGGTCCCTTCTGTCAGTCAGTCAGTCAGTCAGTCGGATTTACTGAGCGCTTCCTGCGTGCGGAGCGCTGTACTAAGAGGGGAGGACAACGCGACTACAAACAGACATCCATCCTTTAGACTGTGAGCCCACTGTTGGGTAGGGACCGTCTCTATATGTTGCCAATTTGGACTTCCCAAGCGCTTAGTACAGTGCTCTGCCCACAGTAAGCGCTCAATAAATACGATTGATGATGATGATCCTCATCGTCGGGCCCTGCGCCTGGGTTGAAAACCCAGTCTCTCCCTTAATAATAATAATGATGGCATTTATTAAGTGCTTACTATGTGCAAAGCACTGTTCTAAGCGCTGGGGAGGTTACAAGGTGAACAGGGGGTCCCACGGGGGGCTCACAGTCTTCGTCCCCATTTTACAGATGAGGGAACTGAGGCACTGAGAAGTGAAGTAACTTGTCCAAAGTCACACAGATGACAAGCGGCGGAGCCGGGATTTGAACCCCTGACCTCTGACTCCAAAGCCCAGGCTCTTTCCACTGAGCCACGCTGCTTCACTATGTACACATCATTACTAATAATGATGGCATTTATTAGGCACTTACTTTGTGCAAAGCACTGTTCTAAGCGCTGGGGAGGTTACAAGGTGATCAGGTTGTCCCCTGGGGGGCTCACAGTCTTCATCCCAATTTTACAGATGAGGGAACTGAGGCCCAGAGGAGTGAAGTGACTTGTCCAAAGTCACACAGATGACAAGCGGCGGAGCCGGGATTTGAACCCCTGACCTCTGACTCCAAAGCCCGGGCTCTTTCCATTGAGCCACGCTGCTTCTTTATATACACATCATTACTAATAATGATGGCATTTATTAGGCACTTACTTTGTGCAAAGCACTGTTCTAAGCGCTGAGGAGGTTACAAGGTGATCAGGTTGTCCCCCGGGGGGGCTCACAGTCTTCGTCCCCATTTTACAGATGAGGGAACTGAGGCACAGAGGAGTGAAGTGACTTGTCCAAAGTCACACAGATGACAAGCGGCGGAGCCGGGATTTGAACCCCTGACCTCTGACTCCAAAGCCCAGGCTCTTTCCACTGAGCCACGCTGCTTCTTTATATACACATCATTACTAATAATGATGGCATTTATTAGGCACTTACTTTGTGCAAAGCACTGTTCTAAGCGCTGAGGAGGTTACAAGGTGATCAGGTTGTCCCCCGGGGGGCTCACAGTCTTCGTCCCCATTTTACAGATGAGGGAACTGAGGCACAGAGGAGTGAAGTGACTTGTCCAAAGTCACACAGATGACAAGCGGCGGAGCCGGGATTTGAACCCCTGACCTCTGACTCCAAAGCCCAGGCTCTTTCCACTGAGCCACGCTGCTTCTTTATATACACATCATTACTAATAATGATGGCATTTATTAGGCACTTACTTTGTGCAAAGCACTGTTCTAAGCGCTGGGGAGGTTACAAGGTGATCAGGTGGTCCCACGGGGGGCTCACAGTCTTTGTCCCCATTTTACAGATGAGGGAAAACAGAGGAGTGAAGTGACTTGTCCAAAGTCACACAGATGACAAGCGGCGGAGCCGGGATTTGAACCCTGACCTCTGACTCCAAAGCCCGGGCTCTTTCCACTGAGCCACGCTGCTTCTCTATATACACATCGTTCCTAATAATGATGGCATTTATTAAGCACTTACTTTGTGCAAAGCACTGTCCTAAGCGCTGGGGAGGTTACAAGGTGATCAGGTTGTCCCACGGTTGCTAAATGGTATTTAATGATGGTATTTGTTAGGTGCTTACTATGCGTCAAGCACTGTTCTAAGCGCTGGGGGGATACAAGGTGATCAGGTTGTCCCACGGGGGGCTCACAGCTTTCATCCCTATCTTACAGATGAGGTCACTGAGGCACAGAGAAGTGAAGTGACTTGCCCAAAGTCACCCAGCTGACAGTTGGCAGGGCCGGGATTTGAACCCATGACCTCTGACTCCAAAGCCCGGGCTCTTTCCGCTGAACCACGCCGCTTCCCCCTTCTTGCCTGAAGCAGCCGGGGGCCTACTGGAAAGAGCCTGAGCCTTAGGGGACCTGGGTTCGAATCCACTCATCTGCTATACCTTTCATTCATTCAGTCGTATTTATTGAGCACTGACTGTATGCAGAGCAGCATACTAAGCGCTTGGGAGGGGACGTGGCTCAGTGGAAAAGAGCCCGGTCTTTGGAGGCAGAGGTCATGGGTTCAAATCCCGGCTTTGCCAATTATCAGCTGGGTGACTTTGGGCAAGTCACTTCTCGGGGCCTCAGTGACCTCATCTGGAAAATGGGGATGAAGACTGTGAGCCCCCCGTGGGACCACCTGATCACCTCTTAACCTCCCCAGTGATTAGAGCGGTGCCTTGCACATAGTAAGCGCTTAATAAATGCCATCATTATTATCATTACTATTACAATAATAAACTTTTAGACGGTGAGCCCACTGTCGGGTAGGGACTGTCTCTATATGTTGCCAACTTGTACTTCCCAAGCGCTTAGTCCAGTGCTCTGCACACAGTAAGCGCTCAATAAATACGATTGATTGATTGATTGAATAATAAACAGACACACACTGTACTAGGCGCTCGGAAAGGACAAGTTGGCAGCATCTAGAGACGGTCCCTACCCGACAGCGGGCTCACAGACTAGAAGGGGGAGACGGACGACAAAACAAAACGTGGAAACGGGCGTCAAAGTCGTCAGAATAAATAGAATTAGCATTCCCTACCATCTGGAGCAAGTCGTGGCCTAGTCGTGGGATATACATATATGTAGATATGTTTGTACATATTTATTACTCTATTTATTTTACTTGTACATATCTATTCTATTTATTTTATTTTGTTAGTATGTTTGGTTTTGTTCTCTGTCTCCCCCTTTTAGACTGTGAGCCCACTGTTGGGTAGGGACTGTCTCTATATGTTGCCAACTTGTACTTCCCAAGCGCTTAGAACAGTGCTCTGCACACAGTAAGCGCTCAATAAATACGATTGATGATGATTGATGATTCAGAAGGATTTGGGTTCTAATCCCCGACTCCACCGCTGGTCTGCTGTGGGAACGGGGGCGATTCACGTCACTTCTCTGTGCCTCAGTTCCCTCGTCTGGAAAAGGGGGATTAAGACCGAGCCCTGCACCTGTATATATGTTTGTACATATTTATTACTCTATTTTATTTGTACATATTTACTATTCTATTTATGTTAGTGTGTTAATTTGGTTGCCTGTCTCCCCCTTCCAGACTGTGAGCCCGCTGTTGGGTAGGGACCGTCTCTAGATGTTGCCGACTTGTACTTCCCAAGCGCTTAGTACAGTGCTCTGCACACAGTAAGCGCTCAATAAATACGATTGAATGAATGAATGTTGCCAACTTGGACTTCCCAAGCGCTTAGTACAGTGCTCTGCACACAGTAAGCGCTCAATAAATACGATTGAATGAGTGAATGTTGCCAACTTGGACTTCCCAAGCGCTTAGTACAGTGCTCTGCACACAGTAAGCGCTCAATAAATACGGTTGAATGAATGAATGTTGCCAACTTGGACTTCCCAAGCACTTAGTACAGTGCTGTGCACACAGTAAGCACTCAGTAAATACAATTGAATGAATGAATGAATGAATATGTTGCCAACTTGTACTTCCCAAGCGCTTAGTCCAGTGCTCTGCACACAGGAAGCGCTCAATAAATACAATTGAATGAATGAATGGGACAGGGACTGTGTCCAACCCGATTAGCTCGTATCTACCCCAGCGCTCAGTACAGGGCCTGGCACATAGTAAGCGCTTAACAACTACCACCGTTTCTTGTTTTTTCCTCTGGGCTCCAGCTTCCTCATCTGCAAAATGAGGATTCAATACTTTCATTCATTCAGTCGTATTTGGTGAGCGCTTGCTGTGTGCAGAGCACTGTACTAAGCGCTTGGGAAGTACAAGTTGGCAACGTATAGAGACGGTCCCTACCCAACAGCGGGCTCACAGTCTAGCAGGGGGTTATCAGTGTCATTTTCTAACTGAAGGGTAACTCCATAGTGTACTGTACTGGACTTCAGATTGAGAAGCTGCTTGGCTCAGCGGAAAGAGCCTGGGCTTTGGAGCCACGCTGTTCGGCGCTTACGCTGTGCCAGGCACTGTTCTAAGTGCCGGGGTAGATACAAAGTAATCAATTTGGATGTAATCCCTGCCCCACGTGAGGCTCACGGTCTTAATCCCCATTCTAAAGACGAGGTAGTTGAGGCCCAGAGAAGTGAAGTGACTAGCCCGAGATCACACAGCGCACAAGCGGCAGAGCCATTCATTCATTCATTCCGTCGTATTTATTGAGCACTCACTCTGTGCAGGGTACTGTTCTAATAATAATAATGATGATGGCATTTATTAAGCACTTATTATGTGCAAAGCACGGTCCTAAGCGCCGGGGTAGATACAAAGTAATCAGGTTGGACGTGATCCCCGCCCCATGTGAGGCTCACGGTCTTAGTCCCCATTTTAAAGACGAGGTAGTTGAGGCCCGGAGAAGTGAAGTGACTAGCCCCAGATCACACGGCACAGCCATTCATTCATTCATTCAGTCGTATTTATTGAGCACTCACTCTGTGCTGGGTACGGTTCTAATAATAATAATGATGATGGCATTTATTAAGTGCTTATTATGTGCAAAGCACCGTTCTACGCACCGGGGTAGATACAAAGTAATCAGTTTGGACGTGATCCCTGCCCCACGTGGGGCTCACGGTCTTAGTCCCCATTTTAAAGACGAGGTAGTTGAGGCCCGGGGAAGTGAAGTGACTAGCCTGAGATCACACGGTGCACAAGTGGCAGAGCCATTCATTCATTCATTCATTCAGTTGTATTTATTGAGCACTCACTCTGTGCAGGGTACTGTTCTAATAATAATAATGATGATGGCATTTATTAAGAGCTTACTATGTGCAAAGCACCGTTCTAAGTGCCGGGGTAGATACAAAGTAATCAGTTTGGACGTGATCCCTGCCCCACGTGGGGCTCACGGTCTTAGTCCCCATTTTAAAGACAAGGTAGTTGAGGCCCGGAAAAGTGAAGTGACTAGTCCGAGATCACATGGCGCACAAGCGGCAGAGCCATTCATTCATTCATTCATTCAGTCGTATTTATTGAGCACTCACTCTGTGCAGGGTACTGTTCTAATAATAATAATGATGATGGCATTTATTAAGCACTTATTATGTGCAAAGCACTGTTCTAAGCGCCGGGGTAGATACAAAGTAATCAGGTTGGACGTGATCCCCGCCCCACGTGGGGCTCACGGTCCTAGTCCCCATTTTAAAGACAAAAATAATAATGGCATTTATTAAGCGCTTACTATGTGCAACGCACTATTCTAAGCGTTGGGGGGGATACAAGGTGATCAGGTTGTCCCACGGGGGGCTCACAGTCTTAGTCCCCATTTTTATAGATGAGGGAACTGAGGCTCAGAGAAGTGAAGTGACTTGCCCAAAGTCACACAGCTGACCGTTGCAGACCTGGGATTTGACCTCCTGACCTCTGACTCCAAAGCCCGGGCTCTTTCCACTGAGCCACGCTGCTTCTCTATGATGATAGTGATGTGCATCTAGCTTTATTTCTATTTATTCTGATGCCTTGACACCTGTCCAAATGTTTGGTTTTGTCGTCCGTCTCCTCCTTCCAGACTGTGAGCCCGCTGTTGGGTAGGGACCGTCTCTAGATGTTGCCGACTTGTCCTTCCCAATCAATCAATCAATCAATCAATCGTATTTATTGAGCGCTTACTATGTGCAGAGCACTGTACTAAGCGCTTGGGAAGTACAAATTGGCATCACATAGAGACAGTCCCTACCCAACAGTGGGCTCACAGTCTAAAAGGGGGAGACAGAGAACAGAATCAAACATACCAACAAAATAAAATAAGTAGGATAGAAGTGTACAAGTAAAATAAATAAATAAATAAATAAATAGAGTAATAAATATGTACAACCATATATACATATATACAGGTGCTGTGGGGAAGGGAAGGAGGTAAGACGGGGGGATGGAGAGGGGGACGAGGGGGAGAGGAAAGAAGGGGCTCAGTCTGGGAAGGCCTCCTGGAGGAGGTGAGCTCTCAGCAGGGCCTTGAAGGGAGGAAGAGAGCTAGCGCGGCGGATGGGCAGAGGGAGGGCATTCCAGGCCCGGGGGATGACGTGGGCCGGGGGTCGATGGTGGGACAGGCGAGAGCGAGGTACAGTGAGGTACAGTGCGGCGGCCTGTGTGCAGAGCACTGTACTAAGCGCTTGGGCAGGACAAGTTGGCAACATATCGAGACGGTCCCTACCCAACAGTGGGCTCACAGTCTAAATGAGTTAATGGAGTCTAAAAGCGTAATGGAGACACAGTGAGAGGAGCGAAGCAGTGTGGGCTGCGTGGTAGAAAGTTCATTTGAGGGACAAGGGACAACCTGATCACCTTGGAACCTCCCCAGCGTTTAGAACAGTGCTTGGCACGTAAGCGCTTAATCAGCAATCGTATTGATTGAGCGCTTACTGTGTGCGGAGCGCTGTACTGAGCGCTTGGGAAGGACAAGTTGGCAACATATAGAGACGGTCCCTACCCAACAGTGGGCTAATGGAGTCTAAAAGCTTAATGGAGACACAGTGAGAGGAGTGAAGCGTGTGGGCTGCGTGGTAGAAGGAGGGAAGTGAGTTGAGGTAAGAGGGGGCGAGGAGGCCGAGGAGGCCGAGGCCTTGGCGGCCAGGTTCTTCCTGACCTCTGTCATCATCATCATCATCAATCGTATTTATTGAGCTCTTACTATGTGCAGAGCACTGTACTAAGCACTTGGGAAGTACAAGTTGGCAACATATAGAGACAGTCCCTACCCAACAGTGGGCTCACAGTCTAAAAGGGGGAGACAGAGAACAAAACCAAACATACTAACAAAATAGAATAGATATGTACAAGTAAAATAAATAAATAAATAAATAGAGTAATAAATATGTACAAACATATATCCATATATACAGGTGCTGTGGGGAAGGGAAGGAGGTAAGATTGGGGGGGATGGAGAGGGGGACGAGGGGGAGAGGAAGGAAGGGGCTGAGTGTGGGAAGGCCTCCTGGAGGAGGTGAGCTCTCAGCAGGGCCTTGATGGGAGGAAGAGAGCTGGCTTGGCGGAGGGGCAGAGGGATTGGGGGCATTCCAGGCCCGGGGGAGGACGGGGGCCGGGGGTCGATGGCGGGACAGGCGAGAACGAGGTACGGTGAGGAGGTTAGCGGCGGAGGAGCGGAGGGTGCGGGATGGGCTGGAGAAGGAGAGAAGGGAGGGGAGGTAGGAGGGGGCGAGGGGATGGATGGATGGATGGACAGCCTGGAAGCCCAGGGTGAGGAGTTTCTGCCTGATGCGCAGATTGATTGGTAGCCACTGGAGATTTTTGAGGACGGGAGTGATATGCCCAGAGCGTTTCTGGACAAAGATAATCCGGGCAGCAGCATGAAGTATGGATTGAAGTGGAGAGAGACACGAGGATGGGAGATCAGAGAGAAGGCTGGTGCAGTAGTCCAGACGGGATAGGATGAGAGCTTGAACGAGCAGGGTAGCGGTATGGATGGAGAGGAATGGGCGGATCTTGGCAATGTTGCGGAGCTGACACCGGCAGGTTTTGGTGACGGCTCGGACGTGAGGGGTGAATGAGAGAGCGGAGTCGAGGATGACACCAAGGTTGCGGGCTTGTGAGACGGGAAGGATGGTAGTGCCGTCAACAGAGATGGGAAAGTCGGGGAGAGGGCAAGGTTTGGGCGGGAAGACAAGGAGTTCAGTCTTGGACATGTTGAGCTTTAGGTGTCGGGCAGACATCCAGATGGAGGTGTCCTGAAGGCAGGAGGAGATGTGAGCCTGGAGAGAGGGGGAGAGAGCAGGGGCAGAGATGGAGATCTGGGTGTCATCCGCGTAGAGATGATAGTTGAAGCCGTGGGAGCGAATGAGGTCCCTCCCTCATCCCTCCCTCTGTCCCTCCGGCGGTGACCCCTCGCAGGTGGAGAACGAATCGAACGTGCTGCAGGACGGCTCCCTGATCGACCTGTGCGGGGCCACCCTCCTGTGGCGCACGCCGGCCGGCCTGCTGCGGGCCCCGACCCCGAAGCAGCTGGAGGCCCAGCGGCAGGAGGCCAACGCGGCCCGCCCGCAGTGCCCCGTGGGGCTCAGCACCCTGGCCTTCCCCAGCCCGGCCCGCGGGCGGGACGTGCCCGACAGACAGCAGCCCTGGGTGTACGTGCGCTGCGGCCACGTCCACGGCTACCACGGCTGGGGCTGCCGGCGGGAGCGGGGCCCCCAGGAGCGCGAGTGCCCGCTGTGCCGGCTGGTGGGCCCCTACGTGCCCCTGTGGCTGGGCCGGGAGGCCGGCCTCTGCCTGGACCCCGGCCCCCCCCAGCCACGCCTTCGCCCCCTGCGGCCACGTGTGCTCCGAGAAGACGGCCCGCTACTGGGCGCGGACCCCGCTGCCCCACGGCACCCACGCCTTCCACGCCGCCTGCCCCTTCTGCGGGGCCTGGCTCACGGGGGAGCGCGGCTGCGTGCGACTCATCTTCCAGGGCCCGCTGGACTAGCTCCGGGCCCGGGCCGCCCCGGACGAGGGACCTCGCGGGGGCCGGCGGCCCCCCTTCGGCCCCCCGCTCCGGCTCCAATCGCTCGACCGGGAGATCGTCGGTCGTGGTTATGGAGCGCTTGCTGCGTGCGGGGCGCTGGACTAAGCGCTTGGGAAGTACCAGTTGGCAACGCACAGGGACGGGCCCTACCCAACAGTGGGCATCTCTCGGAGTCCGGTCGCCCCGCTTTGGTTCGGGCTGGGGGAAGCCGGACAGGCCGGGGACGTGTCCCGGACGGGACGGTCCCCCCCCTCGCCCCGGATTTGTTGGATCGGGAAGATGGGGCGAGGGTCTCCCCGCACCCGCTCGGACGGACTAGAGTCCCCGGCTCCGACCGCCCAGGGGGAAGCCGGAGAGGCCGGGGACGTGTCCCACACGGGACGGTCCCCCCCCCCGGCCCCGGGTTTGTTGGATCAGGAAGACGGAGCAAGGGTCTCCCCGCACCTGCTCGGACGGACTAGAGTCCCCGGCTCCGACCGCCCAGGCCGCCCTGGGGGAAGCCGGAGAGGCCGGGGTTGTGTCCCAGATGGGACGGTCCCCCCCCGCCCCGGATTTGTTGGATCGGGAAGACGGAGCGAGGGTCTCCCCACACCCGCTCGGACGGACTAGAGTCCCCCGCTCCGACCGCCCGCTTCGCCAGGTCGGATTTGCCAACGGCCCCCCGCTCCGTCCCGCTTCCCACGTGGTGCCGTGGAGACGGTGCGGCGGCCTGCGGGGAGGGCGGAAGGGGACTGTCCCTCTCCCCCGCTCCCCCATCCCGCCGACATCCCAGGCCCGAGCCCCCCGCGCCCATTTCCAGACGCTCGGTTTTACTGCTGCTCCCGACGTTTCCCGTTTCAACCTCGCTGCTCGGCTGCCCCGGCTCCCGCCTCCCTTCCCTCGTGTCCTGCGCCGGGGGGCCGAGGGCAAGGCCGCTCGGCCTGGGAGACGCCGGCCACTGGGAATGAGGGCCGGCGAGGGAGCTTAGTCCAGTGCTCTGCACACAGTAAGCGCTCAATAAATACGATTGAATGAATGAATGAATGAAGGAGAGAGGGCTTCTTTTCCCAACCTTGGGAAGGGACGGAAGGCCGTCAGAGGAGGCCCGGATTAAAGGCCTCTCTTCCCCCTCTGCGCCTGTGAAGAGGGAATGGGAAGAACTAACTCCGACTGGGGACCTAGAGACCTCCACCCACGAGAGATTGACCCCAGGGACGAGCTACAATAATAATGATGGCATTTATTAAGCGCCTACTATGTGCAAAGCACTGTTCTAAGCACTGGCCGGGGGATACAAGGTGATCGGGTTGTCCCACGGGGGGCTCACCGTTTTAATCCTCATTTTACAGATGAGGTAACTGAGGCACAGGGAAGTTAAGTGATTCGCCCAAAGCCACACAGCCGACAATTGGCAGAGCCGGGATTTAGCGGCTAGAGCCCGGGCCTTGGCGTCAGAAGGTCACGGGTTCTAATCCCAGCCCCGCCACTCGTCTGCCGTGTGGCCTTGGGCAAGTCGCTTCATTCGCTGGGCCTCAGTGACCTCATCTGGAAAATGGGGATGGAGACTGTGAGCCCCACGTGGGACAACCTGATTACCTTGTATCCCCCGCAGCGCTTAGAACGGTGCTTGGCACGTGGTAAGCGCTTACCAAATGCCATCATTATTATTATTATTATTATATTATTATCTGGGCAATGGGGATTGAGACTGTGAGCCCCACGTCGGACAGGGATCGTCTCCGACGCGATTGGCTCGTATCCACCCCAGCGCTTAGTACAGTGCCTGGCACATAGTAAGCGCTTGACCAATGCCATCATTATTATTATTATTATATTATTATCTGGAAAATGGGGATTGAGACTGCGAGCCCCACGCGGGACAGGGATCGTCTCCGACGCGATTTGCTCATATCCACCCCGGCGCTTAGTACAATGCCTGGCACATAGTAAGCGCTTGACCAATGCCATCATTATTATTATTATTATTATTATTATATTATTATCTGGAAAATGGGGATTGAGACTGTGAGCCCCACGCGGGACAGGGATCGTCTCCAACGCTATTTGCTCGTATCCACCCCAGCGCTTAGTACAGTGCCTGGCACATAGTAAGCGCTTGACCAATGCCATCATTATTATTATTATTATATTATTATCTGGAAAATGGGGATTGAGACTGCGAGCCCCACGCGGGACAGGGATCGTCTCCGACGCGATTTGCTTGTATCCACCCCAGCGCTTAGTACAGTGCCTGGCACATAGTAAGCGCTTGACCAATGCCATCAGTATTATTATTATTATATTATTATCTGGAAAATGGGGATTGAGACCGTGAGCCCCACGTGGGACGGGGATCGTCTCCGACACTGTTTGCTCGTATCCACCCTAGCGCTTAGTACAGTGTCTGGCACATAGTAAGCGCTTGACCAATGCCATCATTATTATTATTATTATATTATTATCTGGACAATGGGGATTGAGACTGTGAGCCCCATGTGGGACAGGGATTGTCTCCAAGGCGATTTGCTCGTATCCACCCCAGCGCTTAGTACAGTGCCTGGCACGTAGTAAGCGCTTGACCAATGCCATCATTATTATTATTATTATATTATTATCTGGAAAATGGGGATTGAGACTGTGAGCCCCACGCGGGACAGGGATCGTCTCCGACGCGATTTGCTCGTATCCACCCCGGCGCTTAGTACAGTGCCTGGCACGTAGTAAGCGCTTGACCAATGCCATCATCATTATTATTATTATATTATTATCTGGAAAATGGGGATTGAGACTGTGAGCCCCATGCGAGACAGGGATCGTCTCCGACGTGATTTGCTCGTATCCACCCCAGCGCTTAGTACAGTGCCTGGCACATAGTAAGCGCTTGACCAATGCCATCATTATTATTATTATTATATTATTATCTGGAAAATGGGGATTGAGACTGCGAGCCCCACGCGGGACAGGGATCGTCTCCGACGCGATTTGCTCATATCCACCCCGGCGCTTAGTACAATGCCTGGCACATAGTAAGCGCTTGACCAATGCCATCATTATTATTATTATTATTACTATTATATTATTATCTGGAAAATGGGGATTGAGACTGTGAGCCCCACGCGGGACAGGGATCGTCTCCAACGCTATTTGCTCGTATCCACCCCAGCGCTTAGTACAGTGCCTGGCACATAGTAAGCGCTTGACCAATGCCATCAGTATTATTATTATTATATTATTATCTGGAAAATGGGGATTGAGACTGCGAGCCCCACGTGGGACAGGGATCGTCTCCGACGCGATTTGCTCGTATCCACCCTGGCGCTTAGTACAGTGCCTGGCACATAGTAAGCGCTTGACCAATGCCATCATTATTATTATTATTATATTATTATCTGGAAAATGGGGATTGAGACTGCGAGCCCCACGCGGGACAGGGATCGTCTCCAAGGCGATTTGCTCGTAACCACCCCGGCGCTTAGTACAGTGCCTGGCACGTAGTAAGCGCTTGACCAATGCCATCGTTATTATTATTACGATGCTCCATCTGGAGGGACCTCCTCCGCCAGCTCCGTGGCCAGGTTACGACTCCTCAGAAGCGGCGTGGTTCAGTGGGTAGAGCCCGGGCCTGAGAATCAGAAGGACCTGGGTTCTAATCCCGGCTCCGCCACGTGTCTGCTGGGTGACCTCGGGCAAGTCACTTCACTTCTCTGGGCCTCAGTTCCCTCACCTGTAAAATGGGGATGAAGAGTGTGAGCCGCCACATGTCTGCTGTGTGACCTTGGGCAAGTCACTTCGCTTCTCTGGGCCTCAGTGACCTCATCGGTAAAATGGGGATGGAGACTGGGAGCCCCCCGTGGGACAACCTGATCACCTTGTAACAGCCCCAGCGCTTAGAACAGTGCTTTGCACATAGTAAGCGTTTAATAAATGCTATCGTCATTATTATGAAGCAGCGTGGCTCAGTGGAAAGAGCCCAGACTTTGGAGTCAGAGGTCATGGGTTCAAATCCCGGCTCTGCCAACTGTCAGCTGTGTGATTTTGGGCAAGTCACTTAACTTCTCTGGGCCTCAGTTACCTCATCTGGAAAATGGGGATTAAAATTGTGAGCCCCTCGTGGGACAACCTGATCAGCTTGTAACCTCCCCAGCGCTTAGAACAGCGCTTTGCACATAGTAAGCGCTTAATAAATGCCAGCATTATTATTATTATTATGTGGGACGGGGGCTGTGTCCAACCTGATGAACTTGTAACCACCCCAGTGCTTAGAACAGTGCTTGGCACATAGCAAGCACTTAAAAAGTACCGTTATCGTTGTCGCCGTCGTCATTATTATCATTCCCGGCCCGGATTAGGGAATTCCCTCCAGCAGGCCCCTTGCCACCACTGGGCAACAAGACTTCACCCCGGACTGGCCCGTCCCGAGGTCTCAGGGTGGAGGGGTCGGGTCATAGCCAAGCAACGTGGCTCAGTGGAAAGAGCTCGGGCATGGGAGCCAGAGGTCATGGGTTCTAATCCTGCCTCCATCACGTGTCTGCTGTGTGACCCTGAGCGAGTCGCTTAACTTCTCTGAGCCTCAGTTCCCTCATCATCTGTCAAATGGGGATGAGGACTGTGAGCCCCCCGTGGGACAACCTGATCACCTTGGATCCCCCCATAGCGCTTAGAACAGTGCTTGGCACACAGTAAGCGCTTAACAAAATGCCATCGTTATTATTAGTGGAAAGAGCCTGGGCCTGGGAATCGGAGGACTTGGGTTCTAATCCCAACTCTACCGTTTGTCTGCTGTGTGACCCTGGGCAAGTCGCTTAACTTCTCTGAGCCTCAGTTCCCTCATCATCTGTCAAATGGGGATGAGGACTGTGAGCCCCCCGTGGGACAACCTGATCACCTTGGATCCCCCCCGTAGCGCTTAGAACAGTGCTTGGCACATAGTAAGCGCTTAACAAATGCCATCGTTATTGTTAGTGGAAAGAGCCTGGGCCTGGGAATCGGAGGACTTGGGTTCTAATCTCAACTCTGCCGTTTGTCTGCTGTGTGACCCTGGGCAAGTCACTTCTCTGTGCCTCAGTTCCCCCATCATCTGTCAAATGGGGATGAGGACTGTGAGCCCCCCGTGGGACAACCTGATCACCTCGGATCCCCCCCGTAGCGCTTAGAACAGTGCTTGGCACATAGTAAGCGCTTAACAAAATGCCATCGTTATTATTAGTGGAAAGAGCCTGGGCCTGGGAATCGGAGGACTTGGGTTCTAATCTCAACTCTGCTGTTTGTCTGCTGTGTGACCCTGGGCAAGTCACTTCTCTGTGCCTCAGTTCCCCCATCATCTGTCAAATGGGGATGAGGACTGTGAGCCCCCCGTGGGACAACCTGATCACCTCGGATCCCCCCCGTAGCGCTTAGAACAGTGCTTGGCACATAGTAAGCGCTTAACAAAATGCCATCGTTATTATTAGTGGAAAGAGCCTGGGCCTGGGAATTGGAGGACTTGGGTTCTAATCCCAACTCTACCCTTTGTCTGCTGTGTGACCCTGGGCAAGTCCCTTCTCTGTGCCTCAGTTCCCTCATCTGCAAAATGGGGATTAAGACCGTGAGGCAGGCACCGTCTCCAACCTGATTATCTTGTTTGTGCCATTCATTCATCCAGTCGCATTTATTGAGCGCTTACTGTGTGCAGAGCACTGGACTAATCAATCAATCAATCGTATTTATTGAGCGCTTACTGTGTGCAGAGCACTGGACTAATCAATCAATCAATCAATCGTATTTATTGAGCGCTTACTGTGTGCAGAGCACTGGACTAAGCGCTTGGGAAGTCCAAGTTGGCAACATCTAGAGACGGTCCCTACCCCACAGTGGGCTCACAGTCTAGAAGGGGGAGACAAAGAACAAAACAAAACATATTAACGAAGTAAAATAAATAGAATAAATATGTACAAATAAAATAAATAGAGTAATAAATATGTACAAACATATATACAGGGACTTGGACTGTGACCCACCTGATTAGTTTGTGTCTACCCCAGCGCTTAGTACAGTGCCTGGAACATAATAAATGCTTAACAAATGCCATTAAAAGAGTAGGACAGGTGCGGGCCTCGGGCAGCATGGCTGATGACCAGCCACCACCCCCACCCTGGCTCCGCCATCCATTCATTCATTCATTCAATTGTATTTATTGAGCGCTTACTATGTGCACAGCACTGGACTAAGCGCTTGGGAAGTCCAAGTTGGCAACATCTAGAGACGGTCCCTACCCAACAGCGGGCTCACAGTCTAGAAGGGGGAGACGGAGAACAAAACAAAAACGTATTAACAAAATAAAATAAATAGAATAAATATGTAGAAATAAAATCGATCGATGGTTCATATTGAGCGCTTACTATGTGTAGAGCAATGTATTAAGCGCTCGGGAGAGTATAACACAACAGAATTAGCAGTCATGTTCCCTGACCATAATGAGTTTACAGCCTAGAGCCGGGGGCCGGATATTTATTTATTTCTGTTAATGTCCGTCTCCCCCTCCAGATTGTAAGCTCAGTGTGGGCGGGGATCGTGTCTGTTCTGTTGTGCTCTCCCAAACGCTTAGTACAGTGCTCTGCACACAGTAAGCACTCAATAAATACGACTGACTGACCGACTGAACGGTAGTACCCTGCCGGCCCTGTGACCCTCTGGCCCTCTCCGTCCGGCAGCTCGGGAAGAATCGGAAGAGAAGCGGTGAAGAGAAGCATTCATTCATTGAATCAATCGTATTTATTGAGCGCTTACTGTGCGCAGAGCACTGTACTAAGCGCTTGGGAAGTACAAATCGGCAACATATAGAGATGGCCCCTACCCAACAGCGGGCTCACGGTCTAGAAGGGGGAGACGGACAACAAAAAAAAATGTAGATGGGTGTCAAAACCATCAGAATAAATAGAATTAAAGCTCTATGCAGCTATTTGCTAAAAGCACCGTGCCTAGTGGAAAGAGTAATAAATAATAATAATGATGATATTTGTTAAAGGCTTATTATGTGCCAAGATCTGTGCAAAGTGCTGGGGTACATTATTCTTTCATTCAATCGCATTTATTGAGCGCTTACTCTGTGCAGAACGCTGTAGAGAAGCAGCGTGGCTCAGTGGAAAGAGCCCGGGCTTTGGAGTCAGAGGTCATGGGTTCAAATCCCGGCTCCGCCAACTGTCAGCTGGGTGACTTCGGGCGAGTCACTTCGCTTCTCTGGGCCTCGGTTGCCTCATCTGTAAAATGGGGATTGACTGTGAGCCCCCTGTGGGGCAACCTGATCACCTTGTAACCTCCCCTGCGCTTAGAACAGTGCGTTGCACATAGTAAGCGCTTAATAAATGCCATTATTATTATTACTAAGTGCTTGGGAGAGTACAACAGAACAATAAACAGTCCTCATTCCTGCCCACAACGAGCTCACAGTCTACAGCTGGGGAGACAGACATCAATATGTTGCCAACTTGTACTTCCCAAGCGCTTAGTCCAGTGCTCTGCACACAGTAAGCGCTCAATAAATACGATTGAATGAATGAATGAATACGAATAATAAAATGACAGATACTGTCATTCATTCATATTTATTGAGCGCTTACTGTGTGCAGAGCACTGGACTAAGCGTTTGGGAAGTCCAAGTCGGCAGCATACGGAGACGGTCCCGACCCAACAACGGGCTCACAGTCCAGAAGTTGGGAGAGGCATCTAAATTCCTTCAGAGGTATTTAGCGTGGCTCATTGGAAAGAGCCCGGGCTTTGGAGTCAGAGGTCATGGGTTCAAATCCCGGCTCCACCAATTGTCAGCTGTGTGACTTTGGGCAAGTCACTTCACTTCTCTGGGCCTCAGTTCCCTCATCTGTAAAATGGGGAGTAAAAGACTGTGAGCTCCAAGTGGGACAACCTGATCACCTTGTATCCTCCCCAGCGCTTAGAACAGTGCTTTGCGCATAGTCAGCGCTTAACAAATGCCATTATTATTATTTAAAGAACCTCCCCGGCTCAGCATGTCAGCTGTGTGACCTTGGGCAGGTCACGTCACTTCTCTGGGCCTCAGGTACCTCAACTGCAAAATGGGCATCAGGACTGTGAGCCCCACATGGGACAACCTACCTTGTATCTACCTCGGCGCCTAGAACAACGCGTGGCACAGGGAAAGCACTTAACAAATACCACCATTATTATTATTATTATTATTATTATTATTATCATTATTATTATTATTATTATTGTTAATCTGATCAGCCTCATGCTTGGCACAAGGTGCCAAAGAAACACCACCATCATTGTCACTGAACTTCCCGGCTACGGTCAATGCAACTGACACACAGACTGTGAGCCCGTTGCTGTGAGCCCACTGTTGGGTAGGGACCGCCTCTATATGTTGCCAACTTGTACTTCCCAAGCGCTTAGTACAGTGCTCTGCACACAGTAAGCGCTCAATAAATACGATTGATGATGATGATGACAATGGACAAGATACGGACAATAACTGTTGGGGGGCTGGGAATGGGGCAAGTCAGGGCAACGCAGAAGGGAGTGGGAGATGAGGAAAAGTGGGGCGTAGTCAGGGAAGGCTTCTTGGAGGAGGTGGGCCTTCAGGAAGGCTTTGAAGCGGAGGAAGAGTCATCGTCTGTTGGATCTGAGGAGGGAGGGCGTTCCAACCAGAGGCAGGACATGGACCGGGGTTCGGCGGTGAGACAGGCGAGATGGCGGCCCAGTGAGAATAATAATAATGATGCCATTTGTTAAGCGCTTACTATGGGCAAAACACTGTTCTAAGCGCTTGGGGGGAATACAAGGTGATCAAGTTGTCCCACGTGGGGCTCACAGTCCTCACCCCCATTTTACAGATGAGGTAACTGAGGCCCAGAGAAGTGAAGTGACTTGCCCGAGGTCAAAGAAGGTTAGCGCTAGAGGAGCCAAGTGTGTGGGCTGGGTTGTAGGAGGGGAGAAATGAGGTGAGGGAGGAGGGGGCAAGGTGGTGGAGGGCTTTAAAGAATAATAATGGCATTTATTAAGCACTTACTCTGTGCAAAGCACTGTTCTAAGCGCTGGGGAGGTTACAAGGTGATCAGGCATTTTGCAGATGAGGGAACTGAAGCCCAGAGAAGTGAAGTAATAATAATAATGATGGCATTTATTACTTACTATGTGCAGAGCCCTGTTCTAAGTGCTGGGGAGGACACAAGGTGATCGGGTTGTCCCACGTGGGGCTCCCAGTCTTCATCCCCATTTTACAGATGAGGCAACTGAAGCCCAGAGAAGTGAAGTAATAATAATAATAATAATAATAATAATGATGGCATTTATTACTTACTATGTGCAGAGCAGTGTTCTAAGTGCTGGGGAGGACACAAGGTGATCGGGTTGTCCCACATGGGGCTCCCAGTCTTCATCCCCATTTCACAGATGAGGGAACTGAGGCCCAGAGAAGTGAAGTGACTCACCCAAAGTCCCACAGCTGACAAGTGGCGGAGCCGGGATTAGAACCCCTGACCTCTGACTCCAAAGCCCGGGCTCTTTCCACTGAGCCACGCTGCTTCATTCATTCAATCGTATTTATTTATTGAGCGCTTACTGTGTGCAGAGCACTGTACTAAGCGCTGGGGAAGTCCAAGTTGGCAACATCTAGAGACGGTCCCTGCCCAACAGCGGGCTCACAGTCTAGAAGGGGGAGACAGTCAACAAAACAAAGCATATTGACAAAATAAAATAAATAGAACAAATATACACAAATAAAATAGAGTAATAAATACGTACAAACATATATGCATTCATTCATTCATTCAATTGTATTTATTGAGCGCTTGCTGTGTGCAGAGCACTGGACTAAGCGCTTGGGAAGTACAAGTTGGCAACATCTAGAGACGGTCCCTACCCGACAGTGGGCTCACAGTCTAGACGGGGGAGACAGAGAAGAAAACAAAACATATTAACAAAAGAAAATAAATAGAACAAATATGTACAAATAAAATAGAGTAATAAATACGTACAAACATATATACATTCATTCATTCATTCAATTGTATTTATTGAGCGCTTACTGTGTGCAGAGCACCGTACTAAGCACTTGGGAAGTCCAAGTTGGCAACAGGTAGAGACGGTCCCTACCCGACAGCAGGCTCACAGTCTAGAAGGGGGAGACAGACAACAAAACATATTGACAAAATAAAAGAAATAGAATAAATATGTACAAATTAAATATAGAGTAATAAATACGTACAAACATATATACATTCATTCATTCATTCAATTGTATTTATTGAGCGCTTACTGTGTGCAGAGCACTGTACTAAGCACTTGGGAAGTCCAAGTTGGCAACAGATAGAGACGGTCCCTACCCGACAGCGGGCTCACAGTCTAGAAGGGGGAGACAGAGAACAAAACCAAACATACTAACAAAAAAAAATAAATAGAATAGATAGGTACAAGTAAAATAAATAAATAAATAAATAGAGTAACAGGTCATGGGTTCAAATCCCTGCTCCGCCAATTCTCAGCCGTGTGACTTTGGGCAAGTCACGTCACTTCTCTGGGCCTCAGTTCCCTCATCTGGAAAATGGGGATGAAGACCGTGAGCCCCCCGGGGGCCAACCCGATCACCGTGTAACCTCCCCAGCGCTTAGAACAGTGCTTGGCACAGAGTAAGCGCTCAATAAATGCCATCAAAAAGAGAAAACAAACAACAAATGCCACCATTATTATGATTACTAACCCCAAATGAGCTCTGGTGGTCTCGTACCTATCCCGGCGCTTAGTTCACTGCTCAGTGAAGCAGTGTGGCCTAGCAGATAGAGCACGGGCCTGAGATTCGGAAGGGTCACCTGGGTTCAAATCCTGCCTCCATCACTCTTCTGTTGTGTGACCTTGGGCAAGTCACTTCTCTGGGCCTCAGTTACCTCACCTTTTAAAGCGCTGGGTGCCTAGTCAGTGCTTAACAAATACCATAATAATAATAATAACAATAATAATAGTAATAATAAATGATAACAATGACAATAATGATAACACTGCAATCATAAATTTTGTAATTAATAATAATAGAGATGGCAATAATACATTATAATCATAAATCAAATAGTATGAACCATAATAATAATAATAATAGTAATAATAAATGATAACAATGACAATAACGATAACATTGCGATCATATAAATTCTGTAATCAATAATAGAGATGACAATAATACATTATAATCATATGAAGCAAATGATATTAACGATGATAATAGTTATAGCATAATCACATAAATTGTATAATAATACTAATAGAGATGATAGGAATTATACATTATAATCATATACATCATATGTATACAATATACATATATGTATACAATATACATATATGTATACAATATACAATGTATACAATGTATACAATATACATATATTATAATCATATACATCATACATTAACGATGATAATGATAATAACGATAATAATGATCCCCATCCCCCCCGCCTTACCTCCTTCCCGTCCCCACCGCACCTGTATATATGTACATATGTTTGTGCATATTTATTACTCTATTTATTCATTTTACCTGTACATATTTATTTTATTTTATTTACTGTATTTATTTGTTTTACCTGTACATATTTATTCTGTTTATTTTATTTTGTTAATATGTTTTGTTCTGTTGTCCGTCTCCCCCTTCTAGACTGTGAGCCCGCTGGTGGGTAGGGACCGTCTCTATGTGTTGCCACCTTGGACTTCCCAAGCGCTTAGTACAGTGCTCGGCACACAGTAGGCGCTCAATAAATACGATTGAATAAAGGATAGAATAATTAATAGTGATGATGACGATAATAATTAATAATGATGATGGTGATAATAATTAATAATGATGATGGTGATAATAATTAATAATGATGATGGTGATTATAATTAATAATGATGATAATGATGATGACGATGATAATAATCACCATATATTATAATCGCGCAAATTATAGAACGGTCATTAATAACGGTAACGATAACGCTGATAATAAAGAGTGCCGAGGGCCTGGGGCGGGGCCGGCACGTGACCACGCCCCCTGAGGGCCCCCATTGGCTGATAGGAGGGCGGTGGGCGGGGAGAACGGCTCCCGCTCCCCATTGGCTGTCCGGGCCGCCTGTCACGGGCCGAGGGGAGGACGAACCGGGGGGGGAGGGAACGGTGGGCGGGGCCTGAGGGGACCCAATCCGGGCAGCCAATCCGCGTGGCCAATCCGTGCAGCCAATCCCCGTAGCCAATCCGGGCAGCCAATCCGCATGGCCAATCCGGGCTGCCAATCATCGTAGCCAATCCGTGTAACCAATCCGCGCAGCCAATCCGCGTAGCCAATCCGTGCAGCCAATCCGTGTAGCCAATCCGGGCGGCCAATCCAGGCAGCCAATCCACGTAGCCAATCCGGGCGGTCAATCCTCGTGGCCAATCCGCGTAGCCAATCCGTGCAGCCAATCCGTGTAGCCAATCCGGGCGGCCAATCCGGGCAGCCAATCCACGTAGCCAATCCGGGCGGCCAATCCGCGTAGTCAATCCGCGTAGCCAATCTGGGCGGCCAATCCGCGTGGCCAATCCGGGCGACCAATCCGCGTAGCCAATCTGGGCGGCCAATCCGTGTAGCCAATCCGGGCGGTCAATCAGGGCAGCCAATCCGCGTAGCCAATCCGGGCGGCCAATCCGCGTGGTCAATCCGGGCAGCCAATCCACGTAGCCAATCCGCGTAGCCAATCTGGGCGGCCAATCCGGGCAGCCAATCCACGTAGCCAATCCGGACGGCCAATCCGGGCAGCCAATCCGGGCAGCCAATCCGCGCAGCCAATCCACGTAGCCAATCCGGGCGGCCAATCCGCGTAGCCAATCTGGGCAGCCAATCCGGGCAGCCAATCCACGTAACCAATCTGGGCGGCCAGTCCGGGTAGCCGATCCGGGCGGCCAATCCGGGCAGTCAATCCTCGTAGCCAATCCGCGTAGCCAATCGGGGCGGCCAATCCGGGCAGCCAATCCGGGCAGCCAATCCGCGTGGCCAATCCGGGCGGCCAATCCGCGTAGCCAATCCGGGCGGCCAATCCTCGTAGCCAATACGCGCAGCCAAGCCGGACGGCCAATCCTCGTAGCCAATCCGCGTAGCCAATCGGGGCGGCCAATCCGCGTGGTCAAAACGGGCAGCCAATCCGCGTAGCCAATCCGGACGGCCAATCCGCGTGGTCAATCCGTGTAGCAATGCGGGCAGCCAATCCGCGTAGCCAATCCGGGCCGCCGCCAGAAGCGAGAGAGCGAGGGAGAGAGAGGCGGGCCCAGAGGAGACACCCGGCGGGACCTGCAGGTCAGCAGGGATTAAGAATCAATCATAATTTAAGACTTTTAATCATATCTTAAGACTGTGAGACAGGCACCGTCTCCACCCTGATTATCTTGTATGTGCCATTCATTCCATCCTATTTATTGAGCGCTTACTGTGTGCAGAGCACTGGACTAAGCGCTTGGAAGTCCAAGTTGGCAACATCTAGAGACGGTCCCTGCCCAACGGTGGGCTCACGGTCTAGAAGGGGGGAGACGGACGACAAAACAAATTAACAAAATACAATAAATAGTAAATATGTACAAGTCAAATAAATAGAGTGATAAATCAGGTCAAACATATTTACAGGTGCTGTGGGGAGGGGAAGGAGGTAAGGTGGGGGGGAGAGGAAGGAGTTAAGGTTGGCGGGAGAGGAAGGGGGGCCGTCTGTAGTAGTGAGCGCTTAAGAAATACCATCATTAATAATAATAATATCATTATTATTATTATCATTTGTGAAGGGGGAGGCTCCGTCTGTAGTAGTAAGCGCTTAACAAATACCATCATTATTATTATTTGTGAAGGGGGGGCTCCGTCTGTAGTAGTAAGCGCTTAACAAGTACCATCATTATTATTATTTGTGAAGGGGGGGCTCCGTCTGTAGTAGTAAGCGCTTAACAGATACCATCATTATTATTATTTGTGAAGGGGGGGGCTCCGTCTGTAGTAGTAAGCGCTTAACAAATACCATCATTATTATTATTTGTGAAGGGGGGGCTCCGTCTGTAGTAGTAAGCGCTTAACAGGTGCCATCATTATTATTATTATTTGTGAAGGGGGGGCTCCGTCTGTAGTAGTAAGCGCTTAACAAATACCATCATTATTATTATTTGTGAAGGGGGGGGCTCCGTCTGTAGTAGTAAGCGCTTAACAAGTACCATCATTATTATTATTTGTGAAGGGGGGGCTCCGTCTGTAGTAGTAAGCGTTTAACAAATACCATCATTATTATTTGTAAGCGCTTAACAAATACCGTTATTATTATTATTCATTCATTCAGTCGTATGTATTGAGCGCTTTCTGTGTGCAGAGCACTGGACTAAGCGCTTGGGAAGTACAAGGTGGTAACCCATAGAGACGGTACCTACCCAACAGCGAGCTCACAGTTTTATTTTTATTAGGCCAAATGAAATGAGTAAATGCCCTTGGCCCTGGCGCTCTCACCATGCTGGCTGTGGCCACCGCCATCCTTGGGCCTCAGACGGCCGACAAGGAGCAGGAGGAGGCCGAGGATTAAGCGGAGAGGGGTGCGACACGGGGTCCCCAGAGCCCCTTTAATTCATCATCATCATCAATCGTATTTATTGAGCGCTTACTGTGTGCAGAGCACTGGACTAAGCGCTTGGGAAGTACAAGTTGGCAACATATAGATACGGTCCCTACCCAACAGTGGGCTCACAGTCTAAAAGGGGGAGACAGAGAACAAAACCAAACATACTAACAAAATAAAATAAATAGAATAGATAGGTACAAGTAATATAGAGTAATAAATCTGTACAAACACATATCCGTATATACAGGTGCTGTGGGGAAGGGAAGGAGGTAAGATGGGGGGGGATGGAGGGGGGAGAGGAAGGAAGGGGCTGAGTGTGGGAAGGCCTCCTGGAGGAGGTGAGCTCTCAGTAGGGCCTTGAAGGGAGGAAGAGAGCGAGCTTGGCGGGTGGGCAGAGGGATTGGGGGCATTCCAGGCCAGGGGGATGATTTAATTGCCAGCGTTGTGTCCCGCCGCAGAGATGGCCAAGGTGGACACCCAGTACATCCTCCCCAATGACATCGGGGTGGCCAGCCTGGACTGCCGGGAAGCGTTCGGCCTGCTGTCCCCCGGGGAGCGTCTATACGCCCACCACCTGTCGCGGGCGGCCTGGTACGGGGGCCTGGTGGTGCTGCTGCAGACGTCGCCCGAGGCCCCCCACATCTACGCCCTCCTCAGTCGCCTCTTCGACGCCCAAGACCCCGAGGACCTGCGACGGGCGGCCCTGCAGGAGGGGCTCACCGAGGAGGAGTTTCAGGTACCTGGCTGTCACCCATCACCTGCCCGACACGTGGCCCTTCCTCCCTTCGAAGCCCGGAAAGCGGCGTGGCTCCCGGGCTTTGGAGTCAGAGGTCATGGGTTCGAATCCCGACCCCGCCATGTGTCGGCTGTGTGACCTTGGGCAAGTCACTTCACTGTCTCTATGTGTTGCCAACTTGTACTTCCCAAGCGCTTAGTACGGTGCTCTGCACACAGTAAGTGCTCAATAAATACGATGATGATGATGATGATGACCTCGTCTGGAAAATGGGGATGAAGACTGTGAGCCCCACGTGGGACAACTTGATCACCTTGTATCCCCCCCAGCGCTTAGAACAGTGCTCTGCACATAGTAAGCACTTAACAAATGCCATTATTATTATTATTATTGTTATTACTGAGACCTCACCTCCTCCAGGAGGCCTTCCCACACTGAGGGAAGGAAGCGCTTAACAAATGCCATCGTCTTCCTTGGGGCGGCTGCTTTTCCCTGTATTTCCGACACCCCCTCACCCCTCTTCCTCATCCCCACAGGCTTTCCTGGTCTACGCTGCCGGCATCTACTCCAACATGGGCAACTATAAATCCTTTGGCGACACCAAGTTTGTTCCCAACTTGCCCAAGGTGAGCCTTATTTTACTTGTACATATCTATTCCATTTATTTTATTGTGTTAATATGCTTGGTTTTGTTCTCTGCCTCCCCCTTCTAGACCGTGAGCCCACTTGGGTAGGGACCGGCTCTATATGTTGCCAACTTGGACTTCCCAAGCGCTTAGTCCAGTGCTCTGCACACAGTAAGCACTCAATAAATATAATTGATTGATTGATAAATGCCATTGTTATTATTATTATTATTTTCCTGGGAATAGGGAAGTCCAAGTTGGCAACATATATGGCAACTTGTATACATGTATATATGCTTGTGCATATTTCTCTATTTATTTATTTTACTTGTATATACCTATTCTTTTATTTTATTGTGTTAATATGTTTGGTTTTGTTCTCTGTCTCCCCCTTCTAGACCGTGAGCTCACTGTTGGGTAGGGACCATCTCTATATGTTGCCAACTTGGGCTTCCCAAGCGCTTAGTACAGTGCTGTGCACACAGTAAGCGCTCAATAAATACAATTGACTGATTGACGGGAGGCTTCAAGGGCGTCGGGGAGGAAGGGTGGCTGAGGGGAAACTGCTCTCGTGTTTTTTCCAGATCTTAGAACAGTGCTTTGCACATAGTAAGCGCTTAATAACAAATTCCCCTCCTCCCCCTCTCCATCCCCCCCGCCTTACCTCCTTCCCTTCCCCACAGCACCTATATATATACGTTTGTATGGATTTATTACTCTATTTATTTATTTTACTTGTACATACTTATTCTATTTATTTTGTTAATATGTTTGGTTTTGTTCTCTGTCTCCCCCTTCTAGACTGTGAGCCTGCTGTTGGGTAGGGACCGTCTCTATATGTTGCCAACTTGGACTTCCCAAGCGCTTAGTACAGTGCTCTGCACACAGTAAGCGCTCAATAAATACGATTGAATGAATGAATGAATATTTTACTTGTACATATCTATTCTATTTATTTTATTTTGTTAATATGTTTTGTTTTGTTCTCTGTCTTCCCCTTCTAGACTGTGAGCCCACTGTTGGGTAGGGACCGCCTCTATATGTTGCCAATTTGTACTTCCCAAGCGCTTAGTACAGTGCACTGCACACAGTAAGCACTCAATAAATACGATTGAGTGAATGAATGAATATATATTTATTTTACTTGTACATATCTATTCTATTCTATTTTATTTTGTTAATATGTTTTGTTTTGTTGTCTGTCTCCCCCTTCTAGACTGTGAGCCCGCTGTTGGGTAGGGGCCTCCTCTATATGTTGCCAACTTGTACTTCCCAAGTGCTTAGTACAGTGCTCTGCACACAGTAAGCACTCAATAAATACGATTGATTCCCAAGCGCTTAGTACAGTGCTCTGCACACAGTAAGCGCTCAATAAATGCGATTGATTGATTGATAAATGCCATCATTATTATTATTATTATTATTATTTTCCTGGGAAGAGGGAAGGAGCTTGGAGAGCTCAGTGAGGAACAGGGTCTTGGGGCGGGGGCTGAGGGGAGGGATCCATTCATTCATTCAATCGTATTTATTGAGCGCTTTCTGTGTGCCGAGCACTGTACTAAGCGCTTGGGAAGTCCAAGTTGGCAACATATAGAGACGGTCCCTACCCAACAGCGGGCTCACAGTCTAGGATTGCCTGGGGTGGGGGGAAAATGGCGAGGGAGGAGACTTGCTCCCTTGGTTTAGACTGTGAGCCCACTGTTCGGTAGGGACCGTCTCTATATGTTGCCAACTTGTACTTCCCAAGCGCTTAGTACAGTGCTCTGCACACAGTAAGCGCTCAATAAATACGATTGATTGATTGATTGGTTCTTCCCCTCACTCCTTCAGCACTTAATGCCCTTATCTGAGAAGCAGCGTGGCTCAATGGAAAGAGCCCCGGTTTGGGAGTCAGAGGTCACGGGTTCCAATCCCGGCTCCGCCAATTGTCAGCTGGGTGACTTTGGGCGAGTCACTTCCCTTCTCTGGGCCTCAGTCACCTCATCTGGAAAATGGGGCTGAAGACTGGGAGCCCCCCGTGGGACAACCTCATCACCTTGTAAGAGAAGCAGCATGGCGCGGTGGAAAGAGCCCGGGCTTTGGAGTCCGAGGTCATGGGTTCAAATCCCGGCTCCGCCACTTGTCAGCTGGGTGACTTTGGGCAAGGCACTTCACTTCTCTGCGCCTCAGTTCCCTCATCTGGAAAATGGGGATGAATAATAATAATATTGATATTTGTTAAGCACTTGCTATCAATCAATCAATCAATCGTATTTATTGAGCGCTTACTGTGTGCAGAGCACTGTACTAAGCGCTTGGGAAGTAGAAGTTGGCAACATAGAGAGACGGTCCCTACCCAACAGTGGGCTCACAGTCTAGAAGGGGGAGTGCTATGTGCCAAGCACTGTTCTAAGCGCTGGGGTAGATACAAGGTAATCAGGTTGTCCCACACGCAGCTCACAGTCTTCATCCCCATTTTCCAGATGAGGGAACTGAGGCCCGGAGAAGTGAAGTGACTTGCCCAAAGTCACACAGCTGACAAGTGGCAGAGTCGGGATTTGAACCCATGACCTCTGACTCCAAAGCCCGGGCTCTTTCCACTGAGCCATGCTGCTTCCCTAAGACTGTGAGCCCCCCGGGGGACAAACCGATCACGTTGTAACCCCCCCAGCGCTTAGAACAGTGCTTTGCACATAGCGCTTAACAAATACCATCATTATTATTATTATCTGTCATTTATTTGTGTCGATGTCTGTGTCCCCCGCTGTAAGCTTGTTGTGGGCGGGGAATGTGTCTGTTTCTCGTCGTGCTCTCCCAAGTGCTTAGTACAGTCCTCTGCGCGCAGTAAGCGTTCAGTAAATATGATTGAATATGTCTGTTTCTCGTTGTGCTCTCCCAAGGGCTTAGTGCAGCCCACTGCGCGCAGTGAGGGTTCAGTAAATACGATTGAAAGTGTCTGTTTCTCGTTGTGCTCTCCCAAGTGCTTAGTACAGTCCTCTGCATGCAGTAAGCGTTCAGTAAATATGATTGAATGTGTCTTTCTCATTTTGCTCTCCCAAGGGCTTAGTACAGTCCTCTGCGTGCAGTGAGCGTTCAGTAAATGCGATCGAATGCGTCTGTTCCTCATTGTGCTCTCCCAAGGGCTTAGTACAGTCCTCTGCATGCAGTAAGCGTTCAGTAAATATGTTTGAATGTGTCTGTTCCTCATTGTGCTCTCCCAAGGACTTAGTACAGTCCTCTGCGCACAGTAAGCATTCAGTAAATATGATTGAATGTGTCTGTTCCTCATTGTGCTCTCCCAAGGGCTTACTACAGTCCTCTGCATGCAGTGAGCGTTCAGTAAATACGATTGAATGCGTCTGTTTCTCATTGTGCTCTCCCAAGTGCTTAGTACAGTCCTCTGCACGCAGTAAGCGTTCAGTAAATACGATTGAATGTGTCTGTTCCTCATTGTGCTCTCCCAAGGGCTTAGTACAGTCCTCTGCATGCAGTAAGCGTTCAGTAGATACGATTGAATGCGTCTGTTTCTCATTGTGCTCTCCCAAGGGCTTAGTACAGTCCTCTGCGCGCAGTAAGCGTTCAGTAAATACGATTGAATGTGTCTGTTCCTCATTGTGCTCTCCCAAGGGCTTAGTACAGTCCTCTGCATGCAGTAAGCGTTCAGTAGATACGATTGAATGCGTCTGTTTCTCATTGTGCTCTCCCAAGGGCTTAGTACAGTCCTCTGCGCGCAGTAAGCATTCAGTAAATACAATTGAATGTGTCTTTCTCATTGTGCTCTCCCAAGGGCTTAATACAGTCCTCTGCACGCTGTAAGCGTTCAGTAAATACAGTTGAATGTGTCTGTTTCTCACTGTGCTCTCCCAAGGGCTTAGTACAGTCCTCTGCGCGCAGTAAGCGTTCAGTAAATACAATTGAATGTGTCTGTTTCTCACTGTGCTCTCCCAAGGGCTTAGTACAGTCCTCTGCACGCTGTAAGCGTTCAGTAAATACAGTTGAATGTGTCTGTTTCTCATTGTGCTCTCCCAAGGGCTTAGTACAGTCCTCTGCACGCTGTAAGCGTTCAGTAAATACAGTTGAATGTGTCTGTTTCTCATTGTGCTCTCCCAAGGACTTAGTACAGTCCTCTGCGCGCAGTAAGCGTTCAGTAAATACGATTGAATGCATCTGTTTCTCATTGTGCTCTCCCAAGTGCTTAGTACAGTTCTCTGCGTGCAGTGAGCGTTCAGTAAATACGATTGAATGTGTCTGTTTCTCATTGTGCTCTCCCAAGGGCTTAGTACAGTCCTCTGTGTGCGGTAAGCATTCAGTAAATACGATTGAATGTGTCTGTTCCTCAATGTGCTCTCCCAAGGGCTTAGTACAGTCCTCTGCGCGCAGTCAGCGTTCAGTAAATACAGTTGAACGTGTCTGTTTCTCGTTGTGCTCTCCCAAGGGCTTAGTACAGTCCTGCGTGCTGTAAGTGTTCAGTAAATACGATTGAAAGCGTCTGTTTCTCATTGTGCTCTCCCAAGGGCTTAGCACGGTCCTCTGCGCACAGTAAGCGTTCAGTAAATATGATTGAATGCATCTGTTTCTCATTGTGCTCTCCCAAGGGCTTAGTACAGTCCTCTGTGCGCCGTAAGCATTCAGTAAATACGATTGAAAGCATCTGTTTCTCATTGTGCTCTCCCAAGGACTTAGTACAGTCCTCTGCGTGCTGTAAGCATTCAGTAAATACAGTTGAATGTGTCTGTTTCTCATTGTGCTCTCCCAAGGGCTTAGTACAGTCCTGCGCGCCGTAAGCGTTCAGTAAATACGATTGAAAGCGTCTGTTTCTCATTGTGCTCTCCCAAGGGCTTAGCACGGTCCTCTGCGCACAGTAAGCGTTCAGTAAATATGATTGAATGCGTCTGTTTCTCATTGTGCTCTCCCAAGGGCTTTAGTACAGTCCTCTGCGCGCCGTAAGCGTTCAGTAAATACGATCGAATGAGGGACCGACCGAGTGAAAGAGAGCAGCGCTCAGCCCTCCGGGCCCCCTTGGTTGATTCCTTCATTCATTCATTGTCGTATTTATTGAGCGCTCACTATGTGCTTCGCTCCTCCGTCCCCACAGGAGAAACTGGAGCAGCTGGTCCTGGGGAGTCAGGCGGCGCGAGAGCACCCGGAAGAAATCGGGGAGCTTTGGAAGACCTGCAGGGACCCCATGTTTTCCCTGGAACCCCGGCAATGCCATCTGGGGCTGGGGGATGAGGTGAGCGTCTGACACAGAGCCGGAGGGGGGATGGGACCTTGGCTGCGGGATCACTGGGGGGCTGGAGGGGGCCCATACAGAGGCGGAGGGCTCTGGGTGACCTTGGGCAAGTCACTTCTGTGGGCCTCTGTTCCCTCATCTGGAAAATGGGGATGAAGACGGGGAGCCCCACGGGGGGCAACCTTGATTACCTTGCATCCCCCCTCCAGCACTTGACTGGCACATAGTAAGCGCTTAACAAATACCAACATTATTATTATTATCTCATCGCGGCTCCACCACTTGCCAGCTGGGTGACTTGGGGCAAGTCACTTTTGTGGGCCTCAGTTCTCTCATCTGGAAAATGGGGATGAAGACGGGGAGCCCCGCGGGGGAAAACCTTGATTACCTTGCATCCCCCCCACACCCAGCACTTAGAACAGTGACCGGCACATAGTAAGTGCTTAACAAATACCAACATTATTATTATTCCCTTTTAGACTGTGAGCCCGCTGTTGGGTAGGGACCATCTCTATATGTTGCCAACTTGGACTTCCCAATCGCTTAGTACAGTGCTCTGCACACAGTAAGCGCTCAATAAATACAATTGAATGAATGAATGAATATTATTATCTCATCCCGGCTCCACCACTTGTCAGCTGGGTGACTTTGGGCAAGTCACTTCTGTGGGCCTCAGTTCCCTCATCTGGAAAATGGGGATGAAGACGGGGAGCCCCACGGGGGACAACCTTGATTACCTTGCATTCCCCCCCCAGCGTTTAGAACAGTGACTGGCACATAGTAAGCGCTTAACAAATACCAACTTTATTATTATTCCCTTCTAGACTGTGAGCCCACTGTCGGGTAGGGACCGTCTCTATATGTTGCCAACTTGGACTTCCCAAGCGCTTAGTCCAGTGTTCTGCACACAGTAAGCGCTCAGTAAATACAATTGAATGAATGAATGAATGCCAACTTGGACTTCCCAATCGCTTAGTACAGTGCTCTGCACACAGTAAGCGCTCAATAAATACAATTGAATGAATGAATGAATATTATTATCTCATCCCGGCTCCACCACTTGTCAACTGGGTGACTTTGGGCAAGTCGCTTCTGTGGGCCTCAGTTCCTTCATCTGGAAAATGGGGATGAAGATGGGGAGCCCCACGGGGGACAACCTTGATTACCTTGCACCCCTCCCCAGCGCTTAGAACAGTGACTGGCACATAGTAAGCGCTTAACAAATACCAACATTATTATTATTCCCTTCTAGACTGTGAGCCCACTGTTGGGTAGGGACCGTCTCTAGATGTTGCCCACTTGTACTTCCCAAGTGCTTAGTACAGTGCTGTGCACACAGTAAGCGCTCAATAAATACGATTGAATGAATGAATATTATTATCTCATCCCGGCTCCACCACTTGCCAGCTGGGTGACTTTGGGCAAGTCACTTCTGTGGGCCTCCGTTCCCTCATCTGGAAAATGGGGATGAAGACGGGGAGCCCCACGGGGGGCAACCTTGATTACCTTGCATCCCCCCTCCAGCGCTTGACTGGCACATAGTAAGCGCTTAACAAATACCAACATTATTATTATTATCTCATCCCGGCTCCACCACTTGCCAGCTGGGTGACTTTGGGCAAGTCACTTCTGTGGGCCTCAGTTCCCTCATCTGGAAAATGGGGATGAAGACGGGGAGCCCCACGGGGGACAACCTTGATTACCTTGCATCCCCCCCCAGTGCTTAGAACAGTGACTGGCATATAGTAAGCACTTAACAAATACCAACATTATTATTATTCCCTTCTAGACTGTGAGCCCACTGTCGGGTAGGGACCGTCTCTATATGTTGCCAACTTGGACTTCCCAAGCGCTTAGTCCAGTGCTCTGCACACAGTAAGCGCTCAGTAAATACAATTGAATGAATAAATTAATATTATTATCTCATTCCGGCTCCACCACTTGTCAGCTGGGTGACTTTGGGCAAGTCACTTTTGTGGGCCTCAGTTCCCTCATCTGGAAAGTGGGAATGAAGACGGGGAGCCCCACGGGGGACAACCTTGATTACCTTGCATCCCCCCTCCAGCACTTAGAACAGTGACTGGCACATAGTAAGCGCTTAACAAATACCAATATTATTATTATTATCTCATCCCGGCTCCACCACTTGCCAGCTGGGTGACTTTGGGCAAGTCACTTTTGTGGGCCTCAGTTCCCTCATCTGGAAAATGGGGATGAAGACGGGGAGCCCCACGGGGGACAACCTTGATTACCTTGCATCCCCCCCAGCATTTAGAACAGTGCCTGGCACATAGTAAGCGCTTAACAAATACCAACATTATTATTATTCCCTTCTAGACTGTGAGCCCACTGTTGGGTAGGGACCGTCTCTAGATGTTACCAACTTGGACTTCCCATGCGCTTAGTCCAGTGCTCTGCACACAGTAAGCGCTCAATAAACACGGGAAGCAGCGTGGCCCAGTGGGAAGAGCCTGGGCTTTGGAGTCAGAGGCCATGGGTTCGTATCCCGGCTCCACCAATTGTCAGCTGGGTGACTTCGGGCAAGTCACTTCACTTCTCCGGGCCTCAGTGACCTCATCTGTAAAATGGGGATGAAGAAGACTGGGAGCCCCCCGTGGCACAACCTGATCACCTTGTCAGCACTTAGAACAGTGCTTTGCACATAGTAAGTGCCTAATAAATGCCATTATAAATAAATACGATTGAATGAATGAATGAATGAATACGATTGAGTGAACGAATAAACTTGCCCACGGTCACCCAGCAGATAAGTGGCGGAGCCGGGTTTAGAACCCGGGTCCTCCCGACTCCCAGGGCTGGGCTCTACCCATTAGGCCACACTGCTTCACCCTTGTTGCTTCACCCCTTTTGTCCACCCCTCCATCCCCCTCACCTTACCTCCTTCCCTTCCCCACAGCACCTGTATATATGTATATATGTTTGTATGGATTTATTACTCTATTTATTTTACTTGTACATATTCTATTTATTTTGTTAATATGTTTTGTTTTGTTGTCAGTCTCCCCCCTCTAGACTGTGAGCCCGCCGTCGGGTAGGGACCGTCTCTAGATGTTACCAACTTGGAGGGTTTAGAACCCGGGTCCTCCCGACTCGCAGGGCTGGGCTCTACCCATTAGGCCACACTGCTTCACCCTTGTGGCTTCACCCCTTTTGTCCACCCCTCCACCCCCCCGGCCTTACCTCCTTCCCTTCCCCACAGCACCTGTATATATATATATATCAATATGTATAGATCTGTATCAATCTATATATATAGATATATATATATCTTTTTTACGTATTTATTACTCTATTTATTTTACTTGTACATATTCTATTTATTTTGTTAATCTGTTTTGTTTTGTTGTCTGTCTCCCCCTTCTAGACTGTGAGCCCGCTGTTGGGTAGGGACTGTCTCTATATGTTGCCAATTTGTACTTCCCAAGCGCTTAGTACAGTGCTCTGCACATAGTAAGCGCTCAATAAATACGATTGATGATGATGATGTTACCAACTTGGAGGGTTTAGAACCCGGGTCCTCCCGACTCGCAGGGCTGGGCTCTACCCATTAGGCCACACTGCTTCACCCTTGTGGCTTCACCCCTTTTGTCCACCCCTCCATCCCCCCGCCTTACCTCCTTCCCTTCCCCACAGCACCTGTATATATATATATATATATATATATATATATATGTAAATATATCTTTTTACATATTTATTACTCTATTTTACTTGTACATATTTATTTATTTTGTTAATATGTTTTGTTGTCTGTCTCCCCCTTCTAGACTGTGAGCCCGCTGTCGGGTAGGGACCGTCTCTAGATGTTACCAACTTGGAGGGTTTAGAACCCAGGTCCTCCCAACTCGCAGGGCTGGGCTCTACCCATTAGGCCACACTGCTTCACCCTTGTCGCCTCGCCCCTTTTGTCCACCCCTCCACGCCCCCGGCCTTACCTCCTTCCCTTCCCCACAGCACCTGTATATATATATATATATATATATATATATCAATATATATAGATCTATATCAATCTATATATATATAGATATCATCATCATCATCAATCGTATTTATTGAGCGCTCACTATGTGCAGAGAGCACTGTACTAAGCGCTTGGGAAGTACAAATTGGCAACATCTAGAGACAGTCCCTACCCAACAGTGGGCTCACAGTCTAAAAGGGGGAGACAGAGAACAAAACCAAACATACTAACAAAACAAAATAGAATAGATATGTACAAATAAAATAAATAAATCAATAAATAGAGTAAAAAAAATATGTACAAACATATATACATATATGCAGGTGCTGTGGGGAAGGGAAGGAGGTAAGATGAGGGGGATGGAGAGGGGGACATATATATCTTTTTTACGTATTTATTACTCTATTTTACTTGTACATATTCTATTTATTTTGTTTTGTTGTCTGTCTCCCCCTTCTAGACTGTGAGCCCGCCGTCGGGTAGGGACCGTCTCTCGATGTTACCAACTTGGTGGGTTTAGAACCCGGGTCCTCCCGACTCGCCGGGCTGGGCTCTGCCCATTAGGCCACACTGCTTCACCCTTGTCGCCTTTTGTCCCCCCTGCCCAGGGCATCACCACCTATTTCTCCGGAAACTGCACCCTGGAGGATGCCAAGCTGGCCCAGAGCTTCCTGGACGCCCAGGTAGGGACCGCGGGGCGGGACGGGGGCGACCAGGGAAGGGCCGGGAGGCTCCCGGGAGCGCCTCCCGACCTCCGCCCGGCCCGCTCTCTCCTCCTCCAGAACCTGAGCGCCTACAACACTCGGCTCTTCAAGGAGCTGGACGAACAAGGGAAGCCCCTCTACGAGGTGCGGCTGGCCTCGGTGCTTAGCGGGGGTGAGTGGTCCCGGCCGCGGGCACGACCCGAGGCCGGACGGGGCTCCCGGCACCTCCCGGCCTCTCGCCTGTCTTTGATTTAATCCAATCGTACTTACTGAGCGCCTACTGTGCGCAGAGCACTGGACTAAGCGCTTGGGAGAGTCCACTATAACAACGAGAAGAAGAATGATGGCATTTGTTAAGCGCCTACTATGTGTTTTCATTCATTCAGTCGTATTTATTGAGCGCTTACTCTGTGCAGAGCACTGGACTAAGCGCTTGGGGAGTCCAAGTTGGCAACATCTAGAGACGGTCCCTACCCAACAGTGGGCTCACAGTCTAGAAGGGGGAGGCAGAGAACAAAACAAAACATATTAACAAAATAAAATAAATGGAATAAATATGTAGATATGTCTGTCTCCCCCTTCTAGACTGTGAGCCCGCTGTTGGGTAGGGACCGTCTCTAGTTGTTGCCAACTTGAACTTCCCAAGCGCTTAGTACAGTGCTCTGCACACAGTAAGCGCTCAGTAAATACGTTTGAATGAATGAATGCAAAGCACTGTTCTAAGTGCTGGGGGGGTATACAGGGTGCTCAGCATTTAGCTTTAATTCTATTTGTTCTGACGACTTGACACCTGTCCACGTGTTTTGTTTAGTTGCCTGTCTCCCCCTGCTAGACTGTGAGCCCACTGTTGGGTAGGGACCGTCTCTATATGTTGCCAACTTGTACTTCCCAAGCGCTTAGTCCAGTGCTCTGCACACAGTAAGCGCTCAATAAATACGAATGAATGAATGAATGAATGCAAAGCACTGTTCTAAGCACTGGGGGGGATACAAGGTGCTCAGCATTTACCTTTAATTCTGTTTGTTCTGACGACGTGACACCTGTCCACATGTTTTGTTTCGTTGCCCGTCTCCCCCTTCTAGACCGTGAGCCCGTTGTGGGGTAGGGACCGTCTCTATATGTTGCCGACTTGTACTTCCCAAGCGCTTAGTACAGTGCTCAGCACACAGTAAGCGCTCAATAAATACGATTGAATGAATGAATGAATCAGGTTGTCCCACTGGGGTCTCCCAGTCTTCATCCCCATCTGCCAGATGAGGGAACTGAGGCTCAGAGAAGTGAAGCGGCTTGCCCAAGGTCACACAGCAGACATGTGGCGGAGCCGGGATTAGAACCCATGACCTCTGACTCCCAAGCCCGGGCTCTTTCCACTGAGCCATTCCCTGCCCACAGTGAGCTTACAGTCTAGGAGCTTCAGCCCCAGGACATCTGGAGGCGATAGAAGGTCTCCTAACTGAGGGTGTTGAGAGGGTGGATAGGAGGTCTCTACAGAGTCCAAGCAGTATTACTTATTGAACGTTTACTGCGCGTTGGGGAAGCAGCGGGAGCCTGGGAGTCGGAAGGACCTGGGTTCGGATCCCGGCTTCGCCACTTATAATAATAATAATGATGGCATTTATTAAGCGCTTACTATGTGCAAAGCAGTGTTCTAGGCGCTGGGGAGGTTAACAAGGTGATCAGGCTGTCCCACGGTGGGGGGCTCACAGTCTTCATCCCCATTTTATAGATGAGGTAACTGAGGCCCAGAGAAGTTAAGTGACTTGCCCAAAGTCACCCAGCTGACAAGGGGCGGGGCCGGGATTTGAACCCATGATCTCTGACTCCAAAGCCCGGGCTCTTTCCGCTGAGCCACGCTGCTGCTTCTGTCACTTGTCTGCCGTGTGACCTTGGGCAAGTCACTTCACTTCTCTGGGCCTCGGTTCCCTCAGCTGTAAAATGGGGGTGAAGACTGGGAGCCCCACGTGGGGCAGGGACTGTGTCCAGCCTGATTAGCTTGTTTCTACCCCAGCACTGAGCACAGTGTTTGGCACATAGGAAGTGCTTAGCAAATACCATTATTATTATTATTATTATTATTATTATTATTATTATTGGTAGTAGTAGTAGTAGGGAAGCAGTATGGCTCAGTGGAAAGAGCCCGGGCTTTGGAGTCAGAGGTCATGGGTTCAAATCCCGGCTCCACCTATTGTCAGCTGTGTGACTTTGGGCAAATCACTTCACTTCTCTGGGCCTCAGTTCCCTCATCTGGATAATGGGGATGAAGACTGTGAGCCCCCCGTGGGACAACCTGATCAGCTTGTAACCTCCCCAGCGCTTAGAACAGTGCTTTGCACATAGTAAGTGCTTAATAAATGCCATCGTCATTATTATTATTATTATTATTATTACTACTAAGCACTTGGGGGAGTGAAAGAGGAGGAGTAGAAACCATCTCCGTGGCCTCAGGACTTATAATAGTAATAATAATAATAATGGCATTTATTAAGCGCTTACTATGTGCAAAGCACTGTTCTAAGCACTGGGGAGGTTCCAAGGTGATCCAAGGTTGTCCCTTGTCCCTCAAATGAACTTTGAGTATAGTTCATTCATTCAGTTGTATTTATTGAGCGCTTACTGTGTGTAACTCGGTTGCATGCTCTGTAAAATGGGGATGAAGAGCGTGAGCCCCCCATGGGACAACCCGATCACCTTGTAACCTCCCCAGCGCTTAGAACAGTGCTTGGCACATAGTAAGCACTTAATAAATGCCCTTATGATGATTATGGAGGAGGCAGGTCTGGGAGGGGGCTGTCCTCACCTCTCCACAATGGGCCCCTTGTCCCGGATCCAATGTATCCGGGACTAAGTGCTTGGGAAGTCCAAGTCGGCAACATCTAGAGACGGTCCCTACCCGACAACGGGCTCGCAGTCCAGAAGAAGCAGCGTAGCTCAGTGGAAAGAGCCTGGGCTTTGGAGTCGGAGGTTGTGGGTTCAAATCCCGGCTCTGCCACTTGTCAGCTGTGTGACTTTGGGCAAGTCACTTCACTTCTCTGGGCCTCAGTTCCCTCATCTGGAAAATGGGGATGAAGACTGTGAGCCCCCAGTGGGACAACCTGATCACCTTGTAACCTCCCCAGTGCTTAGAACAGTGCTTTGCACGTAGTAAGTGCTTAATAAATGCCATTATTATTATTATTATTAGAAGGGGGAGACGGACAACAAAGCAAAACGTGGGCAGGTGTCAAGGCATCAGAATTAATAGAAATAAAGCTAGATGCGCATCATTAAGAACATGAATAGTAAGTAGATAGAGTGATAAGTGTACAAGTAAAATAGAGTGATAAATCTGTACAAATATGCATATACAGGTGCTGTGGGGAGGGGAAGGAGGTAGGGTGGGGGGGATGGGGAGGAGGAGAGGAAAAAGGGGGCTGAGTGTGGGAAGGCCTCCTGGAGGAGGTGAGCTCTCAGGAGGGCTTTGAAGGGAGGAAGAGAGCCAGCTTGGCGGATGTGCGGAGGGAGGGAATTCCGGGCCAGGGGGTAGGGACCGTCTCTATATGTTGCCAACTTGTACTTCCCAAGCGCTTAGTACAGTGCTCTGCACACAGTAAGCGCTCAATGAATACGATTGATGATGACGATGACGACGGGGGCCGGGGGTCGACGGCGGGACGGGCCCCCGCCGGTGTGGGGGGGGGTGGCGGGGCGGGGGCGGCCAGGAGCCGCCACCCCTCTCCCTTTCCTCCCAACCCGCTCCCAGACTCCGCTCCGGACTCCGACGTGACCCCGAAGCTGAAGAGCTCCGAGTTCAAGGGGTGCCACTTCCGGGTGACCCGAGGGGACTACGCCCCCATCCTGAAGAAGGTGGTGGAGCACCTGGAGAAGGCCAAGGTAGCCCGCCCGGCGCCGGCCGGGGCCCCCGCTCAGCCCGCCCCGAGCCCTTTCCTCCTGGAGGGAGGAGGGAGGCCGGGGGGAGGCCGGGAAGAGAAGAGGCCCGGGGCGGCCGGGGCCACCGACCTCCAGCTCTGCTCTCCCCCCGACCCCGGACAGGCCTACGCAGCCAATAGCCACCAGGAGCAGATGCTGGCCCAGTACATAGCCAGCTTTACCCACGGTTCCATCGAAGCTCATAAGGAGGGCTCCAGACACTGGATCCGGGACAAGGGGCCCATTGTGGAGAGGTGAGGACGGCCCCCTCCCAGACCCGCCTCCTCCATAATCATCGTAATGGCATTTAGGAAGCGCTTACTACGTGCCAAGCGCCGTTCTAAGCGCTGGGGAGGTTACAGGGTGATCAGGTTGTCCCACGGGGGGCTCAAGCTCTTCATCCCCATTTTACAGAGGAGGTAACCGAGGCACAGAGAAGTGAAGTGACTTGCCCAAAGTCACACAGCTGACAATTGGGAGAGCCAGGATTTGAACCCATAATAATAATAATAATAATAATAATGGCATTTATTAAGCGCTTACTTTGTGCAAAGCGCTGTTCTAAGCGCTGGGGAGCTTACAAGGCGATCAGGTTGTCCCATGGGGGGCTCGCGCTCTTCATCCCCATTTGGCAGAGGATGGAACTGAGCTACAGAGAATAATAATAATAATAATGATGGTATTAAGTGCTTACTATGTGCAAAGCACTGTTCTAAGCGCTGGGGAGCTTACAGGGTGATCAGGTTGTCCCACGGGGGGCTCACGCTCTAGAGGATGGAACCGAGGTACAGAGAATAATAGTAATAATAATGATGGTATTTGTTAAGCGCTTACTTTGTGCAAAGCACTGTTCTAAGTGCTGGGGAGCTTACAAGGTGACCAGGTTGTCCCACGGGGGGCTCACGCTCTTCATCCCCATTTGACAGAGGAGGGAACCGAGGTACAGAGAATAATAATAATAATAATGATGGTATTAAGTGCTTACTATGTGCCAAGCACTGTTCTAAGCGCTGGGGAGGTTACAGGGTGATCAGGTTGTCCCACGGGGGGCTCACGCTCTTCATCCCCATTTGACAGAGGATGGAACAGAGGTACAGAGAATAATAATAATAATAATAATGATGGTATTAAGTGCTTATTATGTGTAAAGCACTGTTCTAAGCGCTGGGGAGGTTACAAGGTGATCAGGTTGTCCCACGGGGGGCTCCCAGTCTTCATCCCCATTTTACAGATGGGGTCACTGAAGCACAGAGAAGTGAAGTGACTTGCCCAAAGTCACCCAGGTGACAATTGGCAGAGCCGGGATTTGAACCCGTAATAATAATAATAATAATGATGGCATTTATTAAGCGCTTACTTTGTGCAAAGCACTGTTCTAAGTGCTGGGGAGGTTACACGGTGATCAGGTTGTCCCACGGGGGGCTCACGCTCTTCATCCCCATTTGACAGAGGATGGAACCGAGGTACAGAGAATAATAATAATAATAATGATGGTATTTGTTAAGCGCTTACTTTGTGCAAAGCACTGTTCTAAGCACTGGGGAGGTTACAAGGTGATCAGGTTGTCCCACGGGGGGCTCACGCTCTTCATCCCCATTTGACAGAGGATGGAACTGAGGCACAGAGAAGTTAAGTGACTTGCCCAAAGTCACCCAGGTGACAATTGGCAGAGCTGGGATTTGAACCCGTAATAATAATAATAGTGATGGCATTTATTAAGCTCTTACTTTTTGCAAAGCACTGTTCTAAGTGCCGGGGAGGTTACAAGGTGATCAGGTTGTCCCATGGGGGGCTCACGCTCTTCATCCCCATTTGACAGAGGATGGAACCGAGGCACAGAGAAGTGAAGTGACTTGCCCAAAGTCACCCAGCTGACAATTGGCAGAGCCAGGATTTGAACCCATAATAATAATAATAATGATGGCATTTATTAAGCACTTACTATGTGCAAAGCACTGTTCTAAGTGCTGGGGAGGTTACAAGGTGATCAGGTTGTCCCACGGGGGGCTCACGCTCTTCATCCCCATTTTACAGATGAGGGAACGGAGGCCCAGAGAAGCGAAGTGACTTGCCCAAAGTCACCCAGCTGACAGTTGGCAGGGCCGGGATTTGAACCCATGAACCCTGACTCCGAAGCCCGGGCCCTTTCCCCCGAGCAACGCTGCTCCATCTCCTCCGTCATCGCCTAGCGGAAAGACCCCGCATCTGGGTTCGGATTCCGGCTCCGCCACGGGCCTGCCGTGTGACCTTGAGCAAGTCACTTCACCGGGCTTCGCTTGCCCAACTGGGAAACGGGATGGGGGGGGCGTCCAGTACCTGCTTAGATTGTGAACCCCGTGTGGGACGGGGATTGAATAATCTGATTCTCGTGTCTTCCCCGGCACCCGGGAGTAAGTGCCCCACCCGTAGTAAGCGCTCAACAGATATTATTTTTGCTACCCCAGCACTCGGGAGTAAGTGCCCCACCCATAGTAAGTGCTCAACGGATATTATTTTTGCTATTGTTACCCAATTTTTGCTGTTATTACCCAGTTACATCGGCTTCATCGAGAGCTACCGCGACCCGTTCGGCTCCCGGGGAGAGTTTGAAGGTACCTTCGGTCAGTGGTGTAGACCGAGCGCTCACCGTGGGCCGAGCACTGTGCGAAGCGCTGGGAGGGTACGGGCCGACGGGAGTCGGGACGCACGTTCCCTGCCCGCAGCGAGCCGATAGTGTGAGCCCACTGTTGGGTAGGGACCGTCTCTATGGGTTGCCAACTTGGACTTCCCAAGCGCTTAGCCCAGTGCTGTGCACACAGTAAGCGCTCAATAAATACGATTGATTGATTGAGAGGTGGGGAGGTGGTTTGTCCCCGATCCTCCGCTTGCCCTGTCCCCGTTTTCTCCGGGGGAGGATCTCTGGGTGGAGCGTCCCGGGGATGGAGGGGTCTCGCGTGGCGAGGCCCGGTCGATTTCTTTTCCTTTTTTCCTTTTTCCCTTTTTCCCGGCCCCGGCAGGCTTTGTGGCGGTGGTGAACAAATCCATGAGCGCCAAGTTTGGGCAGCTGGTGGACAGCGCGGAAGAGCTGCTGAAGGAGCTGCCTTGGCCCCCCGCCTTCGAGAAGGACAAGTTCCTCACCCCCGACTTCACCTCCCTGGACGTCCTCGCCTTCGCCGGCTCCGGCATCCCCGCCGGCATCAACATCCCCAACTGTGAGTTCCTTCGTTCGGCCGGATTTATTGAGCGCCTGCCGTGGGCGGAGCGCTGGACTGAGCGCTCGGGAGTGGACAATACAGCAATAAACAGATACGTTCCCCACCCACGGTGAGCTTAGTTTCCCCCCTCACCCCGCCGCTGAGCTCTGCTCCTCCCATTCCCTCCGTTCTGTTGTAATAATAATAATCAATCAGTCAGTCGTATTTATTGAGCGCTTACTGTGTGCAGAGCACTGGACTAAAAGCTTGGGAAGTGCAATCATCATCAATCGTATTTATTGAGTGCTTACTGTGTGCAGAGCACTGAACTAAGTGCTTGGGAAGTACAAGTTGGCAACATATAGAGACAGTCCCTACCCAACAGTGGGCTCACAGTCTAATAATAATAATGATCAATCAATCAATCAATCAATCGTATTTATTGAGCGCTTACTATGTGCAGAGCACTGTACTAAGCGCTTGGGAAGTACAAATTGGCATCACATAGAGACAGTCCCTACCCGATAGTGGGCTCACAGTCTAAAAGGGGGAGACAGAGAACAGAACCAAACATACCAACAAAATAAAATAAGTAGGATAGAAATGTACAAGTAAAATAAATAAATAAATAAATATACAGAGTAATAAATATGTACAACCATATATACATATATACAGGTGCTGTGGGGAGGGGAAGGCGGTAAGGCGGGGGGATGGAGAGGGGGACGAGGGGGAGAGGAAAGAAGGGGCTCAATCTGGGAAGGCCTCCTGGAGGAGGTGAGCTCTCAGGAGGGCCTTGAAGGGAGGAAGAGAGCTAGCTTGGCGGATGGGCAGAGGGAGGGCATTCCAGGCCCGGGGGATGACGTGGGCCGGGGGTCGATGGCGGGACAGGCGAGAGCGAGGTACAGTGAGGAGATTAGTGGTGGAGGAGCGGAGGGTGCGGGCTGGGCAGTAGAAGGAGAGAAGGGAGGTGAGGTAGGAGGGGGCGAGGGGATGGACAGCCTTGAAGCCCAGGGTGAGGAGTTTCTGCCTGATGCGCAGATTGATCGGTAGCCATTGGAGGTTTTTGAGGAGGGGAGTGATATGTCCAGAGCGTTTCTGGACAAAGATAATCCGGGCAGCAGCATGAAGTATGGATTGAAGTGGAGAGAGACACGAGGATGGGAGATCAGAGAGAAGGCTAGTGCAGTAGTCCAGACGGGATAGGATGAGAGCTTGAATTAGCAGGGTAGCGGTTTGGATGGAGAGGAAAGGGCGGATCTTGGCAATGTTGCGGAGCTGAGACCGGCAGGTTTTGGTGACGGCTTGGATGTGAGGGGTGAATGAGAGAGCGGAGTCGAGGATGACACCAAGGTTGCGGGCTTGTGAGACGGGAAGGATGGTAGAGCCGTCAACAGAGATGGGAAAGTCAGGGAGAGGACAAGGTTTGGGAGGGAAGACAAGGAGCTCAGTCTTTGACATGTTGAGCTTTAGGTGGCGGGCGGACATCCAGATGGAGATGTCCTGAAGGCAGGAGGAGATGCGAGCCTGGAGGGAGGGGGATAATGATATTTATTAAGCACTTACTATGTGCAAAGCACTGTTCTAAGCGCTGGGGAGAGGACAATGCAACGATAAACAGATACGTTCCCTGCCTACGGTGAGCTTAGTTTCCCCCCTCACCCCACCGCTGAGCTCTGCTCCTCCCATTCCCTCCGTTCTGTTGTAATAATAATAATAATGGCATTTATTAAGTGCTTACTATGTGCAAAGCACTGTTCTAAGCGCTGGGGAGAGGACAATGGAACGATAAACAGATACGTTCCCCGCCCACGGTGAACTTAGTTTCCCCCCTCACCCCGCCGCTGAGCTCTGCTCCTCCCATTCCCTCAGTTCTGTTGTAATAATAATAATAATAATGGCATTTATTAAGCGCTTACTATGTGCAAAGCACTGTTCTAAGCGCTGGGGAGGTTACAAGGTGATCAGGTTGTTCCACGTGGGGCTCACAGTCTTCATCCCCATTTTACAGATGAGGGAACTGAGGCCCAGAGAAGTGAAGTGACTTGCCCAAAGTCACACAGCTGACAGGTGGCGGAGGCGGGATTTGAACCCATGACCTCTGCCTCCAAAGCCCGGGCTCATTCCACTGAGCCACGGTACTTCCCAAGCGGTTAGTACAGTGCTCTGCACACAGTGAGCGCTCAGTAAATATGATTGAATGAGTGAATGTTGTCATTCCCAGCGTGCCCAACATGTCAGAAGGACATGGGTTCTAATCCTGGCTCTGCCACGTGTCTTCGATGTGATCTTGGGCAAGCAAGAGAAGCAGCGTGGCTCAGTGGAAAGAGCCCGGGCTTTGGAGTCAGAGGTCATGGGTTCAGATCCCCGCTCTGCCACTTGTCAGCCATGTGACTTTGGGCAAGTCACTTCAATCAATCAATCAGTCAATCGTATTTATTGAGCGCTTACTGTGTGCAGAGCACTGTACTAACCGCTTGGGAAGGACAAGTTGGCAACATCTAGAGACAGTCCCTACCCAACAGTGGGCTCACAGTCTAAAAGGGGCAGACAGAGAACAAAACCAAACATACTAACAAAATAAAATAAATAGAATAGATATGTACAAGTAAAATCAATCAATCAATAGTATTTATTGAGCGCTTACTGTGTGCAGAGCACTGTACTAAGCACTTGGGAAGTACAAGTTGGCAACATAGAGAGACAGTTCACTTCCCTGGACCTCAGTTCCTTCATCTGTAAAATGGGGATGAAGTCTGGGAGCCCCCCATGGGACAACCTGATCACCCTGTAACCTCCCCAGTGCTTAGAACAGTGCTTTGCACACAGTAGGTGCTTAATAAATGCCATCGTTATTATCATTAAGTCACTAACTCCTCTGGGCCTCAGTTACCTCATCTGTGAATGGGGATTAAGAGCGTGAGCCCCATGTGGGACAGGGCCTGAGTTCAACTTGATTAACTTATATCTAGCCAAGCGCTTGCAACGGTGCTTGGCACGTAGTAAACGCTTAACAAGAACTATTATTATTATTATTATTATTATTATAATACTGAGCTCACACTGAGCAGCGTGGCTCAGTGGAAAGAGCCCGGGCTTTGGAGCCAGAGGTCATGGGTTCAAATCCCGGCTCCGCCCCTTGTCAGCTGTGTGACTTTGGGCAAGGCACTTCACTTCTCTGGGCCTCAGTGACCTCATCTGGAAAATGGGGATGAAGACTGTGAGCCCCGCGTGGGACAACCTGATGACCTTATATCTACCCCAGCGCTTAGAACAGTGCTTGGCACATAGTAAGCGCTTAACAAATATCATTATTATTATTATTATTATTATTGTCATTCCCAGCACGCCTCTGCCAATGGGCAGCCCACTCCCCAATATCATTCATTCATTCATTCATTCATTCATATTTATTGAGCGCTTACTGTGTGCAGAGCACTGTACTAAGCGCTTGGGAAGAACAAGTCGGCAACATCTAGAGACGGTCCCTACCCAACGACGGGGCTCACAGTCTAGACGGGGGAGACGGACCACAAAACAAAACATGTGGACGGGTGTCAAGTCATCAGAATAAATAGAAGTAAAGCTAGATTCATTCATTCAGTTGTATTTATTCATTCATTCATTCAGTCGTATTTATTGAGCGCTTACTGTGTGCACTGCACTGTACTAAGCGCTTGGGAAGTACAATTTGGCAACATATAGAGACGGTCCCTACCCAATAGTGGGCTCACAGTCTAGAAGGGGGAGACAGACAACAAAACAAAACATATTAACAAAATAAAATAAATAGAATAGAAATGTACAAGTAAAATAAATATTCATTCATTCATTCAATCGTATTTATTGAGCACTTACTGTGTGCAGTGCACTGTACTAAGCGCTTGGGAAGTACAATTTTATTGAGCACTTCATTACTTGCATACAAGTAAAATAAATATTCATTCATTCATTCATTCAATCGTATTTATTGAGCACTTACTGTGTGCAGAGCACTGTACTAAGCGCTTGGGAAGTCCAAATCGTCAACATATAGAGACGGTCCCTACCCAACGACGGGCTCACAGTCTAGAAGGGGGAGACGGACAACAAAACATGTGGACAGGTGTCAGGTCGTCAGAATAAATAGAAATAAAGCTAGATGGACGTCATTAACAAAATAAATAGAAAATATGTCACCTGTCCCCCCGCCCGTCCTCACCCTTGGCATCAATAGAGAAGCAGCGTGACCTAGGGGATAGAGCACAGGCCCTGGGAATCCGGAGGACCCGGGTTCTAATCTGGCTCCGCCACGTGTCTGCTGTGTGACCTTGGGCAAGTCACCTCGATTCTCCGGACCTCGGTCATAATAATAATAATAATAATAATAATAATAATAATAATAATGACATTTGTTAAGCGCTTACTATGTGCAGAGCACTGTTCTAAGCGCTGGGGGGGAATACAAGGTGATCAAGTTGTCCCAGGTGGGGCTCACAGTCTTAATCCCCATTTTCCAGATGAGGTCACTGAGGCTCAGAGAATTGAAGTGATTTGCCCAAGGTCCCACAGCAGACAGGTGGCGGAGCCGGGATTCGAACCCATGACCTCTGACTCCAAAGCCTGGGCCCTTCCCACTGAGCCACGCTGCTTCTCTACTGAGCCACGCTGCTTCTCTCATCTGGACCGTCTCTATATGTTGCCAGATTGTCCTTCCCAAGCGCTTAGTACAGTGCACTGCATAGAGTAAGCGCTCAATAAATACGATTGAATGAATCTGTAAATATGTATTCTATTTATTTTATTCTGTTACTGTGTTTTGTTGTCTGTCTCCCCCTTCTAGACTGTGAGCCCGCTGGTGGGTAGGGACCGTCTGTACATGTTGCCAACTTGGACTTCCCAAGCGCTTAGTCCAGTGCTCTGCACACAGTAAGCGCTCAATAAATACGATTGAATGAATGAATGAAAATGGGAATCCAGACTGGGAGCATGTTGTCGGGTAGGGACCGGCTCTATATGCTGCCGACTTGTCCTTCCCAAGTGCTTAGCCCGATGCTCTGCCCACAGTAGGCGCTCAATAAATACGATTGAATGATGAGAAGCAGCGTAGCTCAGTGGAAAAAGCCCGGGCTTTGGCGTCAGAGGTCATGGGTTCAAATCCCGGCTCCGCCACGTGTCTGCTGTGTGACCTTGGGCAAGTCACTTAACTTCTCTGAGCCTCAGTGACCTCATCTGTAAAATGGGGGTGAAGACTGTGAGCCCCACGTGGGACAACCTGATCACCTTGTAGCCCCCCAGCGCTTAGAACAGTGCTTGGCACATAGTAAGCGCTTAACAAATCCCACTGTTGGGTAGGGACCGTCTCTATATGTTGCCAACTTGGACTTCCCAAGTGCTTAGTACAGTGCTCTGCACACAGTAAGCGCTCAATAAATTGAATGAATGATCCCCATTTTACGGCTGAGGTCACTGGTTTGTTGCCAACTTGGCCTTCCCAAGCGCTTGGTACAGTGCTCTGCGCACAGTAAGTGCTCAATAAATACGATTGATTGATTATTATCTACTCCAGTGCTTAGCACGGTGCCCGGCACATAGTAACAACAATAATAATAATAATAATAATAATAATAATAATAATAATGGCAATTATTAAGCGCTTACTATGTGCAAAGCACTGTACTAATAATAATAATAATGGCAATTATTAAGCGCTTACTATGTGCAAAGCACTGTTTTAAGCGCTGGGGAATTTACAAGGTGATCAGGTTGTCCCCCGTGGGGCTCACGGTCTTAATCCCCATTTTACAGAGGAGGGAACTGAGGCCCAGAGAAGTGAAGAGACCTGCCCAAGGTCACACAGGTGACAAGCGGTGGAGGGGAATTGGAACCCCTAACGTCTGACTCCAAAGCCCGGGCTCTTGCCAGTGAACCACACTGCTTCTCCATACTGTACTATACTATAGTGTAATATACTATCCCATTCCCAAGCGCTTAGTCCAGTGCTCTACACACAGTAAGCGCTCAGTAAATACGACTGAATGAATGAATGAACAATACCATCCCCAAAGCTTTATCTTCATCTCTTGCTTCATCTCTCTCATATCGTCCAACAGTGGACGAGCCCACTGTTGGGTAGGGACCGTCTCTAGATGTTGCCAACTTGTGCTTCCCAAGCGCTTAGTCCAGTGCTCTGCACACAGTAAGCGCTCAATAAATACGATTGATTGATTGATTGATTGATCGATCTTCCCAGAGGGCGCAGCGAGTAAGTGCTTAACAGGTGCCCCAGTGGTTATTATTTATCGATACCCGCGGTGGACACCCCGGACCGTCTTCTCCATCCCCCCACCCCAAAGCCCCGCTTCTTTCCGGCCCGCACCAGGCCCCCCCCGCCTCTGATCCCGGCTCCGCCACTTGTCAGCTGGGTGACTTTGGGCAAGTCACTTCTCTGGGCCTCAGTTCCCTCATCTGTCAAATGGGGATGAAGACTGGGAGCGCCCCTGTGGGACCATCTGATCACTTTATAACCTCCCCAGCGCTTAGAACAGTGCTTTGCACGTAGTGGAAAGAGCCCGGGCTTTAGAGTCAGAGGTCATGGGTTCAAATCCTGGCTCCGCCAACTGTCAGCTGGGTGACTTTGGGCAAGTCACTTCACTCCTCTGGGCCTCAGTGACCTCATCTGGAAAATGGGGATGAAGACTGGGAGCCCCCCGTGGGACCACCTGATCACCTTGTAACCTCCCCAGCGCTTAGAACAGTGCTTTGTGCTCAATAAATGCCATCATTATTATTATTATTATTATTATTATCCCTGCCCTCCTCCTCCCCCAGATGACGACATCCGGCAGATTGACGGCTTCAAGAACGTGTCCCTGGGGAACGTACTGGCCGTCGCCTATGCCACCAACCGGGAGAAGCTCACCTTCCTGGAAGAGGAGGACAAGGTGGGCAGCGCCCGGGGAGAAACGGGGACCCCCGCGACCCCCCGAATCGCTCTCCCACCCTAATTTCTCCCCTTCTTCCCCCGAGGGAAGGGCCGCGCGTCTCCGATGGCCCTAGCGTGCCGGTCTGCGACGTAGGGGAGGGTCCGAGCGGGGGGCAGCCAGACACCGAGAGTCAATCAATCAATCATTCAATTCATTCATTCAGTCGTATTTATTGAGCGCCTACTGTGTGCAGAGCACTGTACTAAGCGCTTGGGAAGTCCAAGTGGACAACATATAGAGACAGTCCCTATCCAACAGTGGGCTCACAGTCTATTTATTTATTTATTTTGCTTGTGCCTATCTATTCTATTTATTTTATTTTGTTAGTATGTTTGGTTCTGTTGTCTGTCTCCCCCTTTTAGACTGTGAGCCCGCTGTTGGGTAGGGACTGTCTCTATATGTTGCCAACTTGGACTTCTCAAGTGCTTAGTACAGTGCTCTGCACACAGTAAGCGCTCAATAAATACGATTGATGATGATGATGATAAAAGAGCCGAGAAGCTGGAGCCTGTCGGGGACGTCCTTAAGTACGACACGTAAGACGCACTCAGCAAATACCGCAGCTGTTGTTAATGACGATGACGTTTCTTAAGCACTTACTGTGTGCAAAGCGTTGTTAATAATGATAATGATAATAATAATGGCATTTATTAAGCGCTTACTATGTGCAAGGCACTGTTCTAAGGGCTGGGGAAGTTACAAGGTGATGAGGTTGGCCCACGGGGGGCTCCCAGTCTTCATCCCCATTTGACAGAGGAGGGAACTGAGGCCCAGAGAAGTGATGTGACTCGCCCAAAGTCACCCAGCTGACAAGCGGCGGAGCCGGGATTTGAACCCGTGACCTCTGACTCCAAAGCCCGGGCTCTTTCCACTGAGCCACGCTGCTTCACTGTTCTGAGCGCTGGGGAGGTTTCAAGGTGATCAGGTTGCCCCACGAGGGGCTCCCAGTCTTCATCCCCATTTTACAGATTCATTCATTCATTCAATCGTATTTGAGCACTTACTGTGTGCAGAGCACTGTACTAAGCGCTTGGGAAGTACAAGTTGGCAACATATAGAGACGGTCCGTACCCAACAGTGGGCTCACAGTCTAGAAGGTTGGAGAAGCAGCCTGGCTCAGTGGAAAGTGCCTGGGCTTTGGTGTCGGAGGTCATGGGTTCGAATTCCGGCTCCGCCACATGTCTGCGTGTGACCTTGGGGAAGTCACTTCACTTCTCTGAGCCTCAGTTCCCTCATCTGGAAAATGGGGATTAAGACTGTGAGCCCCACGTGGGATGACTTGATCACCTTGTATTCCCCCCCAGCGCTTAGAACAGTGCTTGGCACATAGTAAGTGCTTAACAAATGCCATCATTATTATTATTATTATTAGAAGGGGGAGACAGAGAACAAAACATATTAACAAAATAAAATAAGTAGAATAAATATGTACAGATAAGGTCACTGAGGCCCAAAGAAGTGAAGTGACTTTCATTAATTCATTCAATCATATTTATTGAGCGCTTACTGTGTACAGAGCACTGGACTAAGCACTTGGGAAGTACAAGTTGGCAACATGTAGAGACGGTCCCTACCCAACAGCGGGCTCAAAGTCACACAGCTGACCATTGGCGGAGCCGGAATTTGAACCCATGACCTCTGACTCCAAAGTCCGGGCTCTTTCCACTGAGCCACGCCGCTTCTCAATTATTATTATTTTGCTAGTCCCAGCTCTGCCAGTTCCTTGCTGTGTCATTTATTCATTCAGTCGTATTTATTGAGCGCTTACTGTGTGCAGTTCCTTGCTGTTTCATTTCCTTGCTGTTTCATTTATTCATTGATTAGTATTGAGCGCTTACTGTATGCAGAGCACTGTACTATGAAGTGCTTCTCTGGGCCTGTTTCCTCAACTGTAAAATGGGGATTAAGGCGATGAGCCCCATGTAGGAAATGGACTGTGTCTGACCTGATAGGCTTAATGATAATAATAATAATAATAATGGCACTTATTAAGCGCTTACTACGTGCAAAGCACTGTTCTAGGCGCTGGAGAGGTTACCAGGTGATCAGGTTGTCCCACGGGGGGCTCACAGTCTTAATCCCCATTTTACAGAGGAGGTAACTGAGGCCCAGAGAAGTGAAGTGACTTGCCCAAAGTCACAACTGATAAGTGGCAGAGCCGGGATTTGAACCCATGACCTCTGACCTCAAGGCCCTACTGAGAGCTCACCTCCCCCAGGAGGCCTTCCCAGACTGAGCCCCCTCCTTCTTCTCCCCCTCCTCCCCCCTCCATCCCCCTCGCCTTACCTCCTTCCCTTCCCCACAGCACCCGTATAGATGTATATATGTTTGTACAGATTTATTGCTCTATTTATTTATTTTACTTGTACATATCTATTCTATTTTGTTAATATAATAATAATAATAACAATGGTATTTGTTAAGCGCTTACTATGTGGAAAGCACTGTTCTAAGCGCTGGGGAGGTTACAAGGTGATCAGGTTGTCCCATGGGGGGGCTCACAGTTTCAATCCCCATTTTCCAGATGAGGGAACTGAGGCCCAGAGAAGTGAAGTGACTCGCCCAAAGTCACACAGCTGACAGTTGGTGGAGCCGGGATTTGAACCCATGACGTCTGACTCCAGAGTTGTCTGTCTCCCCCTTCTAGACTGGGAGCCGGCTGTGGGGTCGGGACCGTCTCTAGATGGTGCCAACTTGGACTTCCCAAGCGCTTAGTCCAGTGCTCTGCACACAGTAAGCGCTCAATAAATACGATTGATTGATTGATTGACTCCAAAGCCGGGGCTGTTTCCCCTGAGCCCCGCTGCTTCTCCCGTCTGCCAGAGGAGATCATTTCAAGAGGCGAGGGAGGAGCGGGGAGGCCCCAGGGCGAGCGTGAAGGGGGGAGTTGTGTGTGTGTGTGTTTGTGTCCCCGCAGGACCTCTACATCCGCTGGAAGGGGCCGTCTTTCGAGGTGCAGGTGGGGCTGCACGAGCTGCTGGGGCACGGCAGCGGCAAGCTCTTCGTGCAGGTGAGGAGGACCCACGGACCCTAGACTGCGAGCCCACTGTCGGGTAGGGACCGTCTCTAGATGTTGCCAGCTTGGACTTCCCAAGCGCTTAGTCCAGTGCTCTGCACACAGGAAGCGCTCAATAAATACGACTGATCGATTGACAGGAGGGCAGACGGAGGGAGGGACGGAGGGGGAGCCCCGGGGAGAGGCCGGGACGGTCATCCCCCGTCTTCGAGACTGTGAGCCCACTGTCGGGTAGGGACCGTCTCTAGATGTTGCCAACTTGGGCTTCCCAAGCGCTTAGTACGGTGCTCTGCACACAGGAAGCGCTCAATAAATACGATTGATTGATTGATTGATGGGAGGGCAGATGGAGGGAGGGACAGAGTGGGAGCCCCAGCGAGAGGCTGGGACGGTCATCCCCCATCTTCGAGACTGTGAGCCCACTGTTGGGTAGGGACCGTCTCTGTATGTTGCCAATTTGTACTTCCCAAGCGCTTAGTAAAGTGCTCTTCACACAGTAAGCGCTCAGTAAATACGATTCCTCCCTTCAAAGCCCTACTGAGAGCTCACCTCCTCCAGGAGGCCTTCCCAGACTGAGCCCCCTTCTTCCTCTCCCCTTCCTCATCCCCCCCGCCTTACCTCCTTCCCTTTCCCCACAGCACCTGTATATATGTATATATGTTTGTACAGGTTTAGTACTCTATTTTATTTGTACATATTTATTCTATTTATTCTGTTGAGAAGCAGCATGGCTCAGTGGAAAGAGCATGGGCTTTGGAGTCAGAGGTCATGGGTTCAGATCCCGGCTACACCGCTTGTCAGCTGTGTGACTCTGGGCAAGTCACTTCACTTCTCTGGGCCTCAGTTCCCTCTTCTGGAAAATGGGGATGAAGATTGTGAGCCCCACATGGGACAACCTGATCACCCTGTATCCTCCCCAGCGCTTAGAACAGTGCTGACAGCTGGCGGAGCTGGGATTTGAACCCTTGACCTCTGACTCCAAAGCCCGGGCTCTTTCCACTGGGCCACGCTGCTTCTCCATCATACAGATCGTACTGTCCCAAGCTCTTAGTACAGTGCTCTGCGCACCGTAAGCGCTCAGTAAGCACGACAGACTGACCAACTGACTAAGGCCGCCCCCAGCTCCATTCATTCATTCATTGTCGTATTTATTTTATTTGTGCATATTTATTCTATTTTATTTTGTTAATATGTTTTGTTCTGTTGTCTGTCTCCCCCTTCTAGACTGTGAGTCCACTGGTGGGTAGGGACTGTCTCTGTATGTTGCCAACTTGGACTTCCCAAGCGCTTAGTCCAGTGCTCTGCGCACAGTAAGCACTCAATAAATATGAATGAATGAATGAATGAATCTATTGAGCGCTTACTGTGTGCAGAACACTGCACTAAGCGCTTGGGAAGTACAAGTTGGGTGACAGACAACAAAACAAAACATGTGGACGGGTGTCAAGTCAACAGAATAAATAGAAGTAAAGCTAGATCATCATCAGTCATATTTATTGAGCGCTTACTGTGTGCAGAGCACTGTACTAAGCGCTTGGGAAGTACAAATTGGCAACATATACAGTCCCTACCCAACAGTGGGCTCACAGTCTAGATGCACATCATTAACAAAATAAATAGATTAGTAAATACGTGCAAGCTCCAGATCGCGACCGTGGGAAGCTCGGCCCCAGTGACCTCCCCATAGCCGGACCTAGCAGCCGATCCCCCCTCAATCAATCAATCAATCAATCAATCAGTAGTATTTATTGAGCGCTTACTGTGTGCAGAGCGCTGTACTAAGCGCTTGGGAAGTCCAAGTTGGCAACATCTAGAGACGGTCCCTACCCAACAGTGGGCTCACAGTCTAGAAGGGGGAGACAGAGAACAAAACCAAACATATTAACCAAATAAAATAAATAGAATAGATATGTACAAGTAAAATAAATAAATAGAGTAATAAATCCGTACAAACATATATACATATATCCAGGTGCTGTGGGGAAGGGAAGGAGGTAAGACGGCGGGGATGGAGGGCGGGAGAAGGGGGAGAGGAAGGAGGGGGCTCAGTGTGGGAAGGCCTCCTGGAGGAGGTGAGCTCTCAGTAGGACCTTGAAGGGAAAGACATCTTTCCCTGCCTCCTGAGTTTGGGGGAGTGGGGGATTCTCCCAAACCCTGGGGCTCTGGCTCCTTATCTCTCCCGCTCCTTCCCAACTCCAGGATGAAGCAGGAGCGTTCAACTTTGATCGGGAGACGGTCATCAACCCTGAAACCGGAGAACAGGTGAGGACCAGGAGGGGATGGGGATAGAGAAGCCGCATGGCTCAGTGGGAAAGAGCCCGGGCTTTGGAGTCAGAGGTCATGGGTTCGAATCCCGGCTCCGCCACTTGTCAGCGGGGTGACTTTGGGCGAGTCACTTCAGTTCTCTGGGCCTCAGTTCCCTCATCTGGAAAATGGGGATGAAGACTGGGAGCCCCACCTGGGACAACCTCATCACCTTGTATCCCCCCAGCACTTAGAGCAGTGCTTTGCACATAGTAAGAGCTTAATAAATGCCATTATTATTATTATTATTATGGGGACGGGGAGGTGAAGGGAACCTCAGCGGAGACCCCCCAGCCGCCACCGTTCGGCCTCCGGAATGGGCGGGAGTGGGAGTGGGGGAATTGAAGAAGGAAGGATGGAAGAAGGAAGCAAATTGGGCCCTCTGAAACCTCCCCCATCCCTTCTTCCTCCTGACTGTAAGCTCACTGTGGGCAGGGAATGCGCCTTTAATTCACTGAATCGTATCTATTGAGCGCTAACCGTGTGCAAAGCACCGTACTAAGTGCTTGGGAGCATACAATAGAGAGGCAGCGTGGCTCAGTGGAAAGAGCCCGGGCTTTGGAGTCAGTAGTCATGGGTTCAAATCCTGGCTCCGCCAGTTGTCAGCTGGGTGACTTTGGGCAAGTCACTTCACTTCTTTGGGCCTCAGTTACTTCACCTAATAATAATAATGATGATGGCATTTGTTAAGCGCTTACTATGTGCCAAGCACTGTTCTAAGCGCTCTGGGGGGGTACAAGGTGATCAGGTTGTCCCACGTGGGGCTCACAGTCTTCATCCCCATTTTACAGATGAGGGAACTGAGGCTCCGAGAAATTAAGTGACTTGCCCAAGGTCATGCAGCAGACATGTGGCGGAGCCGGTATTCGAACCCATGACCTCTGACTCCAAAGCCCGGGCTCTTTCCACGGAGCCACGCTGCTTCATCTGTAAAATGGGGATTGACTGAGCCCCCCCGTGGGACAACCTGATCACCTTGTATCCCCTCCAGTGCTTAGGACGGTGCTTGGCACATAGTAAGCGCTTAATAAATGCCATCATTATTATACAATGTGGCAACAGACACACATTTCACACCCACAACGAGCTCAAGGTCTAATCTGTTATATAATAATAATAGCTGTGGTATTTGTTAAGCGCTTACTGCGTTCCAGGCACTGTGCTAAGCACTGGGTGGCTACAGGCAAATCGGGTTGGGCACAATCCTTGTCCCACATGGGGCTCTCAATCTTAATCCCCTTTTTACAGATAACCGAGGCCCAGAGAAGTCAAGTGTCTTGCCCAAGGTCACCCAAAAGACAAGTGGCGGAGTCAGGATTAGAACCCACGACCCTCTGGTTCTCAGGCCTACATTTTATCCATTATTTTCCAAGAAGCAGCGTGGCCTAGTGGGAAGAGCCCAGGCTTGGGAGTCAAAGGTCATGGGTTCGAAGCCCGGCTCCGCCGCTTGCCAGCTGTTTGACTTTGGGCCGGTCACTTCACTTCTCTGGGCCTCAGTTCCCTCATCTGTCAGATGGGGATTAAGGCTGTGAGAAATGGGGATTAAGACTATGAGCCACCCGTGGGACAACCTGATCACCTTGTAACCTCCCCAGCGCTTAGAAGGGTGCTTTGCACGTAGGAAGCGCTTAACAAATACCATCATCATCATCATCCTCCTCCACTCTTCAGATCACCAGCTGGTACCGGAGCGGCGAGACGTGGGACAGCAAGTTCAGCACCATCGCGTCCAGCTACGAGGAGTGTCGGGCCGAGAGCGTGGGCCTCTACCTGGGCCTCGACCCCCGAGTGCTCCAGTGAGGGCCGGGGATGGACGTCGGGGCGGGGACGGGGGCCTGAGGAGCCGGGAGGAAGAGGAGGAGGAAGAGGAGGAAGAGGAGGGGGCCGCGACCGGCCGAGCGGCTTGACCGCCCCCTCCTCGGCCCTTGTCTTTGGGCAGGATCTTCGGGCTGGGGGGCCCCGAGGCCGAAGACGTGATCTACGTGAATTGGCTCAACATGGTGCGGGCGGGCCTGCTCGGGCTCGAGTTCTACACCCCCGAGACGGCCAGCTGGAGACAGGTATGGGAAGGGGGCTCCCTCGAATAATAATAATAATGATGGTATTAAGCGCTTACTATGTGCCGGCTACTGTCCTCAGAGCTGGGGTGGTTACGAGCAAACTGAGTTGGACGCAGTCCCTGTCGAATAATAATAATGGTATTTGTTAAGTGCTTACTATGTGCCGGACACCGTCCTCGGCGCCGGGGTGGATACGAGCAAACTGGGTTGGACGCAGTCCCTGTTGAATAAGAATAATAATAATAATAATAATGGTATTTGTTAAGCGCTTACTATGTGCCGGGCACTGTCCTCGGCACTGGAGTGGATACGAGCAAACTGGGTTGGACGCAGTCCCTGTTGAATAATAATAATAATGGTATTTGTTAAGCGCTTACTGTGTGCCGGGCACTGTCCTCGGCGCTGGGATGGATACAAGCAAACTGAGTTGGACACAGTCCCTGTTGAATAATAATAATAATGGTATTTGTTAAGCGCTTACTATGTGCCAGGCACTGTCCTCGGCGCCGGGGTGGATACAAGCAAACTGGATTGGACACAGTCCCTGTCAAATAATAATGGTATTTGTTAGGCGTTTACTATGTGCCAGGCATTGTCCTCGGCGCCGGGGTGGATACAAGCAAACTGGGTTGGACACAGTCCCTGTTGAATAATAATAATAATGGTATTTGTAAAGCGCTTACTATGTGCCGGGCACTGTCCTCGGCACCGGGGTGGATACGAGCAAACTGGGTTGGACACGGTCCCTGTTGAATAATAATAATAATAATGGTATTTGTTAAGCACTTACTGCGTGCCGGGCACTGTCCTTGGCGCTGGGGTGGATACAAGCAAACTGGGTTGGACACAGTCCCTGTTGAATAATAATAATAATGTATTTGTTAAGCGCTTACTATGTGCCGGGCACTGTCCTCGGTGCCGGGGTGGATACAAGCAAACTAGGTTGGACACAGTCCCTGTTGAATAATAATAATAATGGTATTTGTTAAGCGCTTACTATGTGCCGGGCACTGTCCTCGGCGCCGGGGTGGATACAAGCAAACTGGGTTGGACACAGTCCCTGTTGAATAATAATAATAATAATAATGGTATTTGTTAAGCGCTTACTACGTGCCGGGCACTGTCCTCGGCGCTGGGGTGGATACAAGCAAACTGGGTTGGACACAGTCCCTGTTGAATAATAATAATAATAATAATAATAATAATAGTATTTGCTATGCACTTACTATGTGCTAGACACTGTACTAAGCGCTGGGGTGGATACACACAAACTGGATTGGACACAGTCCCTGTCAAATAATAATAATAATAATAATAATGGTATTTGTTAAGCACTTACTATGTGCCGGGCACTGTCCTCGGCGCTGGGGTGGATACAGGTAAACTGGGTTGGACACAGTCCCTGTCTAATAATAATAATAATAATAATAATAATAGTACTTGTTAAGCGTTTACTATGTGCCAGGCACTGTCCTCAGTGCTGGGGTGGATACAAGCAAACTGGGTTGGACACAGTCCCTGTCAAATAATAATAATAATAATGGTATTTGCTAAGTGCTTACTTACCATGTGCCAGGCACTGTCCTCAGCACTGGGGTGGATACAAGCAAACTGGGTTGGACACAGTCCCTTTCGAATAAGAATAATAATAATAATGGTATTTGCTAAGCGCTTACTATGTGCCAGGCACTGTCCTCAGCGCTGGGGTGGATACAAGCAAACAGGGTTGGATACATACCCTGTCTAATAATAATAATAATAATAGTATTTGCTAAGTGCTTACTATGTGTCAGGCACTGTACTAAGCACTGGGGAGGATACAAGCAAACTGGGTTGGACACAGTCCCTGTCGAATAATAATAATAATAATGGTATTTGTTAAGCGCTTACTATGTGCCGGGCACTGTCCTCGGCGCTGGGGTGGATACAAGCAAACTGGGTTGGACACAGTCCCTGTCAAATAATAATAATAATAGTGGTATTTGCTAAGCGCTTACTATGTGCCAGGCACTGGATGGAAGCAAGACGTCTTAGTGGACAAAGCCCGGGCCTGGGAGTAAGAAGGACCTGGGTTCTAAAACCTTATAATAATAATGTTGGTATTTGTTAAGCGCTTACTATGTGCTAAGCACTGTTCTGAGCGCTGGGGGGGGATACAAGGTAATCAGGTTGTCCCACATGGGGCTCACAGCCTTAATCCCCATTTTACAGATGAGGTTACTGAGGCCCAGAGAAGTGAAGTGACTTGCCCAAAGTCACACAGCTGACAAGTGGCAGAGCTGGGATTTGAACCCATGACCTCTGACTGCAAAGCCCAGGCTTTTTCCACTGAGCCGTGCTGCTTCTCTGTCAGCCCCCCACGGGACAACCTGTTTACCTTGCATCCTCCCCAGCTCTTAGAACAGTGCTTTGCACATAGTAAGTGCTTAATAATGCCATTATTATTATTATTATTATTATTACCTCATCTGTAAAGTGGGGATGAAGACTGTGAGCGCCCCGTGGGACAACCTGATCACCTTGTAACCTCCCCAGCGCTTAGAACAGTGCTTTGCACATAGTAAGTGCATAATAAATGCTATTATTATTATTATTACCTCATCTGTAAAATGGGGATGAAGACTGTGAGCCCCCCGCAGCTCAACCTGATCACCTTGTAACCTCCCCAGCGCTTAGAACAGTGCTTTGCACATAGTAAGTGCTTAATAATGCCATTATTATTATTATTATTATTATTACCTCATCTGTAAAGTGGGGATGAAGACTGTGAGTCCCCTACGGGACAACCTGATCACCTTGCAACCTCCCCAGCGCTTAGAACAGTGCTTTGCACATAGTAAGCGCTTAATAAATGCCATCATTATTATTAGTATTACTAACATCTTAAAATGGGGATGAAGACTGTGAGCCCCCCCGTGGGACAACCCGATCGCCTTGTAACCTCCCCAGCGCTTGGAACAGTGCTTGGCACATAGTAAGCGCTTAATAAATGCCATCATTATTATTATTATTACTAACTCATCTGTAAAATGGGGATGAAGACTGTGAGCCCCCCGCGGGACAACCCGATCACCTTGTAACCTCCCCAGCGCTTAGAACAGTGCTTTGCACATAGCGCTTAATAAATGCCGTCATTATTATTATTATTATTCTTACTAACTCATCTTAAAATGGGGATGAAGACTGTGAGCCCCCCGCGGGACAACCTGATCGCCTTGTAACCTCCCCAGCGCTTAGAACAGTGCTTTGCACATAGTAAGCGCTTAATAAATGCCGTCATTATTATTATTATTATTCTTACTAACTCATCTTAAAATGGGGATGAAGACTGTGAGCCCCCCGTGGGACAACCTGATCGCCTTATAGCCTGCCCAGCGCTTAGAACAGTGCTTTGCACATAGTAAGCGCTTAATAAACGCCATCGTTATTACTAGTATTACTAACTCATCTTAAAATGGGGATGAAGACTGTGAGCCCCCCGTGGGACAACCCGATCGCCCTGTAGCCTGCCCAGCGCTTAGAACAGTGCTTTGCGCATAGTAAGCGCTTACTAAATACCATTCATTCATTCACCCATTCGTATTTTGCATGTACTAAGGGGTTACTAAATGCCATTCATCCGTTCGTATTTATTGAGCGCTTACTATAATAAACGACCCCTTCCTGTTGCCGCAGGCTCACATGCAGGCTCGATTTGTGATCCTGAGGGTCCTGCTGGAAGCCGGAGAGGGTCTCGTCAGCGTCGTCCCCACCACCGGCTCCGACGGGCGCCCGGATGCCAGGGTCCGCCTGGATCGCGGCAAGATCCGCTCAGTGGGCAGGCCCGCCCTGGAACGCTTCCTGCGCCGACTCCAGGTAGAGGGGGAATGATAATAATTGGCATTTGTTAAGCGCTTACTATGTGCAAAGCACTGTTCTAAGCGCTGGGGAGGAGACAGGGTGATCAGGTTGTCCCACGGGGGGCTCCCAGTCTTCACCCCCATTTTCCAGATGAGGGAACTGAGGCCCAGAGAAGTGAAGCGACTTGCCCGAGATCACACAGCAGCAGCGTGGCTCAGTGGAAAGAGCCCGGGCTTTGGACTCAGAGGTCATAGGTTCAAATCCCGGCTCCGCCAATTGTCAGCTGTGTGACTCTGGGCAAGTCACTTCACTTCCCTGGGCCTCAGTTACCTCATCCGTCAAATGGGGATGAAGACTGTGAGCCCCCCGTGGGGCAACCTGATCACTTTGTAACCTCCTCGGTGCTTAGAACAGTGCTTTGCACATAGTAAGCGCTTAATAAATGCCATCATTACGTTAGTACATTATGTGGCGGAGTCGGGATTCGAACCCATGACCTCTGACTCCAAAGCCCGGGCCCTTTCCACTGAGCCACGGATCCTTTGAACCCCCTCCCGGGCCCTCTTCCCCCCTACGTTTTCCCTCTGCATCCCTCAACAGAACGCTTACTCCATCTCCCTTTCCCACCCCGGGGTGGAACTGACAGGGAGAAAGTGGTTTAAAGGGTTTCGTGGTTTGGACTGATCCCACCCCACTAAACCCCCACCTCCCGACGAGGGGGCCGGCAGCTGCTGCCGCTGTGGATCAAAATAATAATAATAATAATAATAATAATAATAATAATAATAATAATAATAAAATAGTGATGATGATGATAGCATTTATTAAGCGCTTACCATGTGCAAAGCACTGTTCTAAGCGCTGGGGAGGTTACAAGGTGATCAGGCTGTCCCACGGGGGGCTCACAGTCTTCATCCCCATTTCACAGATGAGCCAACTGAGGCACGGAGAAGTGAAGTGACTTGCCCAAAGTCACCCAGCTGACAGTCGGCGGAGCCGGGATTTGAACCCATGACCTCTGACTCTAAAGCCCGAGCTCTTGCTGCTGAGCCATGCTGCTTCTGTGCAAAGCACTGTTCTAAGCGCCGAGGGGGGGATGATAATAATAATAATGATAGCATTTATTAAGCGCTTACTATGTGCAAAGCACTGTTCTAAGCGCTGAGGAGGTTACAAGGTGATCAGGTTGTTCCATGGGGGGGGGGCTCACAGTCTTAATCCCCATTTTACAGATGAGGTAACTGAGGCCCAGAGAAGTGAAGCGACTTGCCCAAAGTCACACAGCTGACAATTGGCGGAGCCGGGATTTGAACCCATGATCTCTGACTCCAAAGCCCGGGCTCTTTCCACTGAGCCACGCTGCTTCTCTATAAGGTGATCAGGTTGTCCCACGGGGGGCTCCCAGTCTTCATCCCCGTTTTCCAGATGAGGGAACTGAGGCCCAGAGAAGTGAGGTGACTTGCCCAAAGTCACCCAGCTGCCAAGTGGCGGAGTCAGGATTCGAACCCATGACCTCTGACTCCAAAGCCCGGGCTCTTTCCACTGAGCCACGCTGCTTCTTATGGATCGTAACCACTTTTTGTCTCCGTTGAGCCGGGGCGAGCCGGCCTTCCGAAAGGCGCTTAGTATAGTGCTCTGCATTTAGGAAGCGCTCGAAAAATGTGATTGATTGGTTGAATCACTGGGCTGAAAATAGTACCACCTAACCGTTCTGGCACGCTTATTTTATTTTGTTAAAATGTTTGGTTTTGATCTCTGTCTCCCCCTTTTAGACTGTGAGCCCACTGTCGGGTAGGGACCGTCTCTAGATGTTGCCAACTTGGACTTCCCAAGCGCTTAGTACAGTGCCCTGCACACAGTACGCGCTCAATAAATACGATTGATTGATTGATTCCCGCCCTGAAAATAAGTAATGATGGTATTTGTTGAGAAGCAGCGTGGCTCAGTGGAAAGAGCCCGGGCTCTGGAGTCAGAGGTCATGGGTTCAAACCCCGGCTCCGCCGACTGTCAGCTGTGTGACTTTGGGCAAGCCACTTCACTTCTCTGGGCCTCAGTGACCTCATCTGGAAAATGGGGGGTGAAGACTGGGAGCCCCCCGTGGGACAACCTGAACGCCTTGTAACCTCCCCAGCCCTTAGAAGAGTGCTCTGCACACAGTAAGCGCTCAATAAATACGATTGAATAAATGAATGCTTTGCACAGAGTAAGTGCTTAATAAATGCCATCATTATCATTATTCTTATCATTTCTCCTCCAAGAGGACTTCCCCGACTGTCATCATCATCATCAATCGTATTTATTGAGCACTTACTATGTGCAGAGCACTGTACTAAGCGCTTGGGAAGTACAAATTGGCAACATATAGAGACAGTCCCTACGCAACAGTGGGCTCACAGTCTAAAAGGGGGGAGACAGAGAACAAAACCAAACATACTAACAAAATAAAATAAATAGGATAGATATGTACAAGTAAAATAAATAAATAAATAAATAGAGTAATAAATATGTCATCATTTCCTCTTCTCCCACTCCCTTCTGTGTCTCCCTTGCGCTTCGATTTACCCCCCTCTATTTCACCCCTCCCTTAGCCCCCCAGCACCCATGCCCCCCGTCCATCATTTATCGATATTAACATCTGTCTCCCGCTCTAGACTGTCAGCTCTCTGCGGGCAGGTAGCATGCCTACCAACTCTATTGTAGTAATAATAATAATAACAATAATGGCATTTATTAAGCGCTTACTATGTGCCAAGCACTGTTCTAAGCGCTGGGGAGGTTACAAAGTGATCAGTACGGATTTATTGCTCTATTTGTACATACTTATTTTATTTATTCTATTGAGAAGCAGCGTGGCTCAGTGGAAAGAGCGCGGGCTTTGGAGTCAGAGGTCATGGGTTCCGATCCCGGCTACACCGCTTGTCAGCTGTGTGACTCTGGGCAAGTCACTTCTCTGGGCCTCAGTTCCCTCATCTGGAAAATGGGGATGAAGATTGTGAGCCCCACATGGGACAACCTGATCACCCTGCATCCTCCCCAGCGCTTAGAACAGTGCTTTGCACGTAGTGAGCGCTTAACAAATACCAGAATTACTATTACTAATTACTATCAGATTGTCCCACGGGGGGCTCGCAGCCTTCATCCCCGTTTTCCAGGCGAGGGAACTGAGGCCCAGAGAAGTGAAGTGACTTGCCCGAAGTCACACAGCTAATTTCACCGAGCCACGCTGCTTCTCTATTGTATTGTTGCATTGTCTGTTGGACTGTGAGCCCACTTGGGTAGGGACTGTCTCTCCATGTTGCCAACTTGTACTTCCCAAGCGCTTGGTCCAGTGCCCTGCACACAGTAAGCGCTCAATAAATACGATTGATTGATTGATGGATGGATTGTCCTCTCCCAAGCGCTTGTGATCCGCGCACCGGAATCGCTCAGTAGATACGATGGATTGATTGATTGCGTGGGCGGGGGCTGAATCACCTTCCTCTCCTTCCTCCCTCCGTCAGGTGCTGAAGTCGACGGGGGACGTGGCCGGGGGGCGAGCATTGTACGAGGGCTACTCCGCCGTCACCGACGAGCCCCCCGAGCGCTTCCTCACCCTCAGGGACACCGTCCTGCTGCGCAAGGAGGCCCGCAAGCTCATCGTGCAGCCCAGTACCCGCCACGACGGTAACCCCCTTTCCCACCTCACCCCGATGACGACGATAATAACAATATTAATAACGACGGTATCTGTTAGGCGCTTACTTGGTGCCGAGCACCGTCCTGAGCGCTGGGGTAGATACAAGTTCATCAGGGTGGACGCAGTCCCTGTCTCCCGTCACACTCATTTTACAGTTGAGGTCGCAGCTCTTAATCCCCACTTTACAGATAAGAGAACTGAGACCCAGAGAATAATAATAATAATAATGGCACTTATTAAGCACTTACTAAGTGCAAAGCACTGGGGACGGTTACAAGGTGATCAGGTTGTCCCACGGGGGGCTCTCCCAGTCTTCATCCCCATTTTCCAGATGAGGTCACTGAGGCCCAGTGAAGTGACTTGCCCAAAGTCACCCAGCTGACAAGTTTCGGAGTCAGGATTTGAACCCATGACCTCTGACTCCCAAGCCCGGGCTCTTTCCACTGAGCCGCGCTGCTTCTCTAAGAAGCAGCTTCTGCCGAAGGAGAGGCGGGGCGAAGTCATTCATTCATTCAATCGTGCTTATTGAGCGCTTACTGTGTGCAGAGCACTGTACTAAGCGCCTGGGAAGTCCAAGTTGGCAACATCTAGAGACGGTCCCTCCCCAGCAGCGGGCTCACAGTCTAGAAGGGGGAGACGGGCAACAAAACAAAACATATAAACCGAATAAAATCAGTAGAATAAATATGTACAAGTAAAATAAGTAAATAGAGTAATAAATATGTACAAACATATATACATATATATGTGTGTTTCAAAGCCCGTCGGAGAGCTCACCTCATTCATTCATTCATTCAGTCGTATTTATTGAGCGCGTACTGTGTGCAGAGCACTGGACTAAGTGCTTGGGAAGTCCAAGTTGGCAACCTATAGAGACGGTCCCTACCCAACAGTGGGCTCACAGTCTAGAAGGGGGAGACAGACAACAAGACAAAACATATTAACAAAATAAAATAAATAGAATAAATATGTACAAGTAAAATAGAGTAATAAATGTGTACAAACATATATACATATATATGTGTTTCAAAGCCCTACTGAGAGCTCACCTCATTCATTCAATCGTATTTATTGAGCGCTTACTGTGTGCAGAGCACTGGACTAAGCGCTTGGGAAGTACAAGTTGGCAACATCCAGAGGTGGTCCCTACCCAACAGCGGGCTCACAGTCTCGAAGGGAGACAGACAACGAAACAAAACATATAAACCAAATAAAATAAATAGAATAAATATGTACAAGTAAAATAAATAGAGTAATACATATGTACAAACATATATACATATATATGTGTTTCAAAGCCCTTCTGAGAGCTCACCTCATTCATTCAAGCGTATTTATTGAGCGCTTACTGTGTGCGGAGCACTGGACTAAGCGCTCGGGAAGGACAAGTTGGCAACATCTAGAGACGGTCCCTACCCACCAACGGGCTCACAGTCTAGAAGGGGGAGGCAGAGAACAAAACAAAACATATTCCCAGACTGAGCCCCCTCCTTCCTCTCCCCCTCCGTCATCCCCCCCATCTTACCTCCTTCCCCTCCCCACGGCACCTGTATAGATGTATAGATGTTTGTACGGATTTATTACTCTATTATTTTATTTGTACATATTTATTCTATTTATTTTATTGTGTTAATATGTTTTGTCTTGTTCTCTGTCTCCCCCTTCCAGACTGTGAGCCCGCTGTTGGGTAGGGACCGTCTCTATAGGTTGCTAACTTGGACTTCCCAAGCGCTCAGTCCAGTGCTCTGCACACAGTAAGCGCTCAATAAATATGAATGAATGAACTTGGACTTCCCAAGCGCTTAGTCCCGTGCTCTGCACACAGTAAGCGCTCAATAAATCTGATTGAATGAATGAATGAACGTGTTTAAGGCTGTGTTTTATTTTAACCCTAAATAAAGTCTCGGTAGGAACGCCCAAGTGGTTGCAGCAAACTTTTTTTTTTAATGGCATTTATTAAGCGCTTACTGTGTGCGAAGCACTGTTCTAAGCGCTGGGGAGGTTACAAGGTGATCAAGTTGTCCCGCGGGCTCACAGTTTTAATCCCCGTTTTACAGATGAGGGAACCGAGGCCCAGAGAAGTGACTTGCCCAAAGGCACACAGCTGACAATTGGTGGAGCGGGGATTTGAGAAGCAGCGTGGCCGAGTGGAAAGAGCCCGGGCTTTGGAGTCAGAGGTCATGGGTTCGAATCCCGCTTCCACCACGTGTCTGCTGTGTGACCTTGGGCGAGTCACTTCACTTCTCTGAGCCTCAGTTACCTCATCTGGAAAATGGGGATGACGACTGTGAGCCCCGCGTGGGACAACCTGATCACCCTGTATCCCCCCCCCCCCCCAGTGCTTAGAACAGTGCTTTGCACATAGTAAGCGCTTAACAAATGCCATCATTGTTATTATTATTATTTGAACCCCTGACCTCTGACTCCAAAGCCCGGGCTCTTTCCACTGAGCCACGCTGCTTCCCCCTTCAAGGCCCTGCTGAGAGCTCACCTCCTCCAGGAGGCCTTCCCACACTCAGCCCCTTCCTTCCTCTCCCCCTCGTCCCCCTCTCCATCCCCCCCCATCTTACCTCCTTCCCTTCCCCACAGCACCTGTATATATGTATAGATGTTTGTACGTATTTATTACTCTATTTCACTTGCCCATATCTATTCTATTGATTTTATTTCGTTCGTATGTTTGGTTTTGTTCTCTGTCTCCCCCTTTTAGACTGTGAGCCCTCTGTTGGGTAGGGACCGTCTCTATGCGTTGCCAACTTGTACTTCCCAAGCGCTTAGTCCAGTGCTCTGCACACAGTAAGCGCTCAATAAATACGATTGATTGATTCCCCAAACTTGTCCGTGAGCTTGTGGGGGGCTGGCCTGGGGTGGACGGATTGTCCCCGATTCCGGGATGGGGGAACCGAGTCCCCGCCTGCCGACCGCGGTTGGGTTTTGTGGTCAGTCTCATTCATTCAGTCGTATTTATTGGGCGCAGAGCACTGGACTGAGCATCTCCCCCGCTCACGTCGATTCCTTCCTTTTCCGCGCCCGCAGGTTCAGTGGTCCAGCTGCTGGAGTACGAGCCCACCGCCGCCGGCCTCATCCGCTCCTTCTCCGAGCGCTTCCCGGAAGACAGGCGGGAGTTAGAGGAGATGCTCACCCGCCTGGCCCGAGCCGATGCCCGCTCTTGGAAGGGCGGCCCAGGAGCCCGGGCCCAATAAAGCCTGAACGCGACGCCGCGGCCCCTTCCCCGTTAAAGCGGCGCGGCCCGCCAATCATTTATTAAGCATTTACTATGTGCAAAGCACTGTTCTAAGCGCTGGGGGGGGGAAACAAGGTGATCAGTTTGTCCCACGGGGGGCTCAAAGCCTTCATCCCCATTTTACAGATGAGGTAACTGAGGCTCAGAGAAGTTAATCAATCAATCAGTATTTATTGAGCGCTTACTGTGTGCAGAGCACTGGACTAAGCGCTTGGGAAGTCCAAGTTGGCAACATCTAGAGACGGTCCCTACCCACCGGCGGGCTCACAGTCTAAAAGGGGGAGACAGACAACCAAACCAAACATACTATCAAAATTAAATAGAATAGATATGGACGAGTAAAATCAATAAATCTGTGTTAGTTTTGTGTGTTCGCCTGTGAGCCCGCCCCTGCTAGACCGTGAGCCCGCTGTTGGGTCGGGACCGTCTCTAGAGGTTGCCGACTTGGAGTTCCCAAGCGCTTAGTCCAGTGCTCTGCACACAGTAAGCGCTCAATAAATCCGATCGAACGAATGAATGAGTGGGGCTCACAGCCTTTCATTCATTCAGTCGGATTTATTGAGCGCTTACTGTGTGCAGAGCACCGAATGAATGAATGAAAAAAGTGTTATTGAGCTCAGTACAATGCTCTGCACACAGTAAGCGCTCAATAAATACAATTGAAAGAATGAATGAATTAAAAGGGTGTAAGCAAGGCTGCTACATTGTGTCTGCGTCTTTATTCTGCCAGCCTCGGTCCTCAGCGTGAATAATAATAACGGAATTTATTAAGCACTTACTGTGTGCCAGGCGCTGTACTAAGCGCTGGGGTGCATACAAGCAAATGGGGTTAGACACGGTCCCTGGCCCGTGTGGGGCTTGCACTTCCCAAGCGCTTAGTCCAGTGCTCTGCACACAGTGAGCGCTCAATAAATGCGATTGAATGAATGAATGAGTGGGGCTCACAGTCTTTCATTCAACTGTATTTATTGAGCGCTTACTGTGTGCAGAGCACTGTAGCTTAGTACAGTGCTCTGCACACAGTAAGCGCTCAATAAGTACAATTGAAAGGGTGAATGAATGAAAAGTGTGTAAGCAAGGCTGCTGCATTGTGTCTGCGTCTTTATTCTGCCAGGCTCGGTCCTCAGCATGAATAATAATAACGGAATTTATTAAGTACTCACTGTGTGCCAGGCGCTGTACTAAGCGCTGGGGTGCATACAAGCAAATGGGGTTAGACACGGTCCCTGGCCCGTGTGGGGCTTGCACTTCCCAAGCGCTTAGTCCAGTGCTCTGCACACAGTGAGCGCTCAATAAATACGAATGAATGAATGGGGCTCACGTCTTTCATTCATTCAATCGTGTTTATTGAGCGCTCACTGTGTGCAGAGCACTGTAGCTTAGTACAGTGCTCTGCACACAGTAAGCGCTCAATAAATACAATTGAAAGGATGAATGAATGAATGACAAGTATGTAAGCAAGGCTGCTACATTGTGTCTGCGTCTTTATTCTGCCAGCTTCGGTCCTCAGCGTGAATAATAATAACGGAATTTATTAAGCACTTACTGTGTGCCAGGCGCTGTGCTAAGCACTGGGGTGGATACGAGCAAATCGGGTTAGACACGGTCCCCGGCCCGTGTGGGGCTTGTAGTTCCCAAGCGCTTAGTCCAGTGCTCTACACACAGTAAGTGCTCAATAAATATGAATGAATGAATGGGGCTCACGTCTTTCATTCATTCAATCGTATTTATTGAGCGCTTACTGTGTGCAGAGCACTATAGCTTAGTACAGTGCTCTGCACACAGGAAGCGCTCAATAAATACAATTGAAAGGATGAATGAATGAAAAGTGTGTGAGCAAGGCTGCTACGTTGTGTCTGCATCTTTATTCTGCCAGCCTCGGCCCTCAGCATGAGTAATAATAACGGAATTTATTAAGCACTTCCTGTGTGCTGGGTGCTGTACTATCAATCAATCAATTGTATTTACTGAGAGCTTACTGTGTGCAGAGCACTGTATTAAGCGCTTGGGAAGTATACATTGGCAACGTATAGAGACAGTCCCTACCCAACAGTGGGTTCACAGTCTAGAAGGGGGAGACCGAGAACAAAACCAAACATATCAACAAAATGAAATAGGATAGATATGTGCAAGTAAAATAGAGTAATAAATATGTACAAACATCAATCAATCATATTTATTGAGCGCTTACTGTGTGCAGAGCACTGTACTAAGCGCTTGGGAAGTATACATTGGCAACGTATAGAGACAGTCCCTACCCAACAGTGGGCTCACAGTCTAGAAGGGGGAGACCGAGAACAAAACCAAACATATCAACAAAATGAAATAGGATAGATATGTGCAAGTAAAATAGAGTAATAAATATGTACAAACATCAATCAATCATATTTATTGAGCGCTTACTGTGTGCAGAGCACTGTACTAAGCGCTTGGGAAGTCCACGTTGGCAACACATAGAGACGGTCCCTACCCAACTGGGCTCACAGTCTAGAAGGGGGAGACAGACAACAAAACGAAACATACTAATAAAATAAATAGAATAGATATCATCATCATCAATCGTATTTATTGAGAGCTTACTGTGTGCAGAGCACTGTACTAAGTGCTTGGGAAGTACAAGTTGGCAACATATACAGTCAATCAATCAATCAATCGTATTTATTGAGCGCTTACTATGTGCAGAGCACTGTACCAAGCGCTTGGGAAGTACAAATTGGCAACACATAGAGACAGTCCCTACCCAACAGTGGGCTCACAGTCTAAAAGGGGGAGACAGAGAACAAAATCAAACATACTAACAAAATAAAATGAATAGAATAGATATGGACAAGTGAAATAGAGTAATAAATATGTACAAACATGTATGCATATGTACAGGTGCTGTGGGGAAGGGAAGGAGGTAAGACGGGGGGATGGAGAGGGGGATGAGGGGAAGAGGAAAGAAGGGGCTGAGTGTGGGAATCAATCAATCAATCAATCAATCGTATTTATTGAGCGCTTACTATGTGCAGAGCACTGTACTAAGCGCTTGGGAAGTACAAATTGGCAACATATAGAGACAGTCCCTACCCAGCAGTGGGCTCACTGTCTAAAAGGGGGAGACAGAGAACAGAACCAAACATACCAACAAAATAAAATAAGTAGGATAGAAATGTACAAGTAAAATAAATAAATAAATAAATAGAGTAATAAATATGTACAACCATATATACATATATACAGGTGCTGTGGGGAAGGGAAGGAGGTAAGACGGGGGGATGGAGAGGGGGACGAGGGGGAGAGGAAAGAAGGGGCTCAGTCTGGGAAGGCCTCCTGGAGGAGGTGAGCTCTCAGCAGGGCCTTGAAGGGAGGAAGAGAGCGAGCTTGGCGGGTGGGCAGAGGGAGGCCATTCCAGGCCCGGGGGAGGACGTGGGCCGGGGGTCGATGGCGGGACAGGCCAGAACGAGGCCTAACGGTGAGGAGATCAGCGGTGGAGGAGCGGAGGGTGCGGGCTGGGCTGGAGAAGGACAGAAGGGAGGGGAGGTAGGAGGGGGCGAGGTGATGGACAGCCTCGAAGCCCAGGGTGAGGAGTTTCTGCCTGATGCGCAGATTGATCGGTAGCCACTGGAGATTTTTGAGGAGGGGAGTAACATGCCCAGAGCGTTTCTGGACAAAGACAATCCGGGCAGCAGCAGGAAGTATGGACTGAAGTGGGGAGAGACACGAGGATGGGAGATCAGAGAGAAGGCTGGTGCTGTAGTCCAGACGGGATAGGATGAGAGCTTGAACGAGCAGGGTAGCGGTGTGGATGGAGAGGAAAGGGCGGATCTTGGCAATGTTGTGGAGCTGAGACCGGCAGGTTTTGGTGATGACATGGATGTGAGGGGTGAACGAGAGAGCGGAGTCCAGGATGACACCAAGGTTGCGGGCTCGTGAGACGGGAAGGATGGTAGTGCCGTCAACAGAGATGGGAAAGTCAGGGAGAGGGCAGGGTTTGGGAGGGAAGACAAGGAGCTCAGTCTTCGACATGTTGAGCTTTAGGTGGCGGGCGGACATCCAGACGGAGATGTCCTGAAGGCAGGAGGAGATGCGAGCCTGGAGGGAGGGGGAGAGAGCAGGGGCAGAGATGGAGATCTGGGTGTCATCAGCGTAGAGATGACAGTTGAAGCCGTGGGAGCGAATGAGGTCACCAAGGGAGTGCGTGTCGATCGAGAACAGAAGGGGACCAAGCACTGAACCTTGGGGAACCCCCACAGTGAGAGGATGGGAGGGGGGGGGAGGAGGAGCCTGCAAAAGAGACTGAGAAAGAACGACCGGAGAGATAAGAGGAGAACCAGGAGAGGACGGAGTCTGTGAAGCCAAGGTCAGATAACGTGTGGAGGAGAAGGGGGTGGGCCACAGTGTCAAAGGCAGCTGAGAGGTCGAGGAGGATTAGGACAGAGTAGGAGCCTGTGGATGAAGACTGTGAGCCCCCCGCAGCCCAACCTGATCACCTTGTAACCTCTCCAGCACTTAGAACAGTGCTTTGCACATAGTAACTGCTTAATCAATGCCATTATTATTATTATTATTATTATTACCTCATCTGTAATATGGGGATGAAGACTGTGAGCCCCCCGTGGGACAACCTCCCCAGCGCTTAGAACAGTGCGTTGCACATAGGAAGTGCTTAATAATGCCATTATTATTATTATTATTATTACCTCATTTGTAAAGGGGGGATGAAGACTGTGAGCCCCCCGTGGGACAACCTGATCACCTTGCAACCTCCCCAGTGCTTAGAAAAGTGCTTTGCACATAGTAAGCGCTTAATAAATGCCATCATTATTATTATTATTACTAACATCTTAAAATGGGGATGAAGACTGTGAGCCCCCCGTGGGACCACCTGATCACCTTGTAACCTCCCCAGCGCTTAGAACAGTGCTTTGCACATAGCGCTTAATAAATGCCGTCATTATTATTATTATTATTCTTACTAACTCATCTTAAAATGGGGATGAAGACTGTGAGCCCCCCGCGGGACAACCCGATCGCCTTGTAACCTCCCCAGCGCTTAGAACAGTGCTTTGCACATAGTAAGCGCTTAATAAATGCCGTCATTATTATTATTAGTATTCTTACTAACTCATCTTAAAATGGGGATGAAGACTGTGAGCCCCCCGTGGGACAACCTGATCGCCTTATAGCCTGCCCAGCGCTTAGAACAGTGCTTTGCACATAGTAAGCGCTTAATAAATGCCATCGTTATTACTAGTATTACTAACTCATCTTAAAATGGGGATGAAGACTGTGAGCCCCCCCGTGGGACAACCCGATCGCCTTGTAGCCTGCCCAGCGCTTAGAACAGTGCTTTGCGCATAGTAAGCGCTTACTAAATACCATTCATTCATTCACCCGTTCGTATTTTGCATGTACTAAGGGGTTACTAAATGCCATTCATCCGTTCGTATTTATTGAGCGCTTACTATAATAAACGACCCCTTCCTGTTGCCGCAGGCTCACATGCAGGCTCGATTTGTGATCCTGAGGGTCCTGCTGGAAGCCGGAGAGGGTCTCGTCAGCGTCGTCCCCACCACCGGCTCCGACGGGCGCCCGGATGCCAGGGTCCGCCTGGATCGCGGCAAGATCCGCTCAGTGGGCAGGCCCGCCCTGGAACGCTTCCTGCGCCGACTCCAGGTAGAGAGGGAAGAATAATAATAATAATGATAATAATTGGCATTTGTTAAGCGCTTACTATGTGCAAAGCACTGTTCTAAGCGCTGGGGAGGAGACAGGGTGATCAGGTTGTCCCACGGGGGGCTCCCAGTCTTCACCCCCATTTTCCAGATGAGGGAACTGAGGCCCAGAGAAGTGAAGCGACTTGCCCGAGATCACACAGCAGCAGCGTGGCTCAGTGGAAAGAGCCCGGGCTTTGGACTCAGAGGTCGTAGGTTCAAATGCCGGCTCCGCCAATTGTCAGCCGTGTGACTCTGGGCAAGTCACTTCACTTCCCTGGGCCTCAGTTACCTCATCCGTCAAATGGGGATGAAGACTGTGAGCCCCCCGTGGGGCAACCTGATCACTTTGTAACCTCCTCGGTGCTTAGAACAGTGCTTTGCACATAGTAAGCGCCTAATAAATGCCATCATTACATTAGTACATTATGTGGTGGAGTCGGGATTCGAACCCATGACCTCTGACTCCAAAGCCCGGGCTCTTTCCACTGAGCCACGGATCCTTTGAACCCCATCCCGGGCCCTCTTCCCCCCTACGTTTTCCCTCTGCATCCCTCAATGGAACGCTTACTCCATCTCCCTTTCCCACCCCGGGGTGGAACTGACAGGGAGAAAGTGGTTTAAAGGGTTTCGTGGTTTGGACTGATCCCACCCCACTAAACCCCCACCTCCCGACGAGGGGGTCGGCAGCTGCTGCCGCTGTGGATCAAAATAATAATAATAATAATAATAATAATAATAATAATAATAATAATAAAATAATGATGATGATGATAGCATTTATTAAGCGCTTACCATGTGCAAAGCACTGTTCTAAGCGCTGGGGAGGTTACAAGGTGATCAGGTTGTCCCATGGGGGGCTCACAGTCTTCATCCCCATTTCACAGATGAGCCAACTGAGGCACGGAGAAGTGAAGTGACTTGCCCAAAGTCACCCAGCTGACAGTCGGCGGAGCCGGGATTTGAACCCATGACCTCTGACTCTAAAGCCCGAGCTCTTGCTGCTGAGCCATGCTGCTTCTGTGCAAAGCACTGTTCTAAGCGCCGAGGGGGGATGATAATAATAATAATGATAGCATTTATTAAGCGCTTACTATGTGCAAAGCACTGTTCTAAGCGCTGAGGAGGTTACAAGGTGATCAGGTTGTTCCATGGGGGGGGGCTCACAGTCTTAATCCCCATTTTACAGATGAGGTAACTGAGGCCCAGAGAAGTGAAGCGACTTGCCCAAAGTCACACAGCTGACAATTGGCGGAGCCGGGATTTGAACCCATGATCTCTGACTCCAAAGCCCGGGCTCTTTCCACTGAGCCACGCTGCTTCTCTATAAGGTGATCAGGTTGTCCCACGGGGGGCTCCCAGTCTTCATCCCCGTTTTCCAGATGAGGGAACTGAGGCCCAGAGAAGTGAGGTGACTTGCCCAAAGTCACCCAGCTGCCAAGTGGCGGAGTCAGGATTCGAACCCATGACCTCTGACTCCAAAGCCCGGGCTCTTTCCACTGAGCCACGCTGCTTCTTATGGATCGTAACCACTTTTTGTCTCCGTTGAGCCGGGGCGAGCCGGCCTTCCGAAAGGCGCTTAGTATAGTGCTCTGCATTTAGGAAGCGCTCGAAAAATGTGATTGATTGGTTGAATCACTGGGCTGAAAATAGTACCACCTAACCGTTCTGGCACGCTTATTTTATTTTGTTAAAATGTTTGGTTTTGATCTCTGTCTCCCCCTTTTAGACTGTGAGCCCACTGTCGGGTAGGGACCGTCTCTAGATGTTGCCAACTTGGACTTCCCAAGCGCTTAGTACAGTGCCCTGCACACAGTACGCGCTCAATAAATACGATTGATTGATCGATTGATTGATTGATTCCTGCCCTGAAAATAAATAAGTAATGATGGTATTTGTTCAGAAGCAACGTGGCTCAGTGGCAAGAGCCCGGGCTTTGGAGTCAGAGGTCATGGGTTCAAACCCCGGCTCTGCCAATTGTCAGCTGTGTGACTTTGGGCAAGCCACTTCACTTCTCTGGGCTTACAGTGACCTCATCTGGAAAATGGGGATGAAGACTGGGAGCCCCCCGTGGGACAACCTGAACGCCTTGTAACCTCCCCAGCCCTTAGAAGAGTGCTCTGCACACAGTAAGCGCTCAATAAATACGATTGAATAAATGAATGCTTTGCACATAGTAAGTGCGTAATAAGTGCCATCATTATCATTATTCTTATCATTTCTCCTCCAAGAGGACTTCCCCGACTGTCGTCATCATCATCAATCGTATTTATTGAGCGCTTACTATGTGCAGAGCACTGTACTAAGCGCTTGGGAAGTACAAATTGGCAACAGTCCCTACCCAACAGTGGGCTCACAGTCTAAAAGGGGGAGACAGAGAACAAAACCAAACATACTAACAAAATAAAATAAATAGGATAGATATGTACAAGTAAAATAAATGAATAAATAGAGTAATAAATATGTCATCATTTCCTCTTCTCCCACTCCCTTCTGTGTCTCCCTTGCGCTTCGATTTACCCCCCTCTATTTCACCCCTCCCTTAGCCCCCCAGCACCCATGCCCCCGTCCATCATTTATTGATATTAACATCTGTCTCCCGCTCGAGACTGTCAGCTCGCTGCAGGCAGGGAGCATGCCTACCAACTCTGTTGTAATAATAATAATAACAATAATGGCATTTATTAAGTGCTTACTATGTGCCAAGCACTGTTCTAAGCGCTGGGGAGGTTACAAAGTGATCAGTACGGATTTATTACTGTATTTGTTTTATTTGCACATATTTATTCTATTTATTCTATTGAGAAGCAGCATGGCTCAGTGGAAAGAGCACGGGCTTTGGAGTCAGAGGTCATGGGTTCCGATCCCGGCTACACCGCTTGTCAGCTGTGTGACTCTGGGCAAGTCACTTCTCTGGGCCTCAGTTCCCTCATCTGGAAAATGGGGATGAAGATTGTGAGCCCCACATGGGACAACTTGATCACCCTGCATCCTCCCCAGAGCTTAGAACAGTGCTTTGCACATAGTAAGCGCTTAACAAATACCAAAATTACTATTACTAATTACTATCAGATTGTCCCACGGGGGGCTCGCAGCCTTCATCCCCGTTTTCCAGACGAGGGAACTGAGGCCCAGAGAAGTGAAGCGACTTGCCCGAAGTCACACAGCTAATTTCACCGAGCCACACTGCTTCTCTATTGTATTGTTGCATTGTCTTTTGGACTGTGAGCCCACTTGGGTAGGGACTGTCTCTCCATGTTGCCAACTTGTACTTCCCAAGCGCTTGGTCCAGTGCTCTGCACACAGTAAGCGCTCAATAAATACGATTGATTGATTGATTGATTGTCCTCTCCCAAGCGCTTGTGATCCGCGCACCGGAATCGCTCAGTAGATACGATGGATTGATTGATTGCGTGGGCGGGGGCTGAATCACCTTCCTCTCCTTCCTCCCTCCGTCAGGTGCTGAAGTCGACGGGGGACGTGGCCGGGGGGCGAGCACTGTACGAGGGCTACTCCGCCGTCACCGACGAGCCCCCCGAGCGCTTCCTCACCCTCAGGGACACCGTCCTGCTGCGCAAGGAGGCCCGCAAGCTCATCGTGCAGCCCAGTACCCGCCACGACGGTAACCCCCTTTCCCACCTCACCCCGATGACGACGATAATAACAATATCAATAACGACGGTATCTGTTAGGCGCTCACTTGGTGCCGAGCACCGTCCTGAGCGCTGGGGTAGATACAAGTTCATCAGGGTGGACGCAGTCCCTGTCTCCCGTCACACTCATTTTACAGTTGAGGTCGCAGCTCTTAATCCCCACTTTACAGGTAAGGGAACTGAGACCCAGAGAATAATAATAATAATAATGGCACTTATTAAGCACTTACTAAGTGCAAAGCACTGGGGGCGGTTACAAGGTGATCAGGTTGTACCACGGGGGGCTCTCCCAGTCTTCATCCCCATTTTCCAGATGAGGTCACTGAGGCCCAGTGAAGTGACTTGCCCAAAGTCACCCAGCTGACGAGCGGCGGAGTCAGGATTCGAACCCACGACCTCTGACTCCCAAGCCCGGGCTCTTTCCACTGAGCCGCGCTGCTTCTCTAAGAAGCAGCTTCTGCCGAAGGAGAGGCGGGGCGAAGTCATTCATTCATTCACTCGTGCTTATTGAGCGCGTACTGTGTGCAGAGCACTGTACTAAGCGCCTGGGAAGTCCAAGTTGGCAACATCTAGAGACGGTCCCTCCCCAGCAGCGGGCTTACAGTCTAGAAGGGGGAGACGGGCAACAAAACAAAACATATAAACCAAATAAAATCAGTAGAATAAATATGTACAAGTAAAATAAGTAAATAGAGTAATAAATATGTACAAACATATATACATATATATGTGTGTGTTTCAAAGCCCGTCTGAGAGCTCACCTCATTCATTCATTCATTGTCGTATTTATTGAGCGCGTACTGTGTGCAGAGCACTGGACTAAGTGCTTGGGAAGTCCAAGTTGGCAACCTATAGAGACGGTCCCTACCCAACAACGGGCTCACAGTCTAGAGGGGGAGACAGACAACAAAACAAAACGTATAAACCAAATAAAATAAATAGAATAAATATGTACAAGTAAAATAGAGTAATTTATATGTACAAACATATATACATATATATGTGTTTCAAAGCCCTACTGAGAGCTCACCTCATTCATTCAATCGTATTTATTGAGCGCTTACTGTGTGCAGAGCACTGGACTAAGCGCTTGGGAAGTACAAGTTGGCAACATCCAGAGGTGGTCCCTACCCAACAGCGGGCTCACAGTCTCGAAGGGAGACAGACAACGAAACAAAACATATAAACCAAATAAAATAAATAGAATAAATATGTACAAGTAAAATAAATAGAGTAATACATATGTACAAACATATATACATATATATGTGTTTCAAAGCCCTTCTGAGAGCTCACCTCATTCATTCAAGCGTATTTATTGAGCGCTTACTGTGTGCGGAGCACTGGACTAAGCGCTCGGGAAGGACAAGTTGGCAACATCTAGAGACGGTCCCTACCCACCAACGGGCTCACAGTCTAGAAGGGGGAGGCAGACAACAAAACAAAACATATTCCCAGACTGAGCCCCCTTCTTCCTCTCCCCCTCTCCCCCTCCCCCCCCGCCTTACCTCCTTCCCCTCCCCACGGCACCTGTATAGATGTATAGATGCTTGTACGGATTTATTACTCTATTATTTTATTTGTACATATTTATTCTATTTATTTTATTGTGTTAATATGTTTTGTCTTGTTCTCTGTCTCCCCCTTCCAGACTGTGAGCCCGCTGTTGGGTAGGGACCGTCTCTATAGGTTGCTAACTTGGACTTCCCAAGCGCTCAGTCCAGTGCTCTGCACACAGTAAGCGCTCAATAAATATGAATGAATGAACTTGGACTTCCCAAGCGCTTAGTCCCGTGCTCTGCACACCGTAAGCGCTCAATAAATCTGATTGAATGAATGAATGAACGTGTTTAAGGCTGTGTTTTATTTTAACCCTAAATAAAGTCTCGGTAGGAACGCCCAAGTGGTTGCAGCAAACTTTTTTTTTTAATGGCATTTATTAAGCGCTTACCGTGTGCGAAGCACTGTTCTAAGCGCTGGGGAGGTTACAAGGTGATCAAGTTGTCCCGCGGGCTCACAGTTTTAATCCCCGTTTTACAGATGAGGGAACCGAGGCCCAGAGAAGTGACTTGCCCAAAGGCACACAGCTGACAATTGGTGGAGCGGGGATTTGAGAAGCAGCGTGGCCGAGTGGAAAGAGCCCGGGCTTTGGAGTCAGAGGTCATGGGTTCGAATCCCGCTTCCACCACGTGTCTGCTGTGTGACCTTGGGCGAGTCACTTCACTTCTCTGAGCCTCAGTTACCTCATCTGGAAAATGGGGATGACGACTGTGAGCCCGGCGTGGGACAACCTGATCACCCTGTATCCCCCCCCCCCCCAGTGCTTAGAACAGTGCTTTGCACATAGTAAGCGCTTAACAAATGCCATCATTGTTATTATTATTATTTGAACCCCTGACCTCTGACTCCAAAGCCCGGGCTCTTTCCACTGAGCCACGCTGCTTCCCCCTTCAAGGCCCTGCTGAGAGCTCACCTCCTCCAGGAGGCCTTCCCACACTCAGCCCCTTCCTTCCTCTCCCCCTCGTCCCCCTCTCCATCCCCCCCATCTTACTTCCTTCCCTTCCCCACAGCACCTGTATAGATGTATAGATGTTTGTACATATTTATTACTCTATTTTACTTGCCCATATCTATTCTATTGATTTTATTTCGTTAGTATGTTTGGTTTTGTTCTCTGTCTCCCCCTTTTAGACTGTGAGCCCTCTGTTGGGTAGGGACCGTCTCTATGCGTTGCCAACTTGTACTTCCCAAGCGCTTAGTCCAGTGCTCTGCACACAGTAAGCGCTCAATAAATACGATTGATTGATTCCCCAAACTTGTCCGTGAGCTTGTGGGGGGCTGGCCTGGGGTGGACGGATTGTCCCCGATTCCGGGATGGGGGAACCGAGTCCCCGCCTGCCGACCGCGGTTGGGTTTTGTGGTCAGTCTCATTCATTCAGTCGTATTTATTGGGCGCAGAGCACTGGACTGAGCATCTCCCCCGCTCACGTCGATTCCTTCCTTTTCCGCGCCCGCAGGTTCAGTGGTCCAGCTGCTGGAGTACGAGCCCACCGCCGCCGGCCTCATCCGCTCCTTCTCCGAGCGCTTCCCGGAAGACAGGCGGGAGTTAGAGGAGATGCTCACCCGCCTGGCCCGAGCCGATGCCCGCTCTTGGAAGGGCGGCCCAGGAGCCCGGGCCCAATAAAGCCTGAACGCGACGCCGCGGCCCCTTCCCCGTTAAAGCGGCGCGGCCCGCCAATCATTTATTAAGCATTTACTATGTGCAAAGCACTGTTCTAAGCGCTGGGGGGGGGAAACAAGGTGATCAGTTTGTCCCACGGGGGGCTCAAAGCCTTCATCCCCATTTTACAGATGAGGTAACTGAGGCTCAGAGAAGTTAATCAATGGTATTTATTGAGCGCTTACTGTGTGCAGAGCACTGGACTAAGCGCTTGGGAAGTCCAAGTTGGCAACATCTAGAGACGGTCCCTCCCCACCGGCGGGCTCACAGTCTAAAAGGGGGAGACAGACAACAAAACCAAACATACTATCAAAATTAAATAGAATAGATATGGACGAGTAAAATCAATAAATCTGTGTTAGTTTTGTGTGTTCACCTGTGAGCCCGCCCCTGCTAGACCGTGAGCCCGCTGTTGGGTCGGGACCGTCTCTAGAGGTTGCCGACTTGGAGTTCCCAAGCGCTTAGTCCAGTGCTCTGCACACAGTAAGCGCTCAATAAATCCGATTGAACGAAAGAATGAGCGGGGCTCACAGCCTTTCATTCATTCAGTCGGATTTATTGAGCGCTTACTGTGTGCAGAGCACCGAATGAATGAATGAAAAAAGTGTTATTGAGCTCAGTACAATGCTCTGCACACAGTAAGCGCTCAATAAATACAATTGAAAGAATGAATGAATTAAAAGGGTGTAAGCAAGGCTGCTACATTGTGTCTGCGTCTTTATTCTGCCAGCCTCGGTCCTCAGCGTGAATAATAATAACAGAATTTATTAAGCACTTACTGTGTGCCAGGCGCTGTACTAAGCGCTGGGGTGCATACAAGCAAATGGGGTTAGACACGGTCCCTGGCCCGTGTGGGGCTTGCACTTCCCAAGCGCTTAGTCCAGTGCTCTGCACACAGTGAGCGCTCAATAAATGCGATTGAATGAATGAATGAGTGGGGCTCACAGTCTTTCATTCAACTGTATTTATTGAGCGCTTACTGTGTGCAGAGCACTGTAGCTTAGTACAGTGCTCTGCACACAGTAAGCGCTCAATAAGTACAATTGAAAGGGTGAATGAATGAAAAGTGTGTAAGCAAGGCTGCTGCATTGTGTCTGCGTCTTTATTCTGCCAGGCTCGGTCCTCAGCATGAATAATAATAATGGAATTTATTAAGTACTCACTGTGTGCCAGGCGCTGTACTAAGCGCTGGGGTGCATACAAGCAAATGGGGTTAGACACGGTCCCTGGCCCGTGTGGGGCTTGCACTTCCCAAGCGCTTAGTCCAGTGCTCTGCACACAGTGAGCGCTCAATAAATACGAATGAATGAATGGGGCTCACGTCTTTCATTCATTCAATCGTGTTTATTGAGCGCTCACTGTGTGCAGAGCACTGTAGCTTAGTACAGTGCTCTGCACACAGTAAGCGCTCAATAAATACAATTGAAAGGATGAATGAATGAATGACAAGTATGTAAGCAAGGCTGCTACATTGTGTCTGCGTCTTTATTCTGCCAGCTTCGGTCCTCAGCGTGAATAATAATAACGGAATTTATTAAGCACTTACTGTGTGCCAGGCGCTGTGCTAAGCACTGGGGTGGATACGAGCAAATCAGGTTAGACACGGTCCCTGGCCCGTGTGGGGCTTGTAGTTCCCAAGCGCTTAGTCCAGTGCTCTACACACAGTAAGTGCTCAATAAATATGAATGAATGAATGGGGCTCACGTCTTTCATTCATTCAATCGTATTTATTGAGCGCTTACTGTGTGCAGAGCACTATAGCTTAGTACAGTGCTCTGCACACAGGAAGCGCTCAATAAATACAATTGAAAGGATGAATGAATGAAAAGTGTGTGAGCAAGGCTGCTACGTTGTGTCTGCATCTTTATTCTGCCAGCCTCGGCCCTCAGCATGAGTAATAATAACGGAATTTATTAAGCACTTCCTGTGTGCTGGGTGCTGTACTATCAATCAATCAATTGTATTTACTGAGAGCTTACTGTGTGCAGAGCACTGTATTAAGCGCTTGGGAAGTATACATTGGCAACGTATAGAGACAGTCCCTACCCAACAGTGGGCTCACAGTCTAGAAGGGGGAGACCGAGAACAAAACCAAACATATCAACAAAATGAAATAGGATAGATATGTGCAAGTAAAATAGAGTAATAAATATGTACAAACATCAATCAATCATATTTATTGAGCGCTTACTGTGTGCAGAGCACTGTACTAAGCGCTTGGGAAGTATACATTGGCAACGTATAGAGACAGTCCCTACCCAACAGTGGGCTCACAGTCTAGAAGGGGGAGACCGAGAACAAAACCAAACATATCAACAAAATGAAATAGGATAGATATGTGCAAGTAAAATAGAGTAATAAATATGTACAAACATCAATCAATCATATTTATTGAGCGCTTACTGTGTGCAGAGCACTGTACTAAGCGCTTGGGAAGTCCACGTTGGCAACACATAGAGACGGTCCCTACCCAACTGGGCTCACAGTCTAGAAGGGGGAGACAGACAACAAAACGAAACATACTAATAAAATAAATAGAATAGATATCATCATCATCAATCGTATTTATTGAGAGCTTACTGTGTGCAGAGCACTGTACTAAGTGCTTGGGAAGTACAAGTTGGCAACATATACAGTCAATCAATCAATCAATCGTATTTATTGAGCGCTTACTATGTGCAGAGCACTGTACCAAGCGCTTGGGAAGTACAAATTGGCAACACATAGAGACAGTCCCTACCCAACAGTGGGCTCACAGTCTAAAAGGGGGAGACAGAGAACAAAATCAAACATACTAACAAAATAAAATGAATAGAATAGATATGGACAAGTGAAATAGAGTAATAAATATGTACAAACATGTATGCATATGTACAGGTGCTGTGGGGAAGGGAAGGAGGTAAGACGGGGGGATGGAGAGGGGGATGAGGGGAAGAGGAAAGAAGGGGCTGAGTGTGGGAATCAATCAATCAATCAATCAATCGTATTTATTGAGCGCTTACTATGTGCAGAGCACTGTACTAAGCGCTTGGGAAGTACAAATTGGCAACATATAGAGACAGTCCCTACCCAGCAGTGGGCTCACTGTCTAAAAGGGGGAGACAGAGAACAGAACCAAACATACCAACAAAATAAAATAAGTAGGATAGAAATGTACAAGTAAAATAAATAAATAAATAAATAGAGTAATAAATATGTACAACCATATATACATATATACAGGTGCTGTGGGGAAGGGAAGGAGGTAAGACGGGGGGATGGAGAGGGGGACGAGGGGGAGAGGAAAGAAGGGGCTCAGTCTGGGAAGGCCTCCTGGAGGAGGTGAGCTCTCAGCAGGGCCTTGAAGGGAGGAAGAGAGCGAGCTTGGCGGGTGGGCAGAGGGAGGCCATTCCAGGCCCGGGGGAGGACGTGGGCCGGGGGTCGATGGCGGGACAGGCCAGAACGAGGCCTAACGGTGAGGAGATCAGCGGTGGAGGAGCGGAGGGTGCGGGCTGGGCTGGAGAAGGACAGAAGGGAGGGGAGGTAGGAGGGGGCGAGGTGATGGACAGCCTCGAAGCCCAGGGTGAGGAGTTTCTGCCTGATGCGCAGATTGATCGGTAGCCACTGGAGATTTTTGAGGAGGGGAGTAACATGCCCAGAGCGTTTCTGGACAAAGACAATCCGGGCAGCAGCAGGAAGTATGGACTGAAGTGGGGAGAGACACGAGGATGGGAGATCAGAGAGAAGGCTGGTGCTGTAGTCCAGACGGGATAGGATGAGAGCTTGAACGAGCAGGGGAGCGGTTGGGATGGAGAGGAAAGGGCGGATCTTGGCAACGGTGCGGAGCTGAGACCGGCAGGTTTTGGTGACGGCTTGGATGTGAGGGGTGAACGAGAGAGCGGAGTCGAGGATGACACCAAGGTTGCGGGCTCGTGAGACGGGAAGGATGGTAGTGCCGTCAACAGAGATGGGAAAGTCAGGGAGAGGGCAGGGTTTGGGAGGGAAGACAAGGAGCTCAGTCTTCGACATGTTGAGCTTTAGGTGGCGGGCGGACATCCAGACGGAGATGTCCTGAAGGCAGGAGGAGATGCGAGCCTGGAGGGAGGGGGAGAGAGCAGGGGCAGAGATGGAGATCTGGGTGTCATCAGCGTAGAGATGACAGTTGAAGCCGTGGGAGCGAATGAGGTCACCAAGGGAGTGCGTGTCGATCGAGAACAGAAGGGGACCAAGCACTGAACCTTGGGGAACCCCCACAGTAAGGGGATGGGAGGGGGAGGAGGAGCCTGCAAAAGAGACTGAGAAAGAACGACCGGAGAGATAAGAGGAGAACCAGGAGAGGACGGAGTCTGTGAAGCCAAGGTCAGATAACGTGTGGAGGAGAAGGGGGTGGGCCACAGTGTCAAAGGCAGCTGAGAGGTCGAGGAGGATTAGGACAGAGTAGGAGCCTGTGGATGAAGACTGTGAGCCCCCCGCAGCCCAACCTGATCACCTTGTAACCTCTCCAGCACTTAGAACAGTGCTTTGCACATAGTAACTGCTTAATAAATGCCATTATTATTATTATTATTATTATTACCTCATCTGTAATATGGGGATGAAGACTGTGAGCCCCCCGTGGGACAACCTCCCCAGCGCTTAGAACAGTGCGTTGCACATAGGAAGTGCTTAATAATGCCATTATTATTATTATTATTATTACCTCATTTGTAAAGGGGGGATGAAGACTGTGAGCCCCCCGTGGGACAACCTGATCACCTTGCAACCTCCCCAGTGCTTAGAAAAGTGCTTTGCACATAGTAAGCGCTTAATAAATGCCATCATTATTATTATTATTACTAACATCTTAAAATGGGGATGAAGACTGTGAGCCCCCCGTGGGACCACCTGATCACCTTGTAACCTCCCCAGCGCTTAGAACAGTGCTTTGCACATAGCGCTTAATAAATGCCGTCATTATTATTATTATTATTCTTACTAACTCATCTTAAAATGAGGATGAAGACTGTGAGCCCCCCATGGGACCACCTGATCACCTTGTAACCTCCCCAGCGCTTAGAACAGTGCTTTGCACATAGCGCTTAATAAATGCCGTCATTATTATTATTATTATTATTCTTACTAACTCATCTTAAAATGGGGATGAAGACTGTGAGCCCCCCGCGGGACAACCCGATCACCTTGTAACCTCCCCAGCGCTTAGAACAGTGCTTTGCACATAGCGCTTAATAAATGCCGTCATTATTATTATTATTATTCTTACTAACTCATCTTAAAATGGGGATGAAGACTGTGAGCCCCCCGTGGGACAACCTGATCGCCTTGTAACCTCCCCAGCGCTTAGAACAGTGCTTTGCACATAGTAAGCGCTTAATAAATGCCGTCATTATTATTATTATTATTCTTACTAACTCATCTTAAAATGGGGATGAAGACTGTGAGCCCCCCGTGGGACAACCTGATCGCCTTATAGCCTGCCCAGCGCTTAGAACAGTGCTTTGCACATAGTAAGCGCTTAATAAACGCCATCGTTATTACTAGTATTACTAACTCATCTTAAAATGGGGATGAAGACTGTGAGCCCCCCGTGGGACAACCCGATCGCCCTGTAGCCTGCCCAGCGCTTAGAACAGTGCTTTGCGCATAGTAAGCGCTTACTAAATACCATTCATTCATTCACCCATTCGTATTTTGCATGTACTAAGGGGTTACTAAATGCCATTCATCCGTTCGTATTTATTGAGCGCTTACTATAATAAACGACCCCTTCCTGTTGCCGCAGGCTCACATGCAGGCTCGATTTGTGATCCTGAGGGTCCTGCTGGAAGCCGGAGAGGGTCTCGTCAGCGTCGTCCCCACCACCGGCTCCGACGGGCGCCCGGATGCCAGGGTCCGCCTGGATCGCGGCAAGATCCGCTCAGTGGGCAGGCCCGCCCTGGAACGCTTCCTGCGCCGACTCCAGGTAGAGAGGGAATAATAATAGTAATAATGATAATAATTGGCATTTGTTAAGCGCTTACTATGTGCAAAGCACTGTTCTAAGCGCTGGGGAGGAGACAGGGTGATCAGGTTGTCCCACGGGGGGCTCCCAGTCTTCACCCCCATTTTCCAGATGAGGGAACTGAGGCCCAGAGAAGTGAAGCGACTTGCCCGAGATCACACAGCAGCAGCGTGGCTCAGTGGAAAGAGCCCGGGCTTTGGACTCAGAGGTCATAGGTTCAAATCCCGGCTCCGCCAATTGTCAGCTGTGTGACTCTGGGCAAGTCACTTCACTTCCCTGGGCCTCAGTTACCTCATCCGTCAAATGGGGATGAAGACTGTGAGCCCCCCGTGGGGCAACCTGATCACTTTGTAACCTCCTCGGTGCTTAGAACAGTGCTTTGCACATAGTAAGCGCTTAACAAATGCCATCATTACGTTAGTACATTATGTGGCGGAGTCGGGATTCGAACCCATGACCTCTGACTCCAAAGCCCGGGCTCTTTCCACTGAGCCACGGATCCTTTGAACCCCCTCCCGGGCCCTCTTCCCCCCTACGTTTTCCCTCTGCATCCCTCAACGGAACGCTTACTCCATCTCCCTTTCCCACCCCGGGGTGGAACTGACAGGGAGAAAGTGGTTTAAAGGGTTTCGTGGTTTGGACTGATCCCACCCCACTAAACCCCCACCTCCCGACGAGGGGGTCGGCAGCTGCTGCCGCTGTGGATCAAAATAATAATAATAATAATAATAATAATAATAATAATAATAATAATAATAAAATAATGATGATGATGATAGCATTTATTAAGCGCTTACCATGTGCAAAGCACTGTTCTAAGCGCTGGGGAGGTTACAAGGTGATCAGGTTGTCCCATGGGGGGCTCACAGTCTTCATCCCCATTTCACAGATGAGCCAACTGAGGCACGGAGAAGTGAAGTGACTTGCCCAAAGTCACCCAGCTGACAGTCGGCGGAGCCGGGATTTGAACCCATGACCTCTGACTCTAAAGCCCGAGCTCTTGCTGCTGAGCCATGCTGCTTCTGTGCAAAGCACTGTTCTAAGCGCCGAGGGGGGATGATAATAATAATAATGATAGCATTTATTAAGCGCTTACTATGTGCAAAGCACTGTTCTAAGCGCTGAGGAGGTTACAAGGTGATCAGGTTGTTCCATGGGGGGGGCTCACAGTCTTAATCCCCATTTTACAGATGAGGTAACTGAGGCCCAGAGAAGTGAAGCGACTTGCCCAAAGTCACACAGCTGACAATTGGCGGAGCCGGGATTTGAACCCATGATCTCTGACTCCAAAGCCCGGGCTCTTTCCACTGAGCCACGCTGCTTCTCTATAAGGTGATCAGGTTGTCCCACGGGGGGCTCCCAGTCTTCATCCCCGTTTTCCAGATGAGGGAACTGAGGCCCAGAGAAGTGAGGTGACTTGCCCAAAGTCACCCAGCTGCCAAGTGGCGGAGTCAGGATTCGAACCCATGACCTCTGACTCCAAAGCCCGGGCTCTTTCCACTGAGCCACGCTGCTTCTTATGGATCGTAACCACTTTTTGTCTCCGTTGAGCCGGGGCGAGCCGGCCTTCCGAAAGGCGCTTAGTATAGTGCTCTGCATTTAGGAAGCGCTCGAAAAATGTGATTGATTGGTTGAATCACTGGGCTGAAAATAGTACCACCTAACCGTTCTGGCACGCTTATTTTATTTTGTTAATATGTTTGGTTTTGATCTCTGTCTCCCCCTTTTAGACTGTGAGCCCACTGTCGGGTAGGGACCGTCTCTAGATGTTGCCAACTTGGACTTCCCAAGCGCTTAGTACAGTGCCCTGCACACAGTACGCGCTCAATAAATACGATTGATTGATCGATTCCCGCCCTGAAAATAAGTAATGATGGTATTTGTTGAGAAGCAGCGTGGCTCAGTGGAAAGAGCCCGGGCTCTGGAGTCAGAGGTCATGGGTTCAAACCCCGGCTCCGCCGACTGTCAGCTGTGTGACTTTGGGCAAGCCACTTCACTTCTCTGGGCCTCAGTGACCTCATCTGGAAAATGGGGGTGAAGACTGGGAGCCCCCCGTGGGACAACCTGAACGCCTTGTAACCTCCCCAGCCCTTAGAAGAGTGCTCTGCACACAGTAAGCGCTCAATAAATACGATTGAATAAATGAATGCTTTGCACAGAGTAAGTGCTTAATAAATGCCATCATTATCATTATTCTTATCATTTCTCCTCCAAGAGGACTTCCCCGACTGTCATCATCATCATCAATCGTATTTATGGAGCACTTACTATGTGCAGAGCACTGTACTAAGCGCTTGGGAAGTACAAATTGGCAACATCTAGAGACAGTCCCTACCCAACAGTGGGCTCACAGTCTAAAAGGGGGAGACAGAGAACAAAACCAAACATACTAACAAAATAAAATAAATAGGATAGATGTGTACAAGTAAAATAAATAAATAAATAGAGTAATAAATATGTCATCATTTCCTCTTCTCCCACTCCCTTCTGTGTCTCCCTTGCGCTTCGATTTACCCCACCCCTCCCTTAGCCCCCCAGCACCCATGCCCCCGTCCATCATTTATCGATATTAACATCTGTCTCCCGCTCTAGACTGTCAGCTCTCTGCGGGCAGGTAGCATGCCTACCAACTCTATTGTAGTAATAATAAAAATAACAATAATGGCATTTATTAAGCGCTTACTATGTGCCAAGCACTGTTCTAAGCGCTGGGGAGGTTACAAAGTGATCAGTACGGATTTATTACTCTATTTGTACATACTTATTTTATTTATTCTATTGAGAAGCAGCGTGGCTCAGTGGAAAGAGCGCGGGCTTTGGAGTCAGAGGTCATGGGTTCCGATCCCGGCTACACCGCTTGTCAGCTGTGTGACTCTGGGCAAGTCACTTCTCTGGGCCTCAGTTCCCTCATCTGGAAAATGGGGATGAAGATTGTGAGCCCCACATGGGACAACCTGATCACCCTGCATCCTCCCCAGCGCTTAGAACAGTGCTTTGCACGTAGTGAGCGCTTAACAAATACCAGAATTACTATTACTAATTACTATCAGATTGTCCCACGGGGGGCTCGCAGCCTTCATCCCCGTTTTCCAGGCGAGGGAACTGAGGCCCAGAGAAGTGAAGTGACTTGCCCGAAGTCACACAGCTAATTTCACCGAGCCACGGTGCTTCTCTATTGTAATGTCGCATTGTCTGTTGGACTGTGAGCCCACTTGGGTAGGGACTGTCTCTCCATGTTGCCAACTTGTACTTCCCAAGCGCTTGGTCCAGTGCTCTGCACACAGTAAGCGCTCAATAAATACGATTGATTGATTGATTGATTGTCCTCTCCCAAGCGCTTGTGATCCACGCACCGGAATCGCTCAGTAGATACGATGGATTGATTGATTGCGTGGTCGGGGGCTGAATCACCTTCCTCTCCTTCCTCCCTCCGTCAGGTGCTGAAGTCGACGGGCGACGTGGCCGGGGGGCGAGCACTGTACGAGGGCTACTCCGCCGTCACCGACGAGCCCCCCGAGCGCTTCCTCACCCTCAGGGACACCGTCCTGCTGCGCAAGGAGGCCCGCAAGCTCATCGTGCAGCCCAGTACCCGCCACGACGGTAACCCCCTTTCCCACCTCACCCCGATGACGACGATAATAACAATATCAATAACGACGGTATCTGTTAGGCGCTCACTTGGTGCCGAGCACCGTTCTGAGCGCTGGGGTAGATACAAGTTCATCAGGGTGGACGCAGTCCCTGTCTCCCGTCACACTCATTTTACAGTTGAGGTCGCAGCTCTTAATCCCCACTTTACAGATAAGAGAACTGAGACCCAGAGAATAATAATAATAATAATGGCACTTATTAAGCACTTACTAAGTGCAAAGCACTGGGGGCGGTTACAAGGTGATCAGGTTGTCCCACGGGGGGCTCTCCCAGTCTTCATCCCCATTTTCCAGATGAGGTCACTGAGGCCCAGTGAAGTGACTTGCCCAAAGTCACCCAGCTGACGAGCGGCGGAGTCAGGATTCGAACCCACGACCTCTGACTCCCAAGCCCGGGCTCTTTCCACTGAGCCGCGCTGCTTCTCTAAGAAGCAGCTTCTGCCGAAGGAGAGGCGGGGCGAAGTCATTCATTCATTCAATCGTGCTTATTGAGCGCTTACTGTGTGCAGAGCACTGTACTAAGCGCTTGGGAAGTCCAAGTTGGCAACATCTAGAGACGGTCCCTACCCAGCAGCGGGCTCACAGTCTAGAAGGGGGAGACGGGCAACAAAACAAAACATATAAACCAAATAAAATAAATAGAATAAATATGTACAAGTAAAATAAGTAGAGTAATAAATATGTACAAACATATATACATATATATGTGTGTTTCAAAGCCCTTCTAGAGAGCTCACCTCATTCATTCATTCATTCAGTCGTATTTATTGAGCGCGTACTGTGTGCAGAGCACTGGACTAAGTGCTTGGGAAGTCCAAGTTGGCAACCTATAGAGACGGTCCCTACCCAACAGTGGGCTCACAGTCTAGAAGGGGGAGACAGACAACAAGACAAAACATATTAACAAAATAAAATAAATAGAATAAATATGTACAAGTAAAATAGAGTAATAAATGTGTACAAACATATATACATATATATGTGTTTCAAAGCCCTACTGAGAGCTCACCTCATTCATTCAATCGTATTTATTGAGCGCTTACTGTGTGCAGAGCACTGGACTAAGCGCTTGGGAAGTACAAGTTGGCAACATCCAGAGGTGGTCCCTACCCAACAGCGGGCTCACAGTCTCGAAGGGAGACAGACAACGAAACAAAACATATAAACCAAATAAAATAAATAGAATAAATATGTACAAGTAAAATAGAGTAATACATATGTACAAACATATATACATATATATGTTTCAAAGCCCTTCTGAGAGCTCACCTCATTCATTCAAGCGTATTTATTGAGCGCTTACTGTGTGCGGAGCACTGGACTAAGCGCTCGGGAAGGACAAGTTGGCAACATCTAGAGACGGTCCCTACCCACCAACGGGCTCACAGTCTAGAAGGGGGAGGCAGAGAACAAAACAAAACATATTCCCAGACTGAGCCCCCTCCTTCCTCTCCCCCTCCGTCATCCCCCCCATCTTACCTCCTTCCCCTCCCCACGGCACCTGTATAGATGTATAGATGCTTGTACGGATTTATTACTCTATTATTTTATTTGTACATATTTATTCTATTTATTTTATTGTGTTAATATGTTTTGTCTTGTTCTCTGTCTCCCCCTTCCAGACTGTGAGCCCGCTGTTGGGTAGGGACCGTCTCTATAGGTTGCTAACTTGGACTTCCCAAGCGCTCAGTCCAGTGCTCTGCACACAGTAAGCGCTCAATAAATATGAATGAATGAACTTGGACTTCCCAAGCGCTTAGTCCCGTGCTCTGCACACCGTAAGCGCTCAATAAATCTGATTGAATGAATGAATGAACGTGTTTAAGGCTGTGTTTTATTTTAACCCTAAATAAAGTCTCGGTAGGAACGCCCAAGTGGTTGCAGCAAACTTTTTTTTTTAATGGCATTTATTAAGCGCTTACCGTGTGCGAAGCACTGTTCTAAGCGCTGGGGAGGTTACAAGGTGATCAAGTTGTCCCGCGGGCTCACAGTTTTAATCCCCGTTTTACAGATGAGGGAACCGAGGCCCAGAGAAGTGACTTGCCCAAAGGCACACAGCTGACAATTGGTGGAGCGGGGATTTGAGAAGCAGCGTGGCCGAGTGGAAAGAGCCCGGGCTTTGGAGTCAGAGGTCATGGGTTCGAATCCCGCTTCCACCACGTGTCTGCTGTGTGACCTTGGGCGAGTCACTTCACTTCTCTGAGCCTCAGTTACCTCATCTGGAAAATGGGGATGACGACTGTGAGCCCCGCGTGGGACACCCTGATCACCCTGTATCCCCCCCCAGTGCTTAGAACAGTGCTTTGCACATAGTAAGCGCTTAACAAATGCCATCATTGTTATTATTATTATTTGAACCCCTGACCTCTGACTCCAAAGCCCGGGCTCTTTCCACTGAGCCACGCTGCTTCCCCCTTCAAGGCCCTGCTGAGAGCTCACCTCCTCCAGGAGGCCTTCCCAGACTGAGCCCCTTCCTTCCTCTCCCCCTCGTTCCCCTCTCCATCCCCCCCATCTTACCTCCTTCCCTTCCCCACAGCACCTGTATATATGTATAGATGTTTGTACGTATTTATTACTCTATTTCACTTGCCCATATCTATTCTATTGATTTTATTTCGTTCGTATGTTTGGTTTTGTTCTCTGTCTCCCCCTTTTAGACTGTGAGCCCTCTGTTGGGTAGGGACCGTCTCTATGCGTTGCCAACTTGTACTTCCCAAGCGCTTAGTCCAGTGCTCTGCACACAGTAAGCGCTCAATAAATACGATTGATTGATTCCCCAAACCTGTCCGTGAGCTTGTGGGGGGCTGGCCTGGGGTGGACGGATTGTCCCCGATTCCGGGATGGGGGAACCGAGTCCCCGCCTGCCGACCGCGGTTGGGTTTTGTGGTCAGTCTCATTCATTCATTCAGTCGTATTTATTGGGCGCAGAGCACTGGACTGAGCGTCTCCCCCGCTCACGTCGATTCCTTCCTTTTCCGCGCCCGCAGGTTCAGTGGTCCAGCTGCTGGAGTACGAGCCCACCGCCGCCGGCCTCATCCGCTCCTTCTCCGAGCGCTTCCCGGAAGACAGGCGGGAGTTAGAGGAGATGCTCACCCGCCTGGCCCGAGCCGATGCCCGCTCTTGGAAGGGCGGCCCAGGAGCCCGGGCCCAATAAAGCCTGAACGCGACGCCGCGGCCCCTTCCCCGTTAAAGCGGCGCGGCCCGCCAATCATTTATTAAGCATTTACTATGTGCAAAGCACTGTTCTAAGCGCTGGGGGGGGGGAAACAAGGTGATCAGTTTGTCCCACGGGGGGCTCAAAGCCTTCATCCCCATTTTACAGATGAGGTAACTGAGGCTCAGAGAAGTTAATCAATCAATCAGTCGTATTTATTGAGCGCTTACTGTGTGCAGAGCACTGGACTAAGCGCTTGGGAAGTCCAAGTTGGCAGCATATCGAGACGGTCCCTCCCCACCGGCGGGCTCACAGTCTAAAAGGGGGAGACAGACAACCAAACCAAACATACTATCAAAATTAAATAGAATAGATATGGACGAGTAAAATCAATAAATCTGTGTTAGTTTTGTGTGTTCGCCTGTGAGCCCGCCCCTGCTAGACCGTGAGCCCGCTGTTGGGTCGGGACCGTCTCTAGAGGTTGCCGACTTGGAGTTCCCAAGCGCTTAGTCCAGTGCTCTGCACACAGTAAGCGCTCAATAAATCCGATCGAACGAATGAATGAGTGGGGCTCACAGCCTTTCATTCATTCAGTCGGATTTATTGAGCGCTTACTGTGTGCAGAGCACCGAATGAATGAATGAAAAAAGTGTTATTTAGCTCAGTACAATGCTCTGCACACAGTAAGCGCTCAATAAATACAATTGAAAGAATGAATGAATTAAAAGGGTGTAAGCAAGGCTGCTACATTGTGTCTGCGTCTTTATTCTGCCAGGCTCGGTCCTCGGCGTGAATAATAATAACGGAATTTATTAAGCACTTACTGTGTGCCAGGCGCTGTACTAAGCGCTGGGGTGCATACAAGCAAATGGGGTTAGACACGGTCCCTGGCCCGTGTGGTGCTTGCACTTCCCAAGCGCTTAGTCCAGTGCTCTGCACACAGTGAGCGCTCAATAAATGCGATTGAATGAATGAATGAGTGGGGCTCACAGTCTTTCATTCAACTGTATTTATTGAGCGCTTACTGTGTGCAGAGCACCGAATGAATGAATGAAAAGTGTTATTTAGCTCAGTACAATGCTCTGCACACAGTAAGCGCTCAATAAATACAATTGAAAGAATGAATGAATTAAAAGGGTGTAAGCAAGGCTGCTACATTGTGTCTGCGTCTTTATTCTGCCAGCCTCGGTCTTTAGCGTGAATAATAAAAACAGAATTTATTAAGCACTTACTGTGTGCCAGGCGCTGTACTAAGCGCTGGGGTGCATACAAGCAAATGGGGTTAGACACGGTCCCTGGCCCGTGTGGTGCTTGCACTTCCCAAGCGCTTAGTCCAGTGCTCTGCACACAGTGAGCGCTCAATAAATGCGATTGAATGAATGAATGAGTGGGGCTCACAGTCTTTCATTCAACTGTATTTATTGAGCGCTTACTGTGTGCAGAGCACTGTAGCTTAGTACAGTGCTCTGCACACAGTTGGCGCTCAATAAGTACAATTGAAAGGGTGAATGAATGAAAAGTGTGTAAGCAAGGCTGCTGCATTGTGTCTGCGTCTTTATTCTGCCAGGCTCGGTCCTCGGCATGAATAATAATAACGGAATTTATTAAGTACTTACTGTGTGCCAGGCGCTGTACTAAGCGCTGGGGTGCATACAAGCAAATGGGGTTAGACACGGTCCCTGGCCCGTGTGGGGCTTGCACTTCCCAAGCGCTTAGTCCAGTGCTCTGCACACAGTGAGCGCTCAATAAATACGAATGAATGAATGGGGCTCACGTCTTTCATTCATTCAATCGTGTTTATTGAGCGCTTACTGTGTGCAGAGCACTGTAGCTTAGTACAGTGCTCTGCACACAGTAAGCGCTCAATAAATACAATTGAAAGGATGAATGAATGAATGACAAGTATGTAAGCAAGGCTGCTACATTGTGTCTGCGTCTTTATTCTGCCAGCTTCGGTCCTCAGCATGAATAATAATAACGGAATTTATTAAGCACTTACTGTGTGCCAGGCGCTGTGCTAAGCACTGGGGTGGATACGAGCAAATCGGGTTAGACACGGTCCCTGGCCCGTGTGGGGCTTGTAGTTCCCAAGCGCTTAGTCCAGTGCTCTACACACAGTAAGTGCTCAATAAATATGAATGAATGAATGGGGCTCACGTCTTTCATTCATTCAATCGTATTTATTGAGCGCTTACTGTGTGCGGAGCACTATAGCTTAGTACAGTGCCCTGCACACAGGAAGCGCTCAATAAATACAATTGAAAGGATGAATGAATGAAAAGTGTGTGAGCAAGGCTGCTACGTTGTGTCTGCATCTTTATTCTGCCAGCCTCGGCCCTCAGCATGAGTAATAATAACGGAATTTATTAAGCACTTCCTGTGTGCTGGGTGCTGTACTATCAATCAATCAATTGTATTTACTGAGAGCTTACTGTGTGCAGAGCACTGTATTAAGCGCTTGGGAAGTATACATTGGCAACGTATAGAGACAGTCCCTACCGAACAGTGGGCTCACAGTCTAGAAGGGGGAGACCGAGAACAAAACCAAACATATTAACAAAATGAAATAGAATAGATATGTGCAAGTAAAATAGAGTAATAAATATGTACAAACATCAATCAATCATATTTATTGAGCGCTTACTGTGTGCAGAGCACTGTACTGAGCGCTTAGGAAGTCCACGTTGGCAACATATAGAGACGGTCCCTACCCAACTGGGCTCACAGTCTAGAAGGGGGAGACAGACAACAAAACGAAACATACTAATAAAATAAATAGAATAGATATCATCATCATCAATCGTATTTATTGAGAGCTTACTGTGTGCAGAGCACTGTACTAAGCGCTTGGGAAGTACACAGCAACATATAGAGATGGTCCCTACCCAACTGGGCTCACAGTCTAGAAGGGAGAGACAGACAACAAAACAAAACATACTAATAAAATAAATAGAATAGATATCATCATCAATCGTATTTATTGAGCGCTTACTGTGTGCAGAGCACTGTACTAAGCGCTTGGGAAGTACACAGCAACATATAGAGATGGTCCCTACCCAACTGGGCTCACAGTCTAGAAGGGAGAGACAGACAACAAAACAAAACATACTAATAAAATAAATAGAATAGATATCATCATCAATCGTATTTATTGAGCGCTTACTGTGTGCAGAGCACTGTACTAAGCGCTTGGGAAGTACAAGTTGGCAACATATACAGTCCCTACCCAACAGTGGGCTCACAGTCTAAAAGGGGGAGACAGACAACAAAACATACTAACAAAATAAAATAGAATACATATGTACAAGTAAGATAGAGTAATAAATATGTACAAACATATACAGGTGCTGTGGGGAAGGGAAGGAGGTAAGATGGGGGGCATGGAGAGGGGGACGAGGGGGAGAGGAAGGAAGGGGCTCAGTCTGGAAAGGCCTCCTGGAGGAGGTGAGCTCTCAGTAGGGCCTTGAAGAGAGCAAATAGAGTAATATGTACAAACATATATACAGGTGCTGTGGGGAAGGGAAGGAGGTAAGACGAGGGGGGGGGGGGATGAGGGAGGGGGCTGTGTGGGAAGGCCTCCTGGAGGAGGTGAGCTCTCAGTAGGGCCTTGAAGGGAGGAAGAGAGCGAGCTTGGCGGATGGGTCTAGTGCTCTGCACACAGTAAGCGCTCAATAAATACTATTGAATGAATGCAACATTATTATTATTATTATTATTATGAGTGTACGGGCAGGAGGCGGCCGCCAGGTGGAGGCAGCGGCCTGCGGAACGTTGGAAGGCCGGAACCCTTCTCCTTGCGCGCGAGGGGCGGACTCATTAGGGTGCGACACCGGGCGGGCGGGATGGGGCGGTTGCCATGACGACGGCGGGACGATCATCATCATCATCAATCGTATTTATTGAGTGCTTACTGTGTGCAGAGCACTGGACTAAGCGCTTGGGAAGTACCAGTTGGCAACATATAGAGACCGTCCCTACCCGACAGTGGACTCACAGTCTAAAAGGGGGAGACAGAGAACAAAAACATACCAACAAAATAAAATAAATAGAATAGATATGTACAAGTAAAATAAATAGAGTAATAAATATGTACAAACATACATACATATATACAGGTGCTGTGGGGAAGGGAAGGAGGTAAGATGGGGGAAGATGGCGGCTGAGGCCTCCTCAGCCACCCAAGCACTTAGTCCAGTGCTCTGCACACAGTAAGCGCTCAATAAATACGATTGACTGATTGATATGTACAAAAATATATACATATATACAGGGGCTGTGGGGAAGGGAAGGAGGGAAGATGGGGGAAGATGGCGGCTGAGGCCTACTCAGCCTCCCAAGCGCTTAGTCCAGTGCTCTGCATACAGTAAGCGCTCAATAAATACGATTGACTGATTGATTGATATGTACATACATCTATACAGGGGCTGGGGGAAGGGAAGGAGATAAGGTGGGGGAAGATGGCAGCTGAGGCCTCCTCAGCCTCCCAAGCGCTTAGTCCAGTGCTCTGCACACAGTAAGTGCTCAATAAATACGATTGATTGATTGACTGATCGATTGAGGCGGCCGCCAGGTGAAGGAAAGCCTGGAATGCCGCCTGGAATGCCCCCAATCCCTCTGCCCATCTGCCAAGCTAGCTCTCTTCCTCCCTTCAAGGCCCGACTGAGAGCTCACCTCCTCCAGGAGGCCTTCCCAGACTGAGCCCCTTCCCTCCTCTCCCCCTCGTCCCCCTCTCCATCTCCCCCATCTTACCCCCTTCCCTTCCCCACAGCACCTGTATATATGTATATATGTTTGTACATATTTATTACTCCATTTATTTATTCATTTTATTTGTACATATCTATCCTATTTTATTTTGTTAGTATGTTTGGTTTTGTTCTCTGTCTCCCCCTTTTAGACTGTGAGCCCACTGTTGGGTAGGGACTGTCTCTATATGTTGCCACTTTGTACTTCCCAAGCGCTTAGTACAGTGCTCTGCACATAGTAAGCGCTCAATCAATACGATTGATGATGATAAAGGCAAAGGCCTGCGGAACGTCGGGAGGCCGGAACCTTGCTCCTTGCGCGCGAGGGGCGGACTCATTAGGGGGCGACACCGGGCGGGCGGGATGGGGCGGTTGCCATGACGACGGCGGGAAGATGGCGGCTGAGGCCTCCCCAGCATCTTCAGCCTCCGCCGAGGGCCGCGGCCTGAGGTGAAGCCGTTGTCGGGGGGGGGGGGGGGGGAGGACGGGAGGGAATTTCGGACCCCCCTCCTCCTCCCCGGGGGGGACCCCTGCCCCTGGGGGAACCGGAAGTCCCCTCTCTTGGTACCATCCTTCGGAATTTCCCAGCATCCCCCGGGCCCGGCCCTTGGCCATCCCCGTAATGCCTGTGCTGTTTGAGGGTGGTGAAGCCATTTGGGAGGCGCTTACTATGCGCCGTGGCTCAGTGGAAAGAGCTCGGGCTTTGGAGTCAGGGGTCATGGGTTCATTCAGTTGTATTTATTACATTGCTAAGCGCTTAGTCCAGTGCTCTGCACACAGTAAGCGCTCAATAAATACGATTGATGATGATTTATTCATTAATTCATTCATTCAATTGTATTTATTGAGCGCTTACTGTGTGCAGTGCAGTGGACTATGGGAAGGACAATTTGGCAACATCTAGAGACGGTCCCTATCCAACAGCGGGCTCACAGTCTAGAAGGGGGAGACAGAGAACGAAACCAAACATATTAACAAAATAAAATAAATAGAATAGATATGTACAAGTAAAATAAATATTCATTCACTCATTCAATCAATCAATCAATCGTATTTATTGAGCGCTTACTATGTGCAGAGCACTGTACTAAGCGCTTGGGAAGTGCAAATTGGCAACGTCTAGAGACAGTCCCTACCCAACAGTGGGCTCACAGTCTAAAAGGGGGAGACAGAGAACAAAACCAAACATATTAACGAAATAAAATAAATAGAATAGATATGTACAAGTAAAATAAATATTCATTCATTCATTCACTCATTCAATCGTATTTATTGAGCGCTTACTGTGTGCAGAGCACTGGACTAAGCGCTTGGGAAGTCCAAGTTGGCAACGTATAGAGACGGTCCCTACCCAACAGTGGGCTCACAGTCTAGAAGGGTGAGGCGGACAACAAAACAAAACATATTAGCAAAATAAAATAGAATAGATATGTACAAGTAAAATAAATATTCATTCACTCATTCAATCAATCAATCAATCAATCGTATTTATTGAGCGCTTACTGTGTGCAGAGCACTGTACCAAGCGCTTGGGAAGTACAAGTACAAGTACAAGTAGAGAAGCAGCGTGGCTCAGTGGAAAGAGCTCGGGCTTTGGAGTCAGAGGTCATGGGTTCAAATCCCCGCTCCGCCACTTGTCAGCTGTGTGACTTTGGGCAAGTCGCTTCACTTCTCTGGGCCTCAGTTCCCTCATCTGGAAAACGGGGATGAAGACTGTGAGCCCCCCGTGGGACAACCTGATCACCTTGTAACCTCCCCGGCGCTTAGAACAGTGCTTTGCAGATAGTAAGCGCTTAATAAATGCCATCATTATTATTATTACAAGTCGGCAGCGTCTAGAGACGGTCCCTACCCAACAGTGGGCTCACAGTCTAGAAGGGGGAGACGGACAACAAAACATGTGGACAGGTGTCAGGTCGTCAGAATAAATGGAAATAAAGCTAGATGGACGTCATTAACAAAATAAATAGAAAATATGTCCAAGTAAAATAGGGTAATAAATCTGTACAAACATATATACAGGTGCTGTGGGGAGGGGACAGGTGATGTGGGGAGGGGGACGACAACAGGCAACAGATGGGGGATTCATTCATTCAATCGTATTCATTCATTCATTCATTCAATCGTATTTATTGAGCGCTTACTGGGTGCCGAGCACTGGACTAAGTGCTTGGGAAGTCCAAGTTGGCAACATAGAGAGACGGTCCCTACCCAACAGCGGGCTCGCAGTCTAGAAGGGGGAGACAGACAACAAAATAAAAAATATTAACAAAATAAAATAGTAATAGTAATTTCCACAGCATATGTACATATGTTTGTACATATTTATTACTCTATTTATTTTACTTGTACATATCTATTCTATTTGTTTTATTTTGTTGATATGTTTGGTTTTCTTGTCTGTCTCTCCCTTTTAGACTGTGAGCCCACTGTTGGGTAGGGACTGTCTCTAGATGTTGCCAACTTGGACTTCCCAAGCGCTTAGTCCAGTGCTCTGCACACAGTAAGCGCTCAATAAATACGATTGATTGATTGATTGATTGATTAAGCGCTTCAAATCCCGGTTCCACCAATTGTCAGCTGGGTGACTTTGGGCAAGTCTCTTCACTGGGCCTCAGTGACCTCATCTGGAAAATGGGGGTGAAGACTGTGAGCCCCTCCATGGGACAACCTGATCAATCAATCAATCAATCGTATTTATTGAGCGCTTACTGTGTGCAGAGCACTGTACTAAGCTCTTGGGAAGTCCAAGTTGGCAACATATAGAGACAGTCCCTACCCAACAGTGGGCTCACAATCTAGAAGGGGATCACCTGATCACCTTGTAACCTCCCCAGCGCTTAGTACAGTGCTTTGCACATAGTAAGCGCTTAATAAATGCCATCATTATTATTATTATTCTAAGCGTGGGGGGGGGGGGGATACAAGGTGATCAGGTTGTCATCATTTGACAGATGAGGGAACTGAGGCCCAGAGAATAAAAATAATAACGTTGGTATTTGTTAAGTGCTTACTATGTGCAAAGCGCTGTTCTAAGCGCTGGGGAGGTTACAAGGTGATCAGGTTGTTCCACGGGGGGCTCACAGTCTTCATCCCCATTTTGCAGATTAGGGAACTGAGGCCCAGAGAATAATAATAATAATGGCATTTATTAAGCACTTACTATGTGCCAAGCACTGTTCTTAGCACTTGGGTGGGGGGGGGATACAAGGTGATCAGGTTGTCCCACGGAGGGCTCACAGGCTTCATCCCCATTTGACAGATGAGGGAACTGAGGCCCAGAGAATAAAAATAATAATAGTGGTATTTGTTAAGCGCCTCCTATGTGCCAAGCACTGTTCTAAGCGCTGGAGGAGATACAAGGTGATCAAGTTGGCCCACGCGGGGCTCACATCCCCATTTTCCAGATGAGGGAACTGAGGCCCAGAGAATAAAAATAATAATAGTGGTATTTGTTAAGCGCTTACTACATGCCAAGCACTGGTCTAAGCGCTGGGGGGATACAAGGTGATGAGGTTGTCCCATGGGGGGGGGGCTCACAGGCTTCATCCCCATTTGACAGATGAGGGAACTGAGGCCCAGAGAAGTGACTTGCCCAAAGTCACCCAGCTGACAATTGGCGGAGCAGGGATTTGAAGGCTGGCTATTAAAGGCTACTATTTGATGATGATGATGATGGCATTTGTTAAGCACTTACTATGTGCCAAGCACTGCTCTAAGCGCAGGGGTAGATACAAGGCGATGAGGTTGTCCCCCGTGGGGCTCACAGTCTTCATCCCCATTTTACAGATGAGGAAACCGAGGCGTAGAAAATCATAATAATAATGGCGGTATATGTTAAACGCTTACTATGTGCCAAGCACTGTTCTAAGCGCTGGAGTAATAATAATAATAATAATGATAGCATTTATTAAGCGCTTACTATGTGCAAAGCACTGTTCTAAGCGCTGGGGAGCTTACAAGACGATCAGGTTGTCCCACCGGGGGGGCTCCCAGTCTTCATCCCCATTTTCCAGATGAGGGAACTGAGGCCCAGAGAAGTGACTTTGCCCAAAGTCACCCAGCTGACAAGTGGCGGAGCCAGGATTTGAACCCACGACCTCTGACTCCAAAGCTCGGGCTCTTTCCTTTTAGACCGTGAGCCCACTGTTGGGTAGGGACCGTCTCTATATGTTGCCAACTTGGACTTCCCAAGCGCTTAGTCCAGTGCTCTGCACACAGGAAGCGCTCAATAAATACGATTGATTGATTGATTGATTGATTTCCACTGAGCCACGGACCTTCTGACTCCCACGGCGGTGCTCTAGCCACCACGCCATGCCCCCCGACCCCACTTTTCCGGGGCTTCGTCCCCTTCCCCGTCCCCGCCCCACCGGCCTGAGGGTCAATCAATCAATCGTATTTATTGAGCGCTGACTGTGTGCAGAGCACTGGACTAAGCGCTTGGGAAGTCCAAGTTGGCAACATCTAGAGACCGTCCCTACCCAACAGTGGGCTCACAGTCTAAAAGGGGGGAGACAGAGAACAAAACCAAACATACTAACAAAATATAATAAATAGAATAGATATGGACAAGTAAAATAAATAAATAAATAAATAAATAAAAGATAGATAATAAATAGAAGCAGCGTGGCTCAGTGGAAAGAGCCCGGGCTTTGGAGTCAGAGGTCATGGGTTCATATCCCGGCTCCGCCACTTGTCAGCTGTGGGACTTTGGGCAAGTCACTTCACTTCTCTGGGCCTCAGTTCCCTCATCTGTAAAATGGGGATGAAGACTGTGAGCCCCCAGTGGGACAACCTCATCACCTTGTAACCTCCCCAGCGCTTAGAACAGTGCTTTGCACATAGTAAGCGCTTAATAAATGCCATTAAAAAAACATGTAAAAACATATATATATATATATATATATATATATATATATATATATATATATATATATATATATATATATATATATATATATACACAGGTCCCCACTTCTCCCCGCTTCCAGCGCCGAGGCCAACTCGAAATGGTTGGACGCCCACTACGACCCCATGGCCAACATCCACACGTTCTCCGCCTGCCTTGGTGAGTGCCCCGCGGAAGGGCTCCTGGGTTCCTGGGCAATAATAATAATTATTATTATTAACTTGTCCTTCCCAAGCACTTAGTCCGGTGCTCTGTACACGGTAAGCGCTCAATAAATACGATTGATTGACTCATTCATTCATTCAGTCGTATTTACTGAGCGCTTACCGTGTGCAGAGCACTGGACTAAGCGCTTGGGAAGGACAAGTCGGTGACATCTAGAGACGGTCCCGACCCAACAGCGGGCTCACAGTCTAGGAGGGGGAGACGGACAACAAAACAAGGGGGTCAAAATAGTCAGAATAAATAGAATTACAGCTATAGGCACATCATTAACAAAATAAATAGAGGAGTAAATATGTACAAGTAAAATAAATAGAGTAATAAATCTGGACAAATATATACAGGTGCCGTGGGGAGGGGAAGGAGGTAGGGCGGGGGGGGATGTTGTCAAATTTATTAAGCGCTTAGTGTGTGCAGAGCACTGTACTAAGCGCTTGGGAAAGTACAATACAGCAAAAGAGTGGCGTTACCTGCCCACCACGAGCTCACAGTCTCGAGGGGGGAGACAGACATCAATACAAATAATAATAATAATATTGATGGTATTTGTTAAGCACTTACTATGTGCAAAGCACTGTTCTAAGTTCTGGGGAGGTTACAAGGTAATAATAATAATTTTGGTATTTGTTAAGCGCTTAATATGTGCAAAGCACTGTTCCAGGCGCTGGGGAGGTTACAAGGTGATCACGTTGTCCCAAGGGGGGCTCACAGTTTTAATCCCCATTTTCCAGATGAGGTAACTGAGGCACAGAGATTCATTCATTCATTCATTCAATCGTATTTATTGAGCGCTTACTGTGTGCAGAGCACTGGACTAAGCGCTTGGGAAGTACAAGTCGGCAACATCTAGAGACGGTCCCTACCCAACAGCGGGCTCACAGTCTAGAAGGGGGAGACGGAGAACAAAACAAAACACGTGGACAAGTGACAAGTCGTCAGAATAAATAGAAATAAAGCTAGATTCATTCATTCATTCATATTTATTGAGCGCTTACTGTGTGCAGAGCACTGTACTAAGCGCTTGGGAAGAACAAGTCGGCAACATATAGAGACGGTCCCTACCCAACGACGGGCTCACGTGTTAAGTGACTTGCCCAAAGTCACCCAGCTGACAGTTGGTAGAGCCGGGATTTGAACCCATGACCTCTTGACTCCAAAGCCCGGGCTCTTTCCACCGAGCCACGCTGCAGACGTCGATAGAAATAAAATAAAATTACAGATCTATACGTAAGTGCCGTGGGGCGGGGAGGGGGGAGAGCAAAGGAAGCAAGTCGGGGCGACGCAGAAGGGAGTGGGAGATGTCTACCAGCTCTGTTTTAATTGTCCTCTCCCAAGCACTTAGTAGGGTGCTCTGCGTTCATTCATTCATTCAATCGTATTTATTGAGCGCTTACTGTGTGCAGAGCACTGGACTAAGCGCTTGGGAATTACAAGTCTGCACACAGTAAGCCCACTGTTGGGTAGGGACCGTCTCTATATGTTGCCAGCTTGTACTTCCCAAGCGCTTAGTACAGTGCTCTGCACACAGTACGCGCTCAATAAATATGATTGATTGATTAATATATATTAATAACATGTAGCTATAATTCTATTTATATATGGCTATAATTCTATTTATTCTGATGGTTTTGACACCTGTCTACTTGTTTCATTGTCCGTCTCCCCCTTCTAGACTGTGAGCCCGTTGTTGGGTAGGGGCCGTCTATGTAATAAAATAAATAATGATGGTATTTGCTAAGCACTTACTATGTGCAAAGCACCGTTCTAAGCGCTGGGGAGGTTACAGGGTGATCAGGCTGTCCCACGGGGGGCTCACAGTCAATCCCCATTTTCCAGATGAGGGAACTGAGGCGCAGAGAAGTGAAGTGACTTGCCCACGGTCCCACAGCCGACAAGTGGCGGAGCTGGGATTTGAACCCACGACCTCTGACTCCAAAGCCCGGGCTCTTTCATTCGTTCATTCAGTTGTATTTATTGAGCGCTTACTGTGTGCAGAGCACTGGACTAAGCACTTGGGAAGTACAGGTTGGCAACATCTAGAGACGGTCCCTACCCAACAACGGGCTCACAGTCTAGAAGGGGGAGACGGACAGCAAAATACAACATTCATTCATTCAATCGTATTTATTGAGCACTTACTGTGTGCAGAACACTGTACTAAGCGCTTGGGAAGTACAAGTTGGCAACATCTAGAGACGGTCCCTACCCAACAACGGGCTCACGGTCTAGAAGGGGGAGACAGACAACAAAACACAACATTCATTCCACTGAGCCACGCTGCTTCCGTCTGTTGCCGACTTGTACTTCCCAAGCGCTTAGTCCAGTGCTCTGCACGCAGTAAGCGCTCAATAAATACGATTGAATGAATGACTACCACCGATTGATTGACTGATTAATTAATTCTAGACTGTGAGCCCACTGTTAGGTAGGGACCATCTCTATATGTTGCAAACTTGTACTTCCCAAGTGCTTAGTACGGTGCTCTGCACATGGTAAGCGCTCAATAAATACGATTTGATTGATTAATTGGAGGAGTGGCTGGGTGGGTTTCAGCCGTGGAAAAGCAGGTCGAATGGCACCCTGCCAGGGATCATTCATTCATTCAGTCAGTCGTATTTATTGAGCGCTTACTGTGTGCAGAGCACTGGACTAAGCGCTTGGGAAGTCCAAGTCGGCAACATCTAGAGCCAGTCCCTACCCAACAGCGGGCTCACAGTCTAGCAGGGGGAGACGGACAACAATGCAAAACATATTAACAAAATAAAATATATAGAATAAATATGTACAAATAAAGTAAGTAAATAAATATCAATCAATCAATCGTATTTATTGAGCGCTTACCGTTTGCAGAGCACTGGACTAAGCGCTTGGGAAGTACAAGTTGGCAACATATAGAGACAGTTATACGTACAAACATACATACATACTCTTTTAGACTGTGAGCCCACTGTTGGGTAGGGACTGTCTCTATATGTTGCCAATTTGTACTTCCCAAGCGTTTAGTACAGTGCTCTGCACATAGTAAGCGCTCAATAAATACGATCGATATATACAGGTGCTGCGGGGAGGGGAAGGAGGTAAGAATAAATATGCACCAATAAAATGGAGTTATTTATAATAATAAATATAATAATAAATAAGAGGGTTGGGAGCCGAAGCTCAGATTGGGGTACGTGCTGAGCCGCTTCTGTCCACCCCCCCCACCCTCTCTGTGTTGCAGCGCTGGCCGATCTGCACGGGGATGGAGAGTTCAAGGTGAGTTGTTCCTCTGCCAGGAGAAGGGAGATCGTATTGGGTGGGATGGAGGTGCCGTGGAAGGAGGTCACCCTCCATTGACTCTCCCTCCCAGTGTGGAGACTGGTAAAGGACTGGAAACTCTCCAGGTGCCACCCTGCGAGGTGGCTCTGTACTTAAAAGTCTCTTAATTAATATTATTATTACTGTAGTGTACAAGAATCTGGAGTTTTAGTAGACAAGAATCTCCGCTGTCCCCTTAGTATGATCAATTCTAGGGTATTTTGTTAACTAGCCATCCCAAGAAAGAGTTCCACCCTTTACAGTTACTTTTCTGGGAAATTTTTCTCAGTAATAGTAATAATTGGCATTTGTTAAGCGCTTACTATGTGCAAAGCACTGTTCTAAGCGCTGGGGAGGATACAGGGTGATCAGGCTGTCCCACTGCTTCTCTTTTGACAGACTTTTCTACTACAAGCAAAAGGAAACTGTTTGGGAGTATTATTATTATTATGACATTTGTTAAGGGCTTATTTGCCTAAGCGCTGGGGTATAATAATAATAATAATAATGATGGCATTTGTTAAGCGCTTACTATGTGCAAAGCACTGTTCTAAGCGCTGGGGAGGATACAGGGTGATCAGGTTGTCCCACGTGGGGCTCACAGTCTTCATCCCCATTTTCCAGATGAGGGAACTGAGGCCCAGAGAAGTGAAGTGGCTTGCCCAAGATCACACAGCAGACATGTGGCGGAGCCGGGATTCGAACCCATGACCTCTGACTCCAAAGCCCGGGCTCTTTCCACTGAGCCACGCTGCTTCTCTACAGTTAAGGGCATCTAGTATCCACAGTAGCTGTGATTATCACGCCAAAAATGCCCGAAAATGGGAACTTGCAGGAAAACCAGAAGCAGCGGGGCCTAGTGGAAAGAACGTGGGCCTTGGAGTCAGAAGACCTGGGTTCGAATCCCAGCTCTACCACTTGCGTGCTGGGTGACATTGGGCCTGTCACTTCTCTGTGCCTGTTTCCTCAACTGTAAAATGGGGATTAGATGCTAGTTCTCCCATTTACTTAGACGGTGAGCCCCACGTGGGACAGGGAGTGTGTCCAACCTGATTAACTTGTTCATCAGAAGAATGAGAAGCAGCGTGGCTCAGTGGAAAGAGCCCGGGCTTTGGAGGCAGAGGTCAGGGGTTCGAATCCCGGCTCCGCCAATTGTCAGCTGGGTGACTTTGGGCAAGTCACTTCACTTCTCTGGGCCTCAGTTCCCTCATCTGTCAAATGGGGATTAAGACTGTGAGCCCCCCGTGGGACAACCTGATCACCTTGTAACCTCCCCCAGCACTTAGAACAGTGCTTTGCACATAGTAAGCGCTTAATAAATGCCACTATTATTATTGTTATTATTATTATTCCCCAGTGCTTAGACAAATAAGCCCTTAACAAATGTCATAATAATAATAATCCCAAACAGTTTCCTTTTGCTTGTAGTAGAAAAGTCTGTCAAAAGAGAAGCAGCGGGGCTCAGTGGAAAGAGCCCTGGCTTTGGAGGCAGAGGTCAGGGGTTCGAATCCCAGCTCCGCCGCCAATTGTCAGCTGGGTGACTTTGGGCAAGTCACTTCACTTCTCTGGGCCTCAGTTCCCTCATCTGTCAAATGGGGATTAAGACTGTGAGCCCCCCGTGGGACAACCTGATCACCTTGTAACCTCCCCCAGCACTTAGAACAGTGCTTTGCACATAGTAAGCGCTTAATAAATGCCACTATTATTATTGTTATTATTATTATTCCCCAGTGCTTAGACAAATAAGCCCTTAACAAATGTCATAATAATAATAATCCCAAACAGTTTCCTTTTACTTGTAGTAGAAAAGTCTGTCAAAAGAGAAGCAGCGGGGCTCAGTGGAAAGAGCCCTGGCTTTGGAGGCAGAGGTCAGGGGTTCGAATCCCGGCTCCACCGCCAATTGTCAGCTGGGTGACTTTGGGCAAGTCACTTCACTTCTCTGGGCCTCAGTTCCCTCATCTGTCAAATGGGGATTAAGACTGTGAGCCCCCCGTGGGACAACCTGATCACCTTGTAACCTCCCCCAGCGCTTAAAACAGTGCTTTGCACATAGTAAGCGCTTAATAAATGCCATCATTATTATTATTATTATACCCCAGCGCTTAGGCAAATAAGCCCTTAACAAATGTCATAATAATAATCCCAAACAGTTTCCTTTTACTTGTAGTAGAAAAGTCTGTCAAAAGAGAAGCAGCGGGGCTCAGTGGAAAGAGCGCGGGCTTTGGAGGCAGAGGTCAGGGGTTCGAATCCCAGCTCTGCCGCCAATTGTCAGCTGGGTGACTTTGGGCAAGTCACTTCACTTCTCTGGGCCTCAGTTCCCTCATCTGGAAAATGGGGATTAAGATTGTGAGCCCCCCGTGGGACAATCTGATCACCTTGTAACCTCCCCCAGCGCTTAGAACAGTGCTTTGCACATAGTAAGCGCTTAACAAATGCCATCATTATTATTATTATTATACCCCAGCGCTTAGACAAATAAGCCCTTAACAAATGTCATCATAATAATAATCCCAAACAGTTTCCTTTTGCTTGTAGTAGAAAAGTCTGTCAAAAGAGAAGCAGCGGGGCTCAGTGGAAAGAGCACGGGCTTGGGAGTCAGATGTCGTGGGTTCAAATCCCAGTTCTGCCAATTGTCAGCTGTGTGACTTTGGGCAAGTCACTTAATTTCCCTGTCCCTCAGTTCCCTCATCTGTAAAATGGGGATTAAGACTGTGAGCCCCACGTGAGACAACCTGATCACCTTGTATCCTCCCCAGCGCTTAGAACAGTGCTTTACACATAGTAAGCGCTTAACAAATGCCATCATTATTATTATTATTAATAATAATATTAATAATAATAATTGCGGATCTGTTAAGCGCTTACTATGTGCCAGGCACTCTGCCAAGGCCGGGGCAGAAACGAGCGTACCAGGTTGGAGACAATCCCCATCCCACTTGGGGCTCACTGTCTCAATCCCCATTTTACAGATGAGGAAACGGAGGCCCAGTCATTCCTTCTGTCGCATGTATTTTCCCAAGCGCTTAGTCCAGCGCCCCGCACACGGTAAGCGCTCAATAAATACGATTGAATGAATTTACTGAGCGCTTACCGTGTGCGGAGCGCCGGACTAAGGGCTTGGGAAGTCCAAGTCGGCAACATCTGGAGACGGCCCCTACCCGACAGCGGGCTCACAGGCTAGAAGGGGGAGAAGAGAAGTGAAAGCGGTTTACACAAGGCCCCAGGGCAGACAGGTGGCGGAGGCAGGATTAGAACCCAGGACCTGTTAATTTTGTTCATGATGTGCACCTAGTTTAGTTCTATTTGTTCCGACGACTTGACACCCGTCCACGTGTTGCGTTTTGTCGTCCGTCTCCCCCTTCTAGACTGTGAGCCCGTTGTCGGGTAGGGACCGTCTCTAGATGTTGCCGACTTGGACTTCCCAAGCGCTTAGTACAGTGCTCTGCACACCGAAAGCGCTCAATAAATACAATCGAATGAATGAACGAATGACTCCCAAGCTCACGGGAGGTGAGCTCCTCTCCTTCCCAGAGTAGGGGTGCCGTGAGTCCCCCTATTCCCTTCCGCCTCCACTAGATATATGTTGCCAACTTGTCCTTCCCAAGCGCTTAGTACAGTGCCCTGCACACAGGAAGCGCTCAATAAATACGATTGAATGAATGAATTATAAGCTCCTTGAAGGCAGGGATCCCATCTGCCAACTCTGTAGTACAGAGTACTTAGTACTTAGTGTCTTAGTACAGTGCTCTGCACATAGTAAGCGCTCAATAAATACGATTGATTGATTGTAGTAGGTTGTTACAAGACTAGATTGTATTGTATAATAATAATAATGGCCTTTGTTAAGCGCTTACTATGTGCAAAGCACTGTTCTAAGCGCTGGGCACTGTTCTAAGCGCTGGATATATGCATATATATCATCATCATCATCATCAATCGTATTTATTGAGCGCTTACTATGTGCAGAGCACTGTACTAAGCGCTTGGGAAGTACAAATTGGCAACATATAGAGACAGTCCCTACGCAACAGTGGGCTCACAGTCTAAAAGGGGGAGACAGAGAACAAAACCAAACATACTAACAAAATAAAATAAATAGAATAGATATGTACAAATAAAATAAATAAATAAATAGAGTAATAAATATGTACAAACATATATACATACATATACATACATATATATATATTGTAATTATATTGTATAATTGCTACAACAGTCTTGTAACAATTGTGACTGGAAGCAGTATGGCCTAGTGGATAGAGCACAGATCTAGGAATCAGAAGGACCCGGTTCTAACCCCGGCTCCGCCACTCGTCGGCTGTGTGACCTTGGGCCAGTCACTTCACTTCTCTGGACCTCAGCCCCCTCATCTGTAAAATGGGGGTTAAGATCGTGAGCCCCATGTGGGACAGGGACGGTGTCCAACGGGTGTCTACCCCAGCGCCTAGAACAGTGCTTGACACACAGTAAGTGCTTACCAAATACTAGAGTAGTAATGATAATAATGAGAAGCAGCGTGGCTCAGTGGAAAAAGCCTGGGCTTTGGAGTCAGAGGTCATGGGTTCAAATCCCGGCTCCACCACTCGTCAACTGTGTGACTTTGGCCAAGTCACTTAACTTCTCTGGGCCTCAGTTCCCTCATCTGTAAAATGGGGGTGAAGACTGTGAGCCCCCTGTGGGACAACCTGATCACCTTGTAAATTCCCCAGTGCTTAGAACAGTGCTCTTCACATAGTAAGCGCTTAATAAATGCCATTATTATTATTATTATTGTAATAAATGGCAGCGTGGCTCAGTGGAAAGAGCCCGGGCTTGGGAGTCAGAGGTCATGGGTTCAAATCCCAGCCCCGCCACAAGTCAGCTGTGTGACTTTGGGCGAGTCGCTTCACTTCTCTGAGCCTCAGTGACCTCATCTGGAAAATGGGGATGAAGACTGTGAGCCCCACTTGGGACAACCTGATCACCCTGTATCTGCCCCAGCGTTTAGAATGGTGCTTTGCACCTAGTAAGCGCTTAACAAATGCCATCATTATTGTTATTAAATGGCACTGATTGATTGTGGTGAGGGATCCTAACGAGGGGACGGGAAGGCCCCATCCCGCCGTCGACCCCCGGCCCACGTCCTCCCCCTGGCCCGGAATGCCCTCCCTCCCAACATCAATCAATCAATCAATCATATTTATTGAGCGCCTACTGTGTGCAGAGCACTGCACTAAGCACTTGGGAAGTACAAGTTGGCAACATCTAGAGACGGTCCCTACCCAACAGTGGGCTCACAGTCTAAAAGGGGGAGACAGAGAACAAAACCAAACATACTAATAAATAGAATAGATATGTACAAGTAAAATAAATAAATAAATAGAGTAATAAATATGTACAAACGTATATACATATATACAGGTAACATCCGCCAAGCTAGCTCTCTTCCTTCAAGGCCCTACTGAGAGCTCACCTCCTCCAGGAGGCCTTCCCACACTCAGCCCCCTCCTTCCTCTCCCTCATCCCCCTCTCCATTCCCCTGTCTTGCCTCCTTCCCTTCCCCACAGCACCTGTATATATGTATATATGATTGTACATATTCATTACTCTATTTTACTTGTACATACCTAGTCTATTTATTTTATTCTGTTAATCTGTTTGGTTTTGTTCTCTGTCTTCCCCTTCTAGACTGTGAGCCCGCCGTTGGGTAGGGACCGTCTCTAGATGTTGCCAACTTGGACTTCCCAAGCGCTTAGTCCAGTGCTCTGCACACAGGAAGCGCTCAATAAATACGATTGATTGATTGATTGATTGATTTTACTTGTACATATCTATTCTATTAATTTTATTCTGTTAATCCGTTTGGTTTTGTTGTCTGTCTCCCCCTTCTAGACTGTGAGCCCACCGTTGGGTAGGGGCCGTCTCTAGATGTTGCCAGCTTGGACTTCCCAAGCGCTTAGTCCAGTGCTCTGTACACAGTAAGCGCTCAATAAATACAATTGATTGATTGATTTTACTCGTACATATCTATTCTATTAATTTTATTCTGTTAATCCGTTTGGTTTTGTTGTCCGTCTCCCCCTTCTAGACTGTGAGCCCACCGTTGGGTAGGGGCCGTCTCTAGATGTTGCCAACTTGGACTTCCCAAGCGCTTAGTCCCGTGCTCCGCACACAGGAAGCGCTCAATAAATGCGATTGATTGATTGATTGATTTTACTTGTACATATCTATTTATTTCATTCCGTTAATCTGGTTTTGTTCTCTGTCTCCCCCTTCTAGACTGTGAGCCCGCCGTTGGGTAGGGGCTGTCTCTAGATGTTGCCAACTTGGACTTCCCAAGCGCCTAGTCCAGTGCTGTGCACACAGTAAGCGCTCAATAAATACGATTGATTGATTGATTGATTGATTGACCCCTTTCCCCCCAGCTGGTGGTGGGGGACCTGGGGCCGGGGGCCCGTCAGCCCCGCCTCAAGGTGCTCAAGGGTCCCACCGTGGCGACGGAGAGCCCGCTGCCCGACCTCCCGTCCGCGGCCGTGGCCTTCCGCATGGACCCCCACGAGGCCCGGCCCCCGGCCCTGGCCGTGGCCTCGGGCCCCTGCGTCTATGTCTACAAGAACCTGCGGCCCTACTTTAAGTTCAGCCTGCCGCCGCTGGCCTGCAATCCCGTGGAGCAGGACCTCTGGAGCCAGGCCAAAGAGGTAGGGATCGGGGGGCCGGGGCCGGGGGGCTCCTCCGTCCAAAACAGGGATGTCGAGACTCGGGGGGCACTGTCCTGTCCCGCCATCGACCCCGGCCCACGTCATCCCCCGGGCCTGTAATGCCCCCAATCCCTCTGCCCATCCGCCAAGCTCGCTCTCTTCCTCCCTTCAAGGCCCTGCTGAGAGCTCACCTCCTCCAGGAGGCCTTCCCACACTCAGCCCCTTCCTTCCTCTCCCCCTCGTCCCCCTCTCCATCCCCCCCATCTTACCTCCTTCCCTTCCCCACAGCACCTGTATATATGTATATATGTTTGTACAGATTTATTATTCTATTATTCTATTTATTTATTTTACTTGTACATATCTATTCTTTTTATTTTATTCTGTTAGTATGTTTTGGTTTTGTTCTCTGTCTCCCCCCTTTTAGACTGTGAGCCCACTGTTGGGTAGGGACCGTCTCTATATGTTGCCAACTTGTACTTCCCAAGCGCTTAGTCCAGTGCTCTGCACACAGCAAGCGCTCAATCAGTATCAATCAATGAATCATATTTATTGAAAAAATCTCCTCAAAATCAATATGATTTTATTGATATGATTTATTGATTATTATGAATCAGTCAATCAATCAATCGTATTTATTGAGCGCTTACTGTGTGCAGAGCACTGTACTAAGCGCTTGGGAAGTCCAAGTTGGCAACATATAGAGACAGTCCCTACCCAACAGTGGGCTCACAGTCTAAAAGATTGATTGATTGGAGTCAGAGGTCATGGGTTCAAATCCCGGCCCCACCAACTATCAGCTGGGTGTCTTGGGGCAAGTCACTTCACTTCTCTGGGCCTCAGTCACCTCATCTGGAAAACAGGGATGAAGACTGGGAGCCCCCTGTGGGACCACCTGATCACCTTGCAACCTCCCCAGCGCTTAGAACGGTGCTTTGCCCATAGTAAGCGCTTAATAAATGCCATTATAAATAAATAAAATACTAAGCACTTGGGTAGTACAATCAATCAATTGTATTTATTGAGCGCTTACTGTGTGCAGAGCACTGTACTAAGCGCTTGGGAAGGACAAATTGGCAACATCTAGAGACAATCCCTACCCAACAGTGGGCTCACAGTCTAAAAGGGGGAGACAGAGAACAAAACCAAACATACTAACAAAATAAAATAAATAGAATAGATATGTACAAGTAAAGTAAATAAATAAATAGAGTAATAAATCTGTACAAACATATATACATATATACAGGTGCTGTGGGGAAGGGAAGGAGCCCATTGTTGGGTAGGGACTGTCTCTATATGTTGCCAACTTGGACTTCCCAAGCACTTAGTACAGTGCTCTGCACACAGTAAGCGCTCAATAAATACAATTGATGATGATGAAGGAGGTAAGATGGGGGGCTGGAGAGGGGGACGAGGGGGAGAGGAAGGAAGGGGCTGAGTGTGGGAAGGCCTCCTGGAGGAGGTGAGCTCTCAGTAGGGCCTTGAAGGGAGGAAGAGAGCGAGCTTGGCGGATGGGCAGAGGGATTGGGGGCATTCCAGGCCCGGGGGAACAAGTTGGATAAACCGAAGTACAGAGGGAAGTTGTGGCCCACCTGGAGTTCACCGAGCGCGCGCCCCCCGCTTTTCCTTGTCCCATCCCAGGACCGGATCGACCCACTGACCCTGAAAGAAATGCTGGAGGGAATCCGGTGAGAACCAGACGGGAGCCCCCCGCCTTTTCCTCGTCTTGCACCACCGTATCCCCCCGGCTCCGATCCCCCCATCCGTCGCCCCCGCTCCGCGCCCCCTGAAGCCCACCCTGCTCTGTCCGGTTACAGGGAGAAGGCCGAGGTGCCTCTGTCCGTGAAGTCACTCAGGTGAGACCCTCCCTCAACCCGCTGAGCCACAGAAAACCCCCTCTGGACCGTAACCCCGCTGCGGGCAGGGGGACATGTCCGGTTTTTGTTGCTTTGGACTCTCCCGAGCGCTTCGTACAGCGCGCCGCACACAGTGAGCACTCAATAAATAATAATGATGGCATTTTATTAAGCGCTTACTCTGGGCAAAGCACGGTTCTAAGCGCTGGGGAGGTTACAAGGTGATCAGGTTGTCATCATCATCATCAGTCGTATTTATTGAGCGCTTACTGTGTGCAGAGCGCTGGACTAAGCGCTTGGGAAGTCCAAGTTGGCAACATATAGAGACAGTCCCTTGCCCCCGGGGGCTCACAGTCTTCGTCCCCATTTTCCAGATGAGGTCACTGAGGCCCAGAGAAGCAAAGTGACTTGCCCAAAGTCACACAGCTGACGGTTGGTGGTGCCGGGATTTGAACCCCTAACCTCTGACTCCAAAGCCCGGGCTCTTTCCACTGAGCCACACTGCTTCTCCATAAAATTAATAAATAATAAATAATAAATAAATACCACTGACTGGCTGACAGAAAGGCGCTCTCTCTCCCCGTCAGACCCCGCCGGGATTTGGGACGCCCGGCTTCTTGGAGGTGAACAGAGCCCGGGCGGTCCCCCTCTAGGCCGTAAACTCGTTGTGTGTCTACTTTCCAAGCGCTTAGTACAGTGCTCTGCACACAGGAAGCGCTCAATACATACGATTGAATGAATGAATGAATTCTCTGTGCCTCAGTTCCCTCCTCCTTACCATGGAGATTAAGACTGTGAGCCCCATGCGGGACATGGACTGTGTCCAACCTATCTCGCATCTACCCCACCACTTAGTACAGCGCCTGGCATGTAGTAAGCCCCTAACGCGTACCATTTTTTAAAAAAAAGTGCGTACCGATTCCGTTCTGTTGTCATCATCCAACCATGTGGTCCAGTGGTCTGCAGCCAGTAAGCGCTCAATAAATAGGATCGACTGATGGACTGGAGGGGTGTCAAGTCTTCTAGACTGTGAGCCCTTTGTCGGGTAGGGACCGTCTCTCTATTTTGCCGACTTGTACATTCATTCATTCATTCAATCGTATTTATTGAGCGCTTACTGTGTGCAGAGCACTGTACTAAGCGCTTGGGAAGTCCAAGTTGTCAACATATAGAGACGGTCCCTACCCAACAACGGGCTCACAGTCTAGAAGGAGGAGACAGACAACAACAGCAAAAAGCATGTGGACAGGTGTCAAGTTGTCAGAACAAACAGAATTAAAGCTAAATGCCCATCATTGACAAAATAAATAGAATAGTAGTTATGTACAAGTAAAATAGATAAAGTAATGAATTCATTCATTCATTCAGTCGTATTTATTGAGCGCGTACTGTGTGCAAAGCACTGTACTAAGCGCTTGGGAAGTAGAAGTTGGCAATATATAGAGACGGTCCCTACCCAACAACGGGCTCACAGTCTAGAAGGGGGGAGACAGACAACAACACAAAAAAAATGTGGACAGGTGTCATCATCAGCACAAACAGAATTAAAGCCAAATGCACATCATTGACCAAATAAATAGAATAGTAATTATGTACAAGTAAAATAAATAAAGTAATAAATTCATTCACTCATTCATTCATTCAGTCAGTCAGTCATATTTATTGAGCACTTACTGTGTGCAGAGCACTGTACTAAGCGCTTGGGAAGTCCAAGTTGTCAACATATAGAGACGGTCCCTACCCAACAACGGGCTCACAGTCTAGAAGGAGGAGACAGGGAACAACAACAACAAAAATGTGGACGGGTCTCAAGTCATCAGAACAAACAGAATTAAAGCTGGATGCACACCATTGACAAAATAAATAGAATAGTAGTTATGTACAGGTAAAATAAATAAAATAATAAATTCATTCAGTCAGTCAGTCGTATTTATTGAGCACTTACTGTGTGCAGAGCACTGTACTAAGCGCTTGGCAAGTCCAAGTTGGCAACATATAGAGACGGTCCCTACCCAACAACGGGCTCACAGTCTAGAAGGGGGAGACAGACAACAACAACCAAAAACATGTGGACAGGTGTCAAGTCATCAGAACAAACAGAATTAAAGCTAAATGCCCATCATTGACAAAATAAATAGAACAGTAGTTATGTACAAGTAAAATAAATAAAGTAATAAATTCATTCATTCATTCATTCAATCGTCTTTATTGAGCGCTTACTGGGTGCCGAGCACTGTACTAAGCGGTTGGGAAGTCCAAGTTGGCAACATATAGAGACAGTCCCTACCCGACAGCGGGCTCACAGTCTAGAAGGGGGAGACAGACAACAAAACAAAACATATTAACAAAATAAAATAAATAGAATAGTAAATATCTGTACAAACATATATACAGGTGCTGTGGGGAGGGGAAGGAGGTAGGGCAGGGGGGATTCATTCATTCATCTATTCAGTCGTATTTATTGAGCGCTTACCGTGTGCAGAGCACTGGACTAAGCGCTTGGGAAGTCCAAGTTGGCAACATCTAGAGACGGTCCCTACCCAACAGTGGGCTCACAGTCTAGAAGGGGGAGACAGTCAACAAGACGAAACATATTAACAAAGTCAAATAAATAGAATAGTAAATATCTGTACAAACATATATACAGGTGCTGTGGGGAGGGGATGGAGGTAGGGCGGGGGGATTCATTCATTCAATCGTATTTACTGAGCGCTTAGTGTGTGCAGAGCACTGTGCTAAGTGCTTGGGAAGTCCAAGTTGGCAACATATCGAGACGCTCCCTCCCCAACAGTGGGCTCACAGTCTAGAAGGGGGAGACAGAGAACAAAGCAAAACATATTAATAAAATAAAATAAATAGAATGAATATGTACAAATAAATAGAGTAATAAATCCGTACAAACATATATACATCTATACAGGTGCTGTGGGGAGGGGAAGGAGGTAAGGGGGGTGGTGATGGGGGGGAGGAGAGGAGAAAGGGGGCTCCGTCTGGGCTTCCCAAGCACTTAATCCAGTGCTCCGCACACAGTAAGCGCTCAGTAAGTACGATTGATACCGGTGGGCCTGGTCTGTTCCTCCCTTCAAGGCCCGAGAGCCCACCTCCTCCAGGAGGCCTTCCCACACTGAGCCCCCTCCTTCCTCTCCCCCTCTCCATCCCCGCCGCCTTACCTCCTTCCCTTCCCCACAGCACCTGTGTATATGTATATATGTTTGTACATACTTACCACTCTATTTATTTTACTTGTACATATCTATTCTATTTATTTTATTTTGTTAATATGTTTGGTTTTGTTCTCCGTCTCCCCCTTCTAGACTGTGAGCCCACCGTTGGGTAGGGACCGTCTCTCTATGTTGCCAACTTGGACTTCCCAAGCGCTTAGTCCAGTGCTCCGCACACGGTAAGCGCTCAATAAATACGATTGATTGATTGATTGTGAGCCCACTGTTGGGTAGGGACCGTCTCTGTCTGTTGCCAACTTGTACTTCCCAAGCGCTTAGTCCAGTGCTCTGCACACGGTAAGCGCTCAGTAAATACGATTGATTGATTGGACTCCCGGATGGGATCTGAGAGGTTTTCCGTGTGTAGGTTCTTGCAGCTGGAGCTGGGGGAGATGGAGAATTTCGTGGCTCAGCACAAGGCGAAGCCCATCAAGCGGCAGGTGAAGCCCGTCCCCGTCCGCCTCCTCTCGTGTTTCCCGTGGGTGTCCGTGTTTCCCGCGTTTCCCGCGTTTCCCGCGGCCCGGGGTGAAGGGATGCTCGCCGTTGCAGGCGGTGATCACCGCCATGACCGCCCTGAAGAAGAATCTGGCTGACGAGGAGGCCGCCTCCTGCCTGCTGCTGGGAACCGAGAACAAGGAGCTCCTCGTCCTCGATCCCGAAGCCTTCACCGTCCTGGCCAAGGTCATTCACTCATTCACTCCGTCAGTCGCCTTTATTGAGCACCTACCGTGTGCAGAGCACTGGCCTTGGAAGGGGTACGATACAACAGCCCGCAGACGCGTTACCGGCCCACAGCGGGCCGACGGATATTCATAGAAATCAATAAATTCATTCATTCCATCGTATTTATTGAGCGCCTACTGTGCGCAGAGCACTGGACTAAGCGCTTGGGAAGTACAAGGTGGCAACACATAGAGACGGTCCCTACCCAACAGCGGGCTCACGGTCTAGAAGTCTAGAATAAATGACAGAGAGTCATTCAGTCAGTCGTATGTATTGAGCGCTTAGTGTGTGCAGAGCACTGGACTGAGCGCTTGGGAAGTCCAAGTCGGCGACATTCATTCATTCATTCATTCAATTGTATTTATTGAGCGCTTACTGTGTGCAGAGCACTGGACTAAGCACTTGGGAAGTCCAAGTTGGCAACATATAGAGGCAGTCCCTACCCAACAGAGGGCTCACTGTCTATACTATCAATCAATCAATCAATCATATTTATTGAGCACTTACTGTGTGCAGAGCACTGTACTAAGCGCTTGGGAAGTACAGGTTGGCAACACATAGAGACGGTCCCTACCCAACAGTGGGCTCACAGTCCAGAAGTCTAGAATAAATGACAGAGAGTCATTCAGTCAGTCGTATGTATTGAGCGCTTACTGTGTGCAGAGCACTGGACTGAGCGCTGGGGAAGTACAAGTCGGCGAGCCCACTGTTGGGTAGGGACTGTCTCTATATGTTGCCAACTTGTACTTCCCAAGCGCTTAGTACAGTGCTCTGCACACCGTAAGCGCTCAATGAATACGATTGATTGATTGACAGATAGAGACGGTCCCTACCCAAGAGATGGACGTAAGTGATGTGGAGCTGGGACAGGGGGATGAATTAGCGTGGCTTTAGAGAAGCAGCGTGGCACAGTGGTAAGAGCCCGGGCTTTGGAGTCAGAGGTTATGGGTTCAAATCCTGGCTCTGCCAATTGTCAGCTGTGTGACTTTGGGCAAGTCACTTCACTTCTCTGGGCCTCAGTGACCTCATCTGGAAAATGGGGATGAAGACTGTGAGCCTCCCGTGGGACAACCTGATCACCTTGTAACCTCCCCAGTGCTTACAGCAGTGCTCTGCACATAGTAAGCACTTAATAAATGTCATTATTATTATTATTACAAGTCGGCGACAGATACAGACAGTCCCTACCCAAGAGATGGACGTAAGTGATGTGGGGCCGGAAGGGGGGGATGAACTGTGAGCCCGCTGTTGGGTAGAGACCATCTCTACGTGTTGCCAACTTGTACTTCCCAAGCGCTTAGTACAGTGCTCTGCACACAGTAAGCGCTCAATAAATGCGATTGATTGATTGATTGGCTTCGAGAAGCAGCGTGGCTCAGTGGAAAGAGCCCGGGCTTTGGAGTCGGAGGTCATGGGTTCAAATCTCGGCTCCGCCAACTGTCAGCTGGGTGACTTTGGGCGAGTCGCTTCACTTCTCCGTGCCTCAGTTCCCTCATCAGTAAAATGGGGATTAAAACTGTGAGCCCCCCCGCCCGGGGGCAACCTGACCACCTTGCAACCTCCCCAGCGCTTAGAACAGTGCTTTGCACATAGTAAGCGCTTAACAAATACCGTTATTATTACTGTGAACAAAGGGAGCAGGGCGAGGCTCAAGGGAGTGGGGGAAGAGGAAAGGGGGGCTTAGGGAAGGCCTCTTGGAGGAGGGGGCTTCAAATAAGGCTTTGAAGGAGGGGAGAGTCATTGTCGGATTTGGGGCCGGGGGGTCCGACGGAGTGGCAGGGGGCAAGCGGGAGAGCAGGCCGGGCACGGGCCTAGGCTACTCTCCTAGTTTCCCCTCTCTTTCATCTAATAATAATAATTGTGGTATCACTAAGCGTTTATTATGTGCTACACACTTTTCTAAATGCTCAGGTAGATAATAATAATAATAATAATGATGATGATGATGGTATTTGTTAAGCGCTTACTATGTGCAAAGTACATATCTTTTTGTACATATCTAGTCTATTTTATTTTGTTAGTATGTTTGGTTTAGTTCTCTGTCTCCCCCTTTTAGACTGTGAGCCCACTGGTGGGTAGGGACCGTCTCTAGATGTTGCCAATTTGTACTTCCCAAGCGCTTAGTCCAGTGCTCTGCACACAGTAAGCGCTCAATAAATACGATTGATGATGATGATGATGCAAAGCACTGATCTAAGCGCCGGGGAGGTTACAAGGTGATCAGGTTGTCCCACATGGGGCTCCCATCTTCACCCCCATTTTCCAGATGAGGGAACTGAGGCCCAGAGAAGTTAAGTGGCTTGCCCAAGGTCACCCAGCTGACAAGTGGCAGAGCTGGGATTTGAACCCAGGACCTCTGACTCCCAAGCCCGCGCTCTTTCCACTGAGCCACGCGGCTTCTAGATACAAGGTCATCAGGTTGGACCCACTCCCTGTCCCCCATGGGGCTCCCAGTTTGACCGATGAGGGAACTGAGGCTCAGAGAAGTGAAGTGACTCGCCCGAGGTCACACAGCAGATAATAATAATAATAATGATGGTATTTGTTAAGCGCTTACTATGTGCCAAGCACCGTTCTAAGCGCTGGGGAGGTCACAAGGTGATCAGGTTGTCCCACGGGGGTGCTCACAGATTTAATCCCCATTTTCCAGATGAGGGAACTGAGGCCTGGAGAAGTGAAGCGACTCGCCCAAAGTCACACAGCTGACAGCTGGCGGAGCCAGGATTTGAACCCGTGACCTCTGACTCCAAAGCCCGGGCTCTTTCCACTGAGCCACGCTGCTTCTCTGAAGCGCTCAGTACAGTGTCCTGCACATGGCTGGCTTAGAACAGTGCTTTGGACATAGTAAGCGCTTAATAAATGCCATCATCATCATCATCACTCACCGACTCCAAAGCCCGGGCTCTTTCCACCGAGCCACGCTGCTTCTCTGAAGCGCTCAGTACAGTGTCCTGCACACGGCTGGCTTAGGACAGTGCTTTGAACATAGTAAGCGCTTAATAAATGCCATCATCATCATCATCATCATCATCATCATCACTATCACTCATCAAATGCTCTCCATTGATGGACGCTCCCGAATCTTGTCCCCCAGATGAGCCTGCCCGGCGTCCCAGCGTTCCTGGATGGGATGGGGCAGTTCGACGTGGAATTCCGCCTCGCTGCCGCCTGCCGGGACGGAAACATCTACATCCTGAGACGGTACGGGATGGGGGCCCGGGAGCCTCGGAGTCGGGGGGAACTAGACGGTTTGGGGGAGAAGATAGAAGTGCGTCTCGGAGAGTCCGGGCCGGGGGCGTCCAGGAAGTTTCAGGGAGAAGGCCGAAGCGCCTCAGGTAAGCTTCCGTTGTGGAAGACCGAGCAACAATCAAGCAAAATAATAATAATAATAATAATAATAATAATAATAATAATATGTTGGTATTTATAAAGCGCTTACTATGTGCCAAGCGCCATTCTAAGCGCTGGGGTAGATACAAGGTCATCAGGTTGTCCCATGTGGGGCTCACAGTCTTCATCCCCATTTGACAGATGAGGGAACTGAGGCCCAGAGAAGTGAAGTGACTTGCCCAAAGTCACCCAGCTCACAAGTGGCGGAGCCGTGATTTGAACCCATGACCTCTGACTCCAAAGCCCGGGCTCTTTCCACTGAGCCACGCTGCTTCCCCTAAGCTTATAAAATAATTCTAGTAATAATCATCGTGGTACTTGCCGAGCGCTTACTACATACCAAGTACCGTTCTAAGAAGACCAAGCAACAGTCAAGCAAAATAATTATAGTAATAATCATCGGGGTACTTGCTGAGCGCTTACTACACAGCAAGCACCGTTCGAAGCGCTGGGGTAGATAGAAGTTGATCAGGTCGGGCACAGTCCCTGTCCCACGTGGGGCTCACGCTCTTAATCTCCATTTTACAGATGAGGTAAGTGAGGCACAGAGAAGAAGAATAATAATGGTGATGATGATGATGGCGTTTGTTAAGTGCTTATTATGTGCAAAGCACTGTGCGAAGCGCTGGGAGGGGATACAAGGTGATCAGGTTGTCCCACAGGGGGCTCACGGTCTTCATCCCCGTTTTACAGATGGGGTAACTGAGGCTCAGAAAAGTTAATAATAAGCACCTCAGGTAAGCTTCAGTTTGCGGAAGACCGAGCAACAATCAAGCAAAATAATTATAATAATAATAAATCTCAAACAAAATAATTATAATAACAACCATCGGGGTACTTGCTGAGCGCTTACTACATAGCAAGCACCTTTCTAAGCGCTGGGGTAGATAGAAGTTGATCAGGTTGGACACAGTCCCTGTCCCACGTGGGGCTCACGCTCTTAATCTCCATTTTACAGATGAGGTAAGTGAGGCACAGAGAACAATAATAATAACGATGATGATGGTGATGGCGTTTGTTAAGCGCTTTTTATGTGCAAAGCACTGTGCGAAGCGCTGGGAGGGGATACAAGGTGATCAGGTTGTCTCCCTGGGGGCTCACGGTCTTCATCCCCGTTTTACAGATGAGGGAACTGAGGCTCAGAGAAGTTAATAATAATAATGATAATGATGGCATTTATGAATCAGTCAATCAGTCGTATTTATTGAGTGCTTCCCAAGCTGTACTAAGCGCTTGGGAAGTACAGGTTGGCAACATATTATGCACTTACTCTGTGCAAAGCACTGTTCTAAGCACTGGGGGGGATACAAGGCGATCAGGTTGTCCCCTGGGGGGCTCACAGTCTTCATCCCCGTTTTACAGATGAGGTAACTGAGGCTCAGAGAAGTTAATAATAATAATGATAATGATGGCATTTATTAATCAATCAGTCGTATTTATTGAGCGCTTACTGTGTGCAGAGCACTGTACTAAGTGCTTGGGAAGTACAGGTTGGCAGCATATTAAGCACTTACTATGTGCAAAGCACTGTTCTAAGCACTGGGGGGGGATACAAGGTGATCAGGTTGTCCCCCGTGGGGCTCACAGTCTTCATCCCCGTTTTACAGATGAGGTAACTGAGGCTCAGAGACGCTAATAATAATAATGATGGCATTTATTAAGTGCTTACTATGTGCAGAGCACTGTTCCAAGTGCTGGGAGGCTACAAGGTGATCAGGTTGTCCCACACGGGGCTCACAGTCTTAATCCCCATTTTACAGATGAGGTAACTGAGGCCCAGAGAAGAGAAGTGACTTGCCCAAAGTCACTCAGCTGACAATTGGCAGAGCCAGGATTTGAACCCATGACCTCAGACTCCAAAGCCCGGGCTCTTTCCACTGAGCCACACTGCTTCTCTTGTAGCCACCCCAGCGCTTAGAACAGTACTTGGCACATAGTAAGCGCTTAACAAATACCGTCATTATTATTATGGTCGACAGTCAGGGTGGACAGGTCACCTTGTAGCCACCCCAGCGCTTAAAACAGTGCTTGGCACATAGTAAGCACTTAACAAATACCATCATTATTAATCTAGTAGACAATCAGGGTGGACAGATCACCTTGTAACCACCCCAGCGCTTAGAACAGTGCTTGGCACATAGTAAGCGCTTAACAAATACCATCATTATTATTCTAGTAGACAAGCAAGGTGGACAGATCACCTTGTAACCACCCCAGCGCTTAGAACAGTGCTTGGCACGTAGTAAGCGCTTAACAAATACCATCATTATTATTATAGTTGACAATCAGGGTGGACAGATCACCTTGTAACCACCCCAGTGCTTAGAACAGTGCTTGGCACATAGTAAGCACTTAACAAATACCATCATTATTATTATAGTTGACAATCAGGGTGGACAGATCACCTTGTAACCACCCCAGTGCTTAGAACAGTGCTTGGCACATAGTAAGCGCTTAACAAATACCATCATTATTATTATAGTTGACAATCAGGGTGGACAGATCACCTTGTAACCACCTCAGCGCTTAGAACAGTGCTTGGCACATAGTAAGTGCTTAACAAATACCGTCATTATTATTATAGTAGACAATCAGGGTGGACAGATCACCTTGTAACCACCTCAGCACTTAGAACAGTGCTTGGCACATAGTAAGTGCTTAACAAATACCGTCATTATTATTATAGTAGACAATCAGGGTGGACAGGTCACCTTGTAGCCACCCCAGTGCTTAGAACAGTGCTTGGCACGTAGTAAGCGCTTAACAAATACCGTCATTATTATTATAGTTGACAATCAGGGTGGACAGATCACCTTGTAACCACTCCAGTGCTTAGAACAGTGCTTGGCACATAGTAAGCGCTTAACAAATACCATCATTATTATTATAGTTGACAATCAGGGTGGACAGATCACCTTGTAACCACCTCAGCGCTTAGAACAGTGCTTGGCACATAGTAAGCGCTTAACAAATACCATCATTATTATTCTAGTCGACAATCAGGGTGGACAGATCACCTTGTAACCACCTCAGCACTTAGAACAGTGCTTGGCACATAGTAAGCGCTTAACAAATACCGTCATTATTATTATAGTAGACAATCAGGGTGGACAGATCACCTTGTAACCACCTCAGCACTTAGAACAGTGCTTTGCACATAGTAAGCGCTTAACAAATACCGTCATTATTATTATAGTAGACAATCAGGGTGGACAGGTCACCTTGTAGCCACCCCAGTGCTTAGAACAGTGCTTTGCACATAGTAAGCGCTTAACAAATTCCGTCATTATTATTATAGTAGACAATCAGGGTGGACAGATCACCTTGTAACCACCTCAGCGCTTAGAAAAGTGCTTCGCACATAGTAAGCGCTTAACGAATGCCATCATTATTATTCTAGTCGACAATCAGGGTGGACAGATCACCTTGTAACCACCTCAGCGCTCAGAACAGTGCTTGGCACGTAGTAAGCGCTTAACAAATACCGTCATTATTATTATAGTCGACAATCAGGGTGGACAGAGTCCCTGTCCCACGCGGGGCTCACAGTCTTCATCCCCATTTTACACCCCGTCCCCACGAGGGAACCGAGGCTCAGAGAAGCGAAGTGGCTCGCCCCTGGTCACGCCCAACGGAGCGGTGGCGGAGGCAGGATTCGAACTCAGGTCCATTCCGACCCCGGGGCCGGGGCTCTTTCCACCCAGGGACTCCTCGCGCCCCAAGTACCGCATGGAGTTGGGCGCCCAGCCGGTGGGGCTCGTCCGCGTCCACAAAACCCTGGTGGCGGGGAGCACCCAGGAGGCCCTGCTCGGCTTCTCGCACAAGGTACCGGGACCCGCCCGGCGTGACTCGGTCGCCCTCCCGGATCCCGGCCGGGGCGTCTCCCCCATCCCCTGACTGCCCGCTCCCGCCGGCCCTCAGGGGAAGAAGCTGTGGACGGTGCCCGTGCCCGCCCCCATCCTCACCCTGAGCATCCTGGAGCAGCGGTCCAGGGGCCTGCAGGCCGTCATGGCCGGGCTGGCCAACGGCGAGGTGCGACTCTACCGGGACAAGATCCTGCTCGACGTCATCGCCGCTCCGGTGAGAACGGCGCTTAGTACAGTGCTCTGCACACAGCGCTCAATAATAATAATCATAATAATAATGATGGCATTCCTTAAGCGCTCACTATGTGCCAAGCCCTGTTCTAAGCGCTGGGGAGGTTACAAGGTGATCAGGTTGTCCCACGGTGGGGGCTCGCAGTCTTAATCTCCATTTTACAGATGAAGCAACTGAGGCCCAGAGAAGTCGAGTGACCCCCGCAAAGTCACACAGCCGACAATGGGCGGAGTAGGGATTTGAACCCGTGACCTCTGACTCCAAAGCCCGGGCCCTTTCCACTGAGCTCTGCCACTTCTCGATAAATACGGTTGAATGAATGGGCTGGGCCCGACCGGTCCCTGGGGCCGGCTGATGGGGACGCACCCCGATCAATCCGTGCAATTTCCCAAACGCTTTCCATAATAATAATAATAATGGCATTTATTAAGCGCTTACTTTGTGCCAAGCACTGTTCTAAGCGCTGGGGAGGTTGCGGGGTGATCGGGTTGTCCCCCGGGGGGGCTCACACGTCTAGCAACTCTACTCCGTGACTATTTTATTTTGTTAATATATTTCGTTTTGTTGCCCGTCTCCCCCTTCTAGCACACACGTCTGCTGTGTGATCTTGGGCAGGTCACTTAACTTCTCTGGGCCTCAGTTCCCTCATCCGTAAAATGGCGATGAAGACTGTGAGCCCCATGTGGGACAACCTGATCACCCTGTATCCTCCCCAGCGCTTAGAACAGTGCTTTGCACATAGTAAGCACTTAAGAAATGCCATCATTATTATTATTATGATTATTATTATTGAGCGCTGTGTGCAGAGCACTGTACTAAGCGCCGTTCTCACCGGAGTGGCGATGACAAATGCCTATTATTATTATTATTATTATTATTATTATTATTATTATGAGGAAACGGAGGCCCAGAGAAGTGAAGTGACTTGCCCAAGGTCACGCAGCAGACCAGTGGCAGAGCCGGGATTAGACCCCAGGTCCTTCTGACTCTTAACAGAACGTACGCTTTATTCAAGACTGTGAGCCCGCTGTTGGGTAGGGACCGTCTCTAGATGTTGCCAACTTGTCCTTCCCAAGCGCTTAGTACAGTGCTCCGCACACAGTAAGCGCTCAATAAATTGAATGAATGAATGATCCCCATTTTACGGCTGAGGTCACTGGTCTGTTGCCAACTTGGACTTCCCAAGCGCTTAGTCCAGTGCTCTTGCACACAGCAAGTGCTCAATAAATACGATTGATTGATTGAGGCCCAGAGAAGTGACTTACCCAGCGTCACCCAGCTGACAGTTGGCGGAGTCGGGATTTGAACCCATGACCTCTGACTCCGAAGCCCGGGTTCTTTCCACTGAGCCACGTTGCTTCTCCAATAATATTCTGTGCAACAGAATGGGTAGGCGCAGTCCCTCTCCATAAGGAGGGTACAGTCTCGAGTGGGAGACGCTCATTAAAATATATTTTGGGTAGTCGTAATAGTATCATAATAATAATAATGATGGCATTTGTTAAGCGCTTACTATGTGCGAAACACTGTTCTAAGCGCTGGAGGGGATACAAGATGATCAGGTTGTCCCACGTGGGGCTCACAGTCAATCCCCATTTTACAGATGAGGTAACTGAGGCTCAGAGAAGTTAAGTGACTTGCCCAAGGTCACACAGCAGACATGTGGCGGAGCCGGGATTCGAACCCATGACCTCTGACTCCAAAGCCCGGGCTCTTTCCACTGAGCCACGCTGCTTCTATCTATCATCATCAATCGTATTTATTGAGCGCTTACTGTGTGCAGAGCACTGTACGAAGCGCTTGGGAAGTACAAGTTGGCAACATCTAGAGACAGTCCCTACCCAACAGTGGGCTCACAGTCTAAAAGGGGGAGACAGAGAACAAAACCAAACATACTAACAAAATAAAATAGATAGAATAGATGTGTACAAATAACATAAATAAATAAATAGAGTAAAAAATATGTACAATCTATTAAGCAGTGCGCTCGTTGTGGCCAGGGGATGTGTCTGCTAACTCTGTTGTATTGCACTATCCTAAGCGCTTAGTACAATCAATCAATCGTATTTATTGAGCGCTTACTGTGTGCAGAGCACTGTACTAAGCGCTTAGCACTGTTCTGTGCAGTGCTCTGTGCAGTACCTCCTTCCCCTCCCCACGGCACCTGTATATATGTTTGTACAGATTGATTACTCTATTTTACTTGTCCATATTTACTATTCTATTTATTTTGTTAATGATGTGCATCTAGCTTTATTTCTATTTATTCTGATGACTTGACACCTGTCCACGTGTTTTGTTTTGTCGTCTGTCTCCCCCTTCTAGACTGTGAGCCCATTGTTGGGTTGGGACCGTCTCTAGATGTTGCCAACTTGTACTTCCCAAGCGCTTAGTACAGTGCTCTGCACACAGTAAGCGCTCAATAAATACGATTGAATGAATGCTCAACATATTTACTATTTTATTTATTTTGTTAACAATGTGCACCTAGCTTTATTTCTATTTATTCTGATGAGTTGACACCTATCCACATTTGTTTTGTCGTCTGTCTCCCCCTTCTAGACTGTGAGCCCGTTGTTGGGTAGCGACCGTCTCTATATGTTGCCAACTTGGACTTCCCAAGCGCTTAGTACAGTGCTCTGCACACAATAAGCGCTCAATAAATACGACTGAATGAACGCTCAGCGCTTAGAACAGTGCTTTGCACACAGTAAGCGCTTAATAAATGCCGTGATTATTATTATTTCATTATTATTATTATAATCCCTGGCTTGGGAGTCAGAGGTCACGGGTCCTGATCCCGGCTCCGTCCCATGTCTGCTGTGTGACCTTGGGCAAGTCACTTCACTTCTCCGGCCTCAGTGACCTCGTCTGTAAAATGAGGATGAAGACTGGGAGCCCCACGTGGGCCGACCTGATCACCTTGTATTCCCCCCAGCGCTTAGAACAGTGCTTTGCACATAGTAAGCGCTTAACAAATACCGCCATTATTATTATTATTATTATATGCCATTATTATTATTATTATTATCTTATTATCCCCCACCCCTGGGCCGCCTGTGCGGCCCCCACACCTCACCCGCCCCTTGTCCCTCCGACCGACCAGACATTTCCTCTCCTCGGAGGATCTCTCTATATGTTATCTCTATATTTATAGATATAATAAAAATAATGGCATTTCTTAAGCACTTAGAACAGTGCTTTGCACATAGTAAGTGCTTAACAAATGCCATCATTATTATTATTATTATTATTATTATTAGCATTATCATCCCCCGCCCCTGGGCCGCCTGCGCGGCCCCCACACCTCACCCGCCCCTTGTCCCTCCGACCGACCAGACATTTCCTCTCCTCGGAGGATCTCTCTATATGTTATCTCTATATTTATAGATATAATAAAAATAATGGCATTTCTTAAGCGCTTAGAACAGTGCTTTGCACATAGTAAGTGCTTAACAAATGCCATCATTATTATTATTATTATTATTATTATTAGCATTATCATCCCCCGCCCCTGGGCCGCCTGCGCGGCCCCCACACCTCACCCGCCCCTTGTCCCTCCGACCGACCAGACATTTCCTCTCCTCGGAGGATCTCTCTATATGTTATCTCTATATTTATAGATATAATAAAAATAATGGCATTTCTTAAGCGCTTAGAACAGTGCTTTGCACATAGTAAGTGCTTAACAAATGCCATCATTATTATTATTATTATTATTATTATTAGCATTATCATCCCCCGCCCCTGGGCCGCCTGTGCGGCCCCCACACCTCACCCGCCCCTTGTCCCTCTGACCGACCGGACATTTCCTCTCCTCGGAGGATCTCTCTATATGTTATCTCTATATTTATAGATATAATAAAAATAATGGCATTTCTTAAGCGCTTAGAACAGTGCTTTGCACATAGTAAGTGCTTAACAAATGCCATCATTATTATTATTATTATTATTATTATTAGCATTATCATCCCCCGCCCCTGGGCCGCCTGCGCGGCCCCCACACCTCACCCGCCCCTTGTCCCTCCGACCGACCAGACATTTCCTCTCCTCGGAGGATCTCTCTATATGTTATCTCTATATTTATAGATATAATAAAAATAATGGCATTTCTTAAGCGCTTAGAACAGTGCTTTGCACATAGTAAGTGCTTAACAAATGCCATCATTATTATTATTATTATTATTATTATTAGCATTATCATCCCCCGCCCCTGGGCCGCCTGCGCGGCCCCCACACCTCACCCGCCCCTTGTCCCTCTGACCGACCGGACAGTTCCTCTCCTCGGAGGATCTCTCTATATGTTATCTCTATATTTATAGATATAATAAAAATAATGGCATTTCTTAAGCGCTTAGAACAGTGCTTTGCACATAGTAAGTGCTTAACAAATGCCATCATCATTATTATTATTATTATTAGCATTATCATCCCCCGCCCCTGGGCCACCTCTGCGGCCCCACGCCTCACCCGCCCCTTGTCCCTCCGACCGACCGGACATTTCCTCTCCTCGGAGGATCTCTCTCTATATGTTATCTATATATCAACAGATATAATAATAATAATAATGGCATTTATTAAGCGCTTACTATATGCAAAGCACTGTTCTAAGCGCTGAGGAGGTTACAAGGTGATGGGATTGTCCCACGGGGGGCTCACGGTCTTCATCCCCATTTGACAGATGAGGTCACCGGGGCCCCGAGAAGTGAAGCGACTTGCCCAAATCTATACATATCTCTCTATATGGTGCCAACTTGTACTTCCCAAGCGCTTAGCACAGTGCTCTGCACACAGTAAGCGCTCAATAAATAGGACTGAGTGAATGAATGAATGAACGGATCTGTCCCCTGGCCCGTGTTCAGTGTCTCTCGCCCTCAGGACGCGGTGACCAGCCTGTGCTTCGGCCGCTACGGGAGGGAGGACAACACCCTGGTCATGACCACCCGAGGTGAAAGGGCGCTTCCCCCTCCGACCCCCGGCTTCCCGGCGGGATGAGGGGCGGGCGGGGGCGCGGAACGCCGGGAAAGGGTCTTCTAGGCCGTGAGCCCGCCGTGGGGTCGGGACCGTCTCTATCTATTCTATTTATTTTATCTCGTTAGTATGTTTGGTTTTGTTCTCCGTCTCCCCCTTTTAGACTGTGAGCCCGCCGTTGGGTAGGGACCGTCTCTCTATGTTGCCAACTTGGACTTCCCAAGCGCTTAGTCCAGTGCTCTGCACACAGTAAGCGCTCAATAAATACGAGTGATTGATTGATTGATATATGTTGCCGACTTGGACTTCCCAAGCGCTTAGTTCAGTGCTCTGCACACAGTAGGCGCTCAATAAATACGACTGATTGATTGATTGATATATGTTGCCGACTTGGACTTCCCAAGCGCTTAGTCCAGTGCTCTGCACACAGTAGGCGCTCAATAAATACGACCGATTGATTGATTGATATATGTTGCCGACTTGGACTTCCCAAGCGCTTAGTCCAGTGCTCTGCACACAGTAAGTGCTCAATAAATACGAGTGATTGATTGATTATGTTGCCGACTTGGACTTCCCAAGCGCTTAGTTCAGTGCTGTGCACACAGTAGGCGCTCAATAAATACGACCGATTGATTGATTGATATATGTTGCCGACTTGGACTTCCCAAGCGCTTAGTCCAGTGCTCTGCACACAGTAAGCGCTCGATAAATACGATTAGAACGAACGAACGAGGAGTCGGGCCGAGACCGGGGCCGTCGGGTTGGTCCGATTTGAGGCCGCCCCTCCGCTCCTGCCCCTCCGTGCCAGGCGGGGGTCTGCTCATCAAGATCCTGAAGAGGACCGCGGTGTTTGAAGAGGCGGGAGGGGAGTCCGGGCCGCCCCCGGCCCAGGCCCTGCGCCTCAACGTCCCCCGCAAGACCCGGCTGTACGTGGACCAGACCCTGCGGGAGCGGGAGGCCGGCACAGGTGAGCGTCGCGGGCCGGGGCCCTCTCCCCTCCCCAGGCCGCTGCCCTCCTAGCCCCCCAGCCCCCGTCAGCGGCCCCTCTTTTGGCCCAGCCATGCACCGAGTCTTCCAGGCCGACCTGTATCTGCTCCGGCTGCGGGCCGCCCGAGCCTACGTGCGGGCCCTGGAGTCCGGCCTCGGCCCCGTGGCGGCCGCCGCCCCCGGGGAGCCGCTCAAGCTGCGCGCCGTGGTGAGTCCGGGAGAGGGGACGGCGCCAAGCTTGGGGGGCTCTTGGCAGCCGGCGGAGACCCCGGGGCGGGACGGGGGGACGGAGCCGCCTCCACCTCCCGCCCGTCCCGCCGCCGACGGCCTGTCTCAGGTTCAGGGCCTGGGCCCCACCTTCAAGCTGACGCTGCACCTCCAGAACACGTCGGCCGTGGCCCGGCCCGCCGTGGGGCTGCTGGTCTGCCTTCTGTACAACGAAGCCCTCTACGCCCTGCCCCGGGCCTTCTTCAAGGTACCGTCCCGTCAATCAATCCATCATATTGAGCGCTTACTGTGTGCGGAGCACTGGACTAAGCGCTTGGGAAGGACAAGTAGGCAACATCTAGAGACGGTCCCTACCCAACAGTGGGCTCACAGTCTAGAAGCGGGAGATTACGGAGCGCTTCCTGTGTGCAGAGCACTGGACTAAGCGCTTGGGAAGGCCAAGTTGGCAACATCTAGAGACGGTCCCGACCCAACAGTGGGCTCACAGTCTAGAAGGGGGGAGACAGAGAACAAAACAGATTAACAGAATAAAATAAATAGACTAAATATGTGCAAGTCAAATGAATAGAGTGATAAATATGTACAAACATATATACAGGTGCTGTGGGGAAGGGAAGGAGGTAAGGAGGGGGTAAGTTGTGGCTGGGTCAGCCGCCCACCCTCCTTTTTTCGGTTGCCCCCCTGCTGACGACCCACAACCCCTCTCTCCAGGGGGCAACTGGCAGGGAGAGGGCAGGGGGTGAGGTTGACTTGACTTTCCTGTCCCTTTTGCCTCACGATTCAGATTCACCGTGGAGTTGGGTCTGCCCCCCACCCTCCATTTTTCGGCTGCCCCCCGCCTCAGCCGGTCGGGCCTAGGCCTAGGCCGCGGGGGGCCGCAAAGGCCGTCCCGTCCGAGGGTCTCGCCCGGGGGTCAGTCAGGAGAGGCCGTGAGGCGGAAGGCCCCTTCCCTCGGGCGTGTTACTCCCCTCCTCAAAAATCTCCAGTGGCTGCCTGTCAATCTACACATCAAGCAAAAACTCTTCACTCTCGGCTTCAAGGCTGTCCATCATCCCCTCACCCCCTCCTCCCTCACCTCCCTTCTCTCCTTCTCCATCGCAGCCCGCACCCTCCGCTCCTCTGCCCCCACTCACCTCCTCCCCGGGCCTCGTTCTCGCCTGTCCCCCCGTCCACCCCCAGCCCACGTCCTCCCCCTGGCCCAGAATCAATCAATCAATCAATCAATCGTATTTATTGAGTGCTTACTGTGTGCAGAGCACTGGACTAAGCGCTTGGGAAGTACAAGTTGGCAACACAGAGAGACAGTCCCTACCCAACAGTGGGCTCACAGTCTATTAGGGGGAGACAGACAACAAAACAAAACATACTAACAAAATAAAATAAATAGAATAGATAGGTACAAGTAAAATCCCTCCTCACATCCGCAAGCTAGCTCTCTTCCTCCCTTCAAGGCCCTACTGAGAGCTCACCTCCTCCAGGAGGCCTTCCCACACTGAGCCTCCACCCCCTCTCCATCCCCTCCGCCTTACCTCCTTCCCTTCCCCACAGCACCCATATAGATGTATATATTTTGTACGGATTTATTACTCTATTTTATTTGTACATATCTATTCTATTTATTTTATTCTGTTAATATGTTTTGTTTTGTTCTCCGTTTCCCCCTTCTAGACTGTGAGCCCACGGTTGGGTAGGGACAATCTCTAGATGTTGCCAACTTGTCCTTCCCAAGCGCTTAGTCCAGTGCTCTGCACACAGTAAATGCTCAGTAAATACGATTGAATGAATGAATGAGAGCTCACCTCCTCCAGGAGGCCTTCCCACACTGAGCCCCCTTTTCCCTCTCCTCCCCATCCCCCCCCGCCCTATCTCCTTCCCCTCCCCACAGCACCTCTATATGTTTGTCCAGATTTATTACTCTATTTATTTTACTTGTACATATTTACTATTCTATTTATTTTGTTAATAATGCGCACCTGGCTTTAATTCTATTTGTTCTGACGACTTGACACCCGTCCACATGTTTTGTTTTGCCGTCCGTCTCCCCCCTTCTAGACTGTGAGCCCGCTGTCGGGTAGGGACCGTCTCTATATGATGCCGACTTGGACTTCCCATGCGCTTAGTCCAGTGCTCTGCACACAGTAAGCGCTCAATACAATTGAATGAATGAATGAGAGGTGCCCCAGCCTGGGACCCGCTGCCCGTTCCCGCTGGCGGTATCTAAGCGCTCAATAAATACGATTGAGTGAATGAGAGGTGTCCCAGCCTGGGACCTGCCGCTGGCGGTATCCTAGGGAAACCCTGACCCTTAGGCCCCTCCGGTGCCGCTCTCCGACTGTCGACGTGTATCCTAGGTGCCCTTTCTGGTTCCTGGGCTGAGTTATCCCCTGGAGACCACCGTGGAGTGTCTCAGCGACAAGGGCGTCTCAGACATCATCAAGGTAGGGGAACAGTCCCCGGGCGAATGGACGTGGGTCGGGGACCGCGGGCCACCTTTCAGCCCCCGCCGGCCGGATGGGAGTCCCGAGCCCCTCGGTCGGGCCCGGCCGGGGGGCAGTGACGTCCGGCCCCTCTCGCCCCCCAGGTCCTGGTGCTGCCGGAGGGCCAGAGTGCCCCCCTGCTGAGCGCCCACCTCAACATGCCCGTAAGCGAGGGGCAGGTGGCCGGCTGAGCCGGCCGGGGCACGGGGGGCGAGTTAGAGGCGGAGAGAGGAGCCCAGCGGTCCCGTCGGGGGGTCCTGTGACCCTTTCCTCCGGCCAACCTCCCCCTCCCCGGCCTGCTCTCTTGGAAGGCGGGGAGCGGGGGCGGGCACGAGGGACTCGGGGTCCACGAAGACCTGCCAAGTGGAGCCCCCGTTGTCCCTCAGAATTGCCCCACCCCTGGAAATAACCGTAGAGGGCCCACCCCCCGACCCGTCTCCTCCCTGAGGAGACAGCGTCTGCCCTCCCCGCGGAAGCCCCCTCGTAGGAAGAGGGGGCAGCTACGGCCGGCCGCGACGAAAGAGCGGGGACCTAAGGGGCAGGAGAGCCACCCCTCTCCTGCCGGGAGCATCCGACCGGGCCGCTTCACCGCTCCGGACGTCGGTTTCCTCGTCTGGAAAACGGGGATGAGATCGATCGACTTGGAAGCCCCGTCTGCCCCGAGGGACGGCGTCCGCCGGTAACCGATCCCGGGCCCCACACGTAGTAAGCGCTTAATAAAGGCGGTGCTTTATTTTAACGCTATAACGGAATCGAGCGTCTAAGACGGTCAAGTGGGCGCCGCGTGTCCGGTCGTCGACGGCCGGCCCCCTCCTCGCCTAACGAGTGTGGGTCGGGAAAAGGGGGGACGGGGACAGTCAGGACGCGGTGACCGGCCGCTACGGGAGGGAAGACGGCACCCTGGTCACGACCGCCCGAGGTGAAAGGGCGTTCCCTCTCCCACCCCCGCTTCCCGGCTGGATGAGGGGCGGGATCAATCAATCCATCAATTGTATTTATTGAGCGCTTACTGTGTGCGGAGCACTGGACTAAGCGCTTGGGAAGTCCAAGTTGGCAACGTATAGAGACGGTCCCTACCCAACAGAGGGCTTACAGTCTAGAAGGGGGAGACAGACAACAAAACATATTCACAAAATAAATGGAATATGTACAAATAAAATAGAGTAATAAATAAGTCCAAACAGTCACCAACAGCTGTGTGAGCAGAGAAGCCCGAGGAGAGTAAAGAAAGCAAGAAGCCCGAAACCGTCTCCGGTCAGAGGGCCAGCGGAGGAGGCAGAGCCGGGAAACAAAGCCGAGCGGTGAGGCAGTTTTCGGGTTGTAGAATGAGAAGCGGGGGGGAGTGTGGAGTTTTTTACAAGGAGGAAGTGCTTAGTACAGTGCCTGGCACTTAGTAAGCGCTTAACGGATACCACCATCAAGCATGGGAAAAAGCGACAGGCTTTCGAGGAGGGCCCAGCCCCGACGGAGATCGCGGAAACCCACCTGCCTTCCGAAGCGAGTCTCCTGGGCCGTCCCGGGCGGAAGGCCGGGAAAGAGGAGGTGGGCCCAGACCGGGCCGGTGACAGTCTTCCCGCGTCCCCGGCTGACGTCGTCCTCTCTCGCCGACCCCTTACCACCCTCTCTTGGTTGGGCGTCCCATCATCATCATCATCATCAATCGTATTTACTGAGCGCTTACTATGTGCAGAGCACTGTACTAAGCACCATCTAGAGACAGTCCCTACCCAACAGTGGGCTCACAGTCTAGAAGGGGGAGACAGAGAACAAAACCAAACATACTAACAAAATAAAATAAATAGAATAGATATGTACAAGTAAAATTAAATAAATAAATAGAATTGGGTAGGGACCATCTCTATATGTTGCCAACTTGTACTTCCCAGGCGCTTAGTCCAGTGCTCTGCACACAGTAAGCGCTCAATAAATACGATTGAATGAATGACTGAATGAGGGAAGAGGGAGGGTACTTCCCCATCATCCTCTCCACTCACGTCTCACCTCCCGGGTCACTGCGGAGGCACTTTTGTGTCCACTCACCAGGAGAGGAAAGGAGAGGGGTTCTCTCTCTCTCTTCCTCCTTCCCCACCCTCATCAACACGAGAGGCAGCGTGGCTCAGTGGAAAGAGCCCGGGCTTTGGAGTCAGAGGTCATGGGTTCAAATCCCGGCTCCGCCAATTGTCAGCTGGGTGACTTTGGGCAAGTCCCTTCACTTCTCTGGGCCTCAGTGACCTCATCTGGAAAATGGGGATGAAGACTGTGAGCCCCACGTGGGGCAACCTGATCCCCTTGTAACCTCCCCAGAGCTTAGAACAGTGCTCCGCACATAGTAAGCCCTTAATAAATGCCATATGGTTTATATGTTTCGTTTTGTTGTCCGTCTCCCCCTTCTAGACTGTGAGCCCGCTGTTGGGTAGGGACCGTCTCTCTATGTTGCCAACTTGGACTTCCCAAGCGCTTAGTACAGTGCTCTGCACACAGTAAGCGCTCAATACATACGATTGAATGAATCATCATGTGGCGGAGCCGGGATTAGAACCCACGACCTCCGACTCCCAAGCCCGGGCTCTTTCCCCTGAGCCACGTAGCTCTTGGGGTGTCCGCCCCGCCGCACCCCAATCCTCCTTCTCAGGCCTCTCATCCAATCGTTTTTTCATTCAGTCATTTAAGAGAAGCAGCGTGGCCCAGTGGAAAGAGCCCGGGCTTTGGAGTCAGAGGTCATGGGTTCGAATGCCGGCTCTGCCAGCTGTGTGACTTAACTTTTCTGGGCCTCAGTGACCTCATCTGTAAAATGGGGGTGACGACGGTGAGCCCCCTGTGGGACAACCTGATCACCTTGTCACCGCCCCAGTGCTTAGAACGGTGCTTTGCACATAGTAAGCGCTTACTAAAAGCCATTATTATTATTATTATTGAGCGCTTACTGTATGCAGAGCACTGTACGGCCAAGGGAAGGGGAGCAGAGGCCGAGACTGAAGAGGAGGCAGGAAGTCGGTCGGAAATGGAGCCAAAAGGAGGCTTTATTACGGAGAAAAAGCGGTCCTTTCCCGCTCCCGGTGAGCGGGAGATAGCCTTGTCCGTCAGCCCGACGTTCTCACCTCCTTCTTCCAGGTCGCGGGGCGAGCCGGTCGCGACGAGGCCGGGGCTCCCCCGGGACCAACGAGGAAGACGGGGCTCGAACTAGCGGGGCAAGCGGGAGGGCCGCGAGTTCGGGGCAAGAGAGCGGCGGACGGAGGAGCCCCTCGGCGCCCGGGCCGGGGCGGGCTCAGCGGGCGCGGGAGGCCGGGAAGACGACGCCGTCCCCAGGCAGCGGCGAGCGGACGAAGGGCCAGAGCCAGACCAGGGCCCAGCGGGGCCCCAGGGCGGCCCGCAGGTTGCCGCGGGGCCCCAGGTCGTAGGCGCGCTGGCCGCGGGCCCACTCGCCGGTGGTCTGCCCGCGCAGAAGCAGCGCCCCGTGGAAGAGCAGGCCGGCCCCGCACAGCAGGGCGCCCGCCACGCACATGTCCGTCACGAAGGCCAGGGCGAACTGGGCCGGAGACACGCTCCCTGGGGGAACCCATCGCCGGGATTCAGTCACCCATCAACGGCCGGGATTTGCCGAGCGCAGACCGGGCCCGTTCCCCGCCCGCCACGAGCTCTTTTTTTTTTTGGGTGGCGTTTATTAAGCGCTTATAATAATGTAATAATAATGGTGGCATTTGTTAAGCGCTTACTATGTGCACAGCACTGTTCTGAGCGCTGGCGGTGGGGGGTACAAGGTGATCAGGTTGTCCCACGGGGGGCTCACAGTCTTCACCCCCGTTTTACAGATGAGGGAACTGGGGCTCGGAGAAGTGAAGTGACCTGCCCAAGGCCACACAGCAGAAAAGAGCGCGGGCTTTGGAGTCAGAGGTCATGGGTTCAAATTCCGGCTCCACCAATTGTCAGCTGTGTGACTTTGGGCAAGTCACTTCACTTCTCTGGGCCTCAGTTACCCTATCTGTCCAATGGGGATGAAGACTGGGAGCCCCACGTGGGACAACCTGATCACCTTGTACCCCCCCCCCCCAGCGCTTAGAACAGTGCTTTGCCCATAGTAAGCACTTAATAAAAGCCATTATTATTATTATTATTATTATGTGGCAGACCCGGGATTCGAACCCATGACCTCTGACTCCAAAGCCCGGGCTCTTTCCACTGAGCCACGCGGCTTCTCAAAAATGATGATGGCATTTATTAAGCGCTTACTACGTGCAAAGCACTGTTCTAAGCACTGGGGAGGTTACAGAGTGATCACGTTGTCCCAAGAGGCTCACAGTCTTAATCCCCATTTTACAGATGAGGTAACTGAGGCCCAGAGAAGTTTAAGTGACTTGCCCAAAGTCACACAGCTGGCAAGTGGCGGGGCCGGGATTTGAACCACTGCTTACTATGTGCAAAGCACTGTTCTAAGCGCTGGGGCGGATACAAGGTGATTAGGGTGTCCCACACGGGGCTCACTGCCTGCATCCCCATTTTCCAGATGAGGTAACTGAGGCCCGGAGAAGTGAAATGACTGGCCCAAAGTCACCCAGCTGACAGTTGGCGGAGCCGGGATTTGAACCCATGACCTCTGACTCCAAAGCCCGGGCCCCTTTCCACTGAGCCCCGCTGCTTCTCTGGAAATAATCCAATTGTTTCTAATGAAAATACAGCAGACAACATGCACACTGGCAAGGAATGAACTGGTAATAATAATAATAATAATAATAATAATGGCATTTATTAAGCGCTTACTATGTGCCAAGCACTGTTCTAAGCGCTGGGGCGGATACAAGGTGATTAGGGTGTCCCACATGGGGCTCACCGCCTGCATCCCCATTTTCCAGATGAGGGAACTGAGGCCCGGAGAAGTGAAGTGACTGGCCCAAAGTCATCCAGCTGACAGTTGGCGGAGCCGGGATTTGAACCCATGACCTCTGACTCCAAAGCCCGGGCCCCTTTCCGCTGAGCCCCGCTGCTTCTCTGGAAATAATCCAATTGTTTCTAATGAAAATACAGCAGACAACATGCACACTGGCAAGGAATGAACTGGTAATAATAATAATAATAATAATGGCATTTATTAAGCACTTACTATGTGCCAAGCACTGTTCTAAGCGCTGGGGCGGATACAAGGTGATTAGGGTGTCCCACATGGGGCCCACCGCCTGCATCCCCATTTTCCAGATGAGGTAACTGAGGCCCGGAGAAGTGAAGTGACTGGCCCAAAGTCACCCAGCTGACAGTTGGCGGAGCCGGGATTTGAACCCATGACCTCTGACTCCAAAGCCCGGGCCCCTTTCCGCTGAGCCCTGCTGCTTCTCTGGAAATAATCCAATTGTTTCTAATGAAAATACAGCAGACAACATGCACACTGGCAAGGAATGAACTGGTAATAATAATAATAATGATGGCATTTATTAAGCGCTTACTATGTGCAGAGCACTGTTCTAAGCGCTGGGGAATTTACAAGGTGATCAGGCTGTCCCACGTGGGGCTCCCAGTCTTCATCCCCATTTTCCAGATGAGGGAACTGAGGCCCAGAGAAGTGAAGTGACTTGCTCAAAGTCACACAGCTGACAAGCGGCGGAGCCGGGATTTGAACCCATGACCTCTGACTCCAAAGCCCGGGCTTTTTCCACTGAGCCACGCTGCTTCTTCTTCTTTTATTGTTAATGACTTCAAGGACCTAGTGCTTAGGCAAGGTTTCTTCTAGACTGTAAGCTTGTGGTGAGAGGATCATCGTCGATCGTATTTATTGAGCGCTTACTGTGTGCAGAGCACTGTGCTAAGCGCTTGGGAAGTCCAAGTTGGCAAAATAATAGGATGTTAGGATGTTATCTACCAACTTTGTTATGCTGTACATTCCCAAGTACTTAGTACAGTGCTTTGCACAGAGTAAGCTCTGTGTAAATACCATTGATTGATTCCTGCTAGTCAATCAATAATGTCACGTGGAGGGCATTTCTTTTCTGTCACTAATAAAGTTAAAGACGGCGCTTAAGGGATCAACCGAGCGCTCGCTACGGTGAGCACCGTACTCATCATCATCATCATCAATCGTATTTATTGAGCGCTTACTATGTGCAGAGCACTGTACTAAGCGCTTGGGAAGTACAAATTGGCAACATCTAGAGACAGTCCCTACGCAACAGTGGGCTAACAGTCTAAAAGACCGTACTCGGCGCTTAAGGGATCAACTGTATTTACCGAGCACTCGCTCCGGGCAGGGTGCTGTACTAAGCGCTCGGGAAGCGGCGTGGCTCAGTGGGAAGGGCCCGGGCTTGGGAGTCGGAGGCCGCGGGTTCGAATCCCAGCTCCTCCGCCACTTATCGGCTGGGTGACTTTGGGCAAGTCACTTCGCGCTTAATAAATGCCATTATTATTATTATTATTATTATTCTCTGGACCTCAGTGACCTCACCTGGAAAATGGGGATTAAGACTGTGAGCCCTCCGTGGGACAACCTGATCACCTTATAACCTCCCCAGCGCTTAGAACAGTGCTTTGCACATAGTAAGCGCTTAATAAATGCCATTATTATTATTATTATTCTCTGGGCCTCAGTGACCTCATCTGGAAAATGGGGATTAAGACTGTGAGCCCTCCCTGGGACAACCTGATCACCTTGTAACCTCCCCAGCGCTTAGAACAGTGCTTTGCACATAGTAAGCGCTGAATAAATGCCATTATTATTATTATTATTATTATTCTCTGGGCCTCACTGACCTCATCTGGAAAATGGGGATTAAGACTGTGAGCCCTCCGTGGGACAACCTGATCACCTTATAACCTCCCCAGCGCTTAGAACAGTGCTTTGCATGTAGTAAGCGCTTAATAAATGCTATTATTATTATTATTATTATTATTATTATTCTCTGGGCCTCAGTGACCTCATCTGGAAAATGGGGATTAAGACTGTGAGCCCTCCGTGGGGCAACCTGATCACCTTATAACCTCCCCAGCGCTTAGAACAGTGCTTTGCACATAGTAAGCGCTTAATAAATGCCATTATTATTATTATTATTATTATTCTCTGGACCTCAGTGACCTCATCTGGAAAATGGGGATTAAGACTGTGAGCCCTCCCTAGGACAACCTGATCACCCTGTAACCTCCCCAGTGCTTAGAACAGTGCTTTGCACATAGTAAGCGCTTAATAAATACCATTCTTCTTCTTCTTCTTCTTCTTCTTCTTATTATTATTATTCTCTGGGCCTCAGTGACCTCATCTGGAAAAAGGGGATTAAGACTGTGAGCCCTCCGTGGGACAACCTGATCACCTTGTAACCTCCCCAGCGCTTAAAACAGTGCTTTGCACATAGTAAGTGCTTAATAAATGCCATTATTATTATTATTATTCTCTGGGCCTCAGTGACCTCATCTGGAAAATGGGCATTAAGACTGTGAGCCCCACGGGGGACAACCCGATCACCATGTATCCCTGCAGTGCTTAGAACAGTGCTTTGCACATATTAAATGCTTAATAAATGCCATTATTATTATTATCATTATTATTATTAATATTATTATTATTATTCTCTGGGCCTCAGTGACCTCATCTAGAAAATGGGGATTAAGACTGTGAGCCCCACGGGGGACAACCCGATCACCTTGTATCCCCGCAGCGCTTAGAACAGTGCTTGGCACATAGTAAGCGCTTACCAAATGCCATCATTATGATCATTATTATTACAATACAACAGAATTAGCAGACATGTTTCCTGCCCATAACGAGCTTACAGTCTAGAGGAGGAGACTGACATTCACATGAATAAAGAGGTAATTTGTAATATATAATTTAAGGATTAAAGATAACCATAATAATAATAATGAGGCAGCGTGGCTCAGTGGAAAGAGCCCGGGCTTTGGAGTCAGAGGTCATGGGTTCAAATCCCGGCTCCGCCAACTGTCAGCTGTGTGACTTTGGGCAAGTCACTTCACTTCTCTGAGCCTCGGTTCCCTCATCTGTCAAATGGGGATGAAGACTGTGAGCCTCCCCCCACCGTGGGACAACCTGATCACCTTGTAACCTCCCCAGCGCTTAGAACAGTGCTTTGCACATAGTAAGTGCTTAACACATACCATCATTATTATTATTATTATTAAGTGCTTCCCCAGTGCTTAGAACAGTGCTTTGCACATAGTAAGTGCTTAACACATACCATCACTATTATTATTATTATTGCTAAGTGCTTTCTATGTGCAAAGCACTGTACTGAGCACTGGGCTGGGGGGAAGAAATACAAGCAAATGGGGTTGGACACAGTCCCTGTCCCACTTGGGGCTCACGATCTCAATCCCCATTTTCCAGATAATAATATTAATGGCACTTATTAAGTGCTTACTATGTGCAAAGCACTGTTCTAAGAGCTGGGGAGGTTACAAGGTGATCAGGTTATCATCATCATCAATCGTATTTATTGAGCGCTTACTATGTGCAGAGCACTGTACTAAGCACTTGGGAAGTACAAATTGGCAACATATAGAGACAGTCCCTACCCAACAGTGGGCTCACAGTCTAAAAGGGGGAGACAGAGAACAAAACCAAATATACTAACAAAATAAAATAAATAGAATAGATATGGACAAGTAAAATAAATAGAGTAATAAATATGTACAAACAGATATACATCTATACAGGTGCTGTGGGGAAGGGAAGGAGGTAAGATGGGGGGGATGGAGAGGGGGACGAGGGGGGAGAGGAAGGAAGGGGCTCAGTCTGGGAAGGCCTCCTGGAGGAGGTGAGTCCCACGGGGGGCTCACAATCTTCATCCCCATTATACAGATGAGGGAACTGAGGCCCAGAGAAGTGGGCCCAAAGTCACCCAGCTGCCAATTAGCGGAGCCGGGGTTTGAACCCATGACCTCTGACTCCAAAGCCCGGGCTCTTTCCGCTGAGGTAACAGAGGCCGGGAGAAGTGGCCCGGCTCCGCCAATTGTCAGCTGGGTGACTTTGGGCAAGTCACTTAACTTCTCTGTGCCTCAGTTACCGCATCTGTAAAATGGGGATTGACCGTGAGCCCCCCGTGGGGCAACCTGATCACCTTGTAACCTCCCCAGCGCTTAGAACGGTGCTTTGCACATAGTAAGCGCTTAATAAATGCCATCATTATTATTATTAAGTGAGGCGACGCCTCACCCGGCCAGGGCCTCCTGACTCCCAGGCTGGGCTCTACCCACTAGGCCTTGTGTGACTGTGTGACCTTGGGCAAGTCGCTTAACTTCTCTGAGCCTCAGTTCCCTCATCTGTCAAATGGGGATAAAGACTGTGAGCCCCCCATGGGACAACTTGATCACCTTGTAACCCCCCCAGCGCTTAGAACAGTGCTCTGCACATAGTAAGCGCTTAACAAATGCCATCATTATTATTATTATAGGCTACGCCGCTCGGAGGGGGACCGGGGCAGGGGGGGAGTCCTTCCCGGGCCCGGCCCAACTCGTCGCCCTCGATCACCTTGTAACCCCCCAGCGCTTAGAACAGTGCTCTGCACATAGTAAGCGCTTAACAAATGCCATTATTTGAAGCAGAAGAGAAGCAGCGTGGCTCAATGAAAAGAGCCCGGGCTTTGGAGTCAGAGGTCATGGGTTCAAATCCCAGCTCCGCCAACTGTCAGCTGGGTGACTTTGGGCAAGTCACTTCACTGGGCCTCAGTGACCTCACCCGTCAAATGGGGATGAAGACTGTGAGCCCCCTGTGGGACAACCTGATCACCTTGTAACCTTTCCAGCGCTTAGAACGGCGCTTTGCACATAGTAAGCGCTTAATAAATGCCATTATTATTATTATTATTATAGGCTACGCCGCTCGGAGGAGGACCGGGGTGGGGGGAGTCCTTCCATCTTGCCGCCCCGCCCAATCCGCGAGCCAGTCCGGGGGTCCTCACCGGTCAGCAGCATCAGCCAGGGCATGAGGAGGAGTGTGATGGCCCGCAGGGGCGTCTGGGCCCGCAGCAGGGCGGCCAGGGCGGGCCCCAGCAGGGCCCCGGCGTGGGCCAGGGCCGCGGCCCCGTGCAGCAGCAGGCACAGGAAGGGCCGGTAGTTGCGGAAGCCCACGCAGCGGCCCAGGAGGAGGCAGTGGTGGTCCTTACGCAGGATGCACACCCGGCAGCTGGTGCAGTGCCCGCTCCGGGGGGGCACCTGGCTCTGACACTGGTAGCAGTACCTGCAAAGGCGGGAGAAGCGGGGTTAGCTCAATCCGTCGGTGGCATTTAGTAACCACTGACTCTGTCAGTGACACTCTGTCTCTGACAGAGATTCCTCAAAAATCTCCAGTGGCTACCAATCCATCTGCGCATCAGGCAGAAACTCCTCACCCTGGGCTTCAAGGCTGTCCATCCCCTCGCCCCCTCCTACCTCCCCTCCCTTCCCTCCTTCTCCAACCCAGCCCGCACCCTCCGCTCCTCTGCCACCGCTAATCTCCCCGTACCTCGCTCTCGCCCGTCCCGCCATCGACCCCTGGCCCACGTCCTCCCCCGGGCCTGGAATGGCCTCCCTCTGCCCATCCGCCCAGCTCGCTCTCTTCCTCCCTTCAAGGCCCTACTGAGAGCTCACCTCCTCCAGGAGGCCTTCCCACACTCAGCCCCTTCCTTCCTCTCCCCCTCGTCCCCCTCTCCTTCCCCCCCATCTTACCTCCTTCCCTTCCCCACATCACCTGTATATATGTATATATGCTTGTACATATTTATTACTCTATTTATTTATTTTACTTGTACATACCTATTCTATTTATTTTATTTTGTTAGTACGTTTGGTTTTGTTCTCTGTCTCCCCCTTTTAGACTGTGAGCCCACTGTTGGGTAGGGACTGTCTCTAGATGTTGCCAATTTGTACTCCCAAGCGCTTAGTACAGTGCTCTGCGCACAGTAAGCGCTCAATAAATATGATTGATGATGATGATAATGATGAGAGCTCACCTCCTCCAGGAGGCCTTCCCACACTCAGCCCCTTCCTTCCTCTCCCCCTCGTCCCCCTCTCCATCCCCCCATCTTACCTCCTTCCCTTCCCCACATCACCTGGATATATGTATATATGCTTGTACATATTTATTACTCTATTTATTTTACTTGTACCTATCTATTCTATTTATTTTATTTTGTTAGTACGTTGGGTTTTGTTCTCTGTCTCCCCCTTTTAGACTGTGAGCCCACTGTTGGGTAGGGACCGTCTCTATACGTTGCCAACTTGGACTTCCCAAGCGCTTAGTCCAGTGCTCTGCACACAGTAAGCGCTCTATAAATATGATTGATGATGATTGATGAAGTGTGGATCTGGGGTCGGTGGCAGTGAGTCAGTCGGTCAATCAGTCATTCAGTTGTATTGACTGAGCGCTTACTGTGTGCGGAGCACTGGACTGAGCGCTTGGCAAGTCCAAGTCGGCAACACCTAGAGACGGTCCCCACCCGACAGCGGGCTCCCGGTCTAGCAGGGGGAGACGGACGACAAAACGAAACCCGTGGACGGGGGTCAAGTCGGCAGAAGAAATAGAAGCAGCGTGGCTCGGTGGAAAATAATAATAATAATAATAATAATAATAATGATGGCATTTATTAAGTGCTTACTATGGGCAAAGCACTGTTCTAAGCGCTGGGGAGATTACAAGATCAGGTTGTCCCACAGGGGGCTCACAGTCTTCATCCCCATTTTACAGATGAGGAAACAGAGGGACAGAGAAGTGAAGTGACTTGGCCAAAGTCACCCAGCTGACAATTGGTAGAGTCGGAATTCGAACCCATGACCCCTGACTCCAAAGCTCGTGCTCCTCCCACTGAGCCACACTGCTTCCCAGGCTTTGGACTCAGAGGGCATGGGTTCAAATCCTGGCTCTGCCAATTCATTAATGACGGCATTTGTTAAGCGCTTACTACGTGCAAAGCACTGTTCTAAGCGCTGGAGGGGGATACAAGGTGATCAGGTTGTCAATCAATCGTCTTTATTGAGCACTTACTGTGTACAGAGCACTGTACTAAACGCTTGGGAAGTACAAGTTGGCAACATCTAGAGATGGTCCCTACCCAACAGTGGGCTCACAGTCTGGAAGGGGGAGACAGACAACAAAACAAAACATATTAACAAACAGTCTTCATCCCCATTTTACAGATGAGGTAACTGAGGCGCAGAGAAGTGAAGTGACTGGCCCAAGGTCACCCAGCTGACAATTGGTGGAGCCGGGATTTGAACCCATGACCTCTGACTCCCAAGCCCTTGCTCTTTCCAGTTGTCAGCTGTGCGACTTTGGGCAAGTCACTTCACTTCCCTGGGCCTCAGTTCCCTCATCTGGAAAATGGGGATGAAGACCGGGAGCCCCCCGAGGGACAACCTGATCACCTTGTAACCTCCCCTGCGCTTAGAACAGTGTTTTGCACATAGTAAGCGCTTAATAAATGCCATCATTATTATTATTATTATTAAATAGAAGAAAAGCTAAATGCACATCATTAACAAAATAAATAGAATAGTCAATATGTACAAGTAAAATGAATAGAGTGATAAATCTGTACAAACATACGTACAGGTGCTGTGGGGAGGGGAAGGAGGTAGGGTGGGGGGGATGGGGAGGATCCACGGCATTTCTTGAGCACTCACTGTGGGCCGAGCACTGCATTAAGCACATGGGAGAGTACATTCATTCATTCATTCATTCGATCGTATTATTTATTGAGCGCTTACCGTGTGCAGAGCACTGTACTAAGCACTTGGGAAGTACAAGTTCATTCATTCATTCATTCCATCGTATTTATTGAGCGCTTACTGTGGGCAGAGCACTGGACTAAGCGCTTGGGAAGTCCAAGTTGGCAACATCTAGAGACGGTCCCTACCCACCAGCGGGCTCACAGTCTAGAAGGGGGAGACGGACAACAAAACAAAACATATTAACAAAATAAAATAAATAGAATAATACAGAGAACAGAGAAGCAGTGAAGCCCAGTGCATTGAGCCCGGGCATGGGAGTCTAATCCCAGCTCTGCCACTGATCTTAGTACAGTGCTTTGCACATAGTAAGCGCTTAATAAGTGCCATCATTATTATTATTATCTGCTGGGTGACCTTCAACAAGTCACTTCACTTCTCTGGGCCTCAGTTCCCTCATCTGTAAAATGGGGATGAAGAATGGGAGCCCCCCCAGGGGACAACCTGATCACCTTGTAACCTCCCCAGCGCTTAGAACAGTGCTTGGCACATAGTAAGCGCTTAACAAATGCCATCATTTATATTATTATGGGGATGAAGACTGTGAGCCCCACGTGGGGCAACCTGATCACCTTGTAACTTCCCCAGCGCTTAGAACAGTGCTTGGCACATAGTAAGCGCTTAACAAATGCTACCATTATTATTATTATGGGAATGAAGACTGTGAGCCCCCCGTGGGGCAACCTGATCACCTTGCATCCTCCCCAGCGCTTAGAACAGTGCTTTGCACATAGTAAGCGCTTAACAAATGCCATCATTATTATTATTATTCTCTGGGCCTCAGTTACCTCATCTGGGAAATTCATTCCATCGTATTTATTGAGCGCTTACTAGGTGCAGAGCGCTGGACTAAGCGCTTGAAAATGGCGATGAAGACCGTGAGCCCCGTGAAGGACAGAGATTGTGCCCGACCTGATTAGCTTGTGTCCTCCCCAATCAATCAATCATATTTATTGAGTGCTTACTATGTGCAGAGCACTGTACTAAGCGCTTGGGAAGTACAAATTGGCAACATCCCCAGTGCTTAACACAGTGCCTGGCACATAGTAAAAGCTTATCACATGCCACAGTTAACATTATTATTATTATTATTTCAATGGAATAGAGTTGGGAGACACATTCGCTGCCCATAACTAGCTAGTACAGCTAGTCGAGCGCTTAGTACAGTGCTCTGCACACAGTAAGCGCTCAATAAATACGACTGAATGAATGAACTAACAGTCTAAAAGGGAGACTGTAGGTCCCCTTTCCTCCCCCTCTCCCACTCTTCGGCACCATCCTCCCTGCCAATCGATCCTCTTTATTAATAATTACGGTATTTATTAAGCAATCAATCAATCAATCGTATTTATTGAGCGCTTACTATGTGCAGAGCACTGTACTAAGCGCTTGGGAAGTACAAATTGGCATCACATAGAGACAGTCCCTACCCAACAGTGGGCTCACAGTCTAAAAAGCACTTACTTACTAAGCACTTACTATGTGCCGAGCACTGTTTTAAGCGTCGAGGTGAATACAACCCAATCAGGGTGGACACAATCTCTTTCCCCTATGGGGCTCACGGCCTCAATCCCCATTTTCCAGATGAGGGAACTGAGGCCCGGAGAAGTGAAGTGACTTGCCTACGGTCACGGTGACCTCTGACTCCCAAGCCTGGGCTGTTGCCGCTAGGCCAAGCTACTTCTAAGACCATTCAAATTGTATTTATTGAGCGCTTACTGTGTGCAGAGCACTGTACTGAGCGCTTGGAAAGTACAATGTGGCAACAGATTCATTCATTCAATCGTATTTATATGATTACAGATAGGGACGATACAGATACGGTCTCTATACAGAGACAATCCCTACCCAACAACAGGCTCACGGCCTAGAAGGTAATAGTTATGGTATTTAAGCGCTTACTACGTGCCAGGCATTGTACTAAGTGCTGCGATTATCCCCCGTGGGGCTCACAGTCTTAATCCCCATTTTTACAGATGAGGTAACTGAGGCCCAGAGAACTTAAGTGACTTGCCCAAGGTCACAGAGCAGAAAATAATGATAATAATGATGGCATTTATTAAGCGCTTATTGCGTGCCAAGCACTGTTCTAAGAGCTGGGGAGGTTACAAGGTGATTGGGTTGTCCCACGGGGGGCTCCCAGTCTTCACCCCCACTTTCCAGATGAGGGAACTGAGGCCCAGAGAAGTGAAGTGACTTGCCCAAAGTCACCCAGCTGCCAAGCGGCGGAGCCGGGATTTGACCCGATGACCTCTGACTCCAGAGGCCGGGCTCTTTCCACTGAGCCACGGAGGCGGGATTAGAACCCAAGACCTCCGTCTCCCAAGCCCGGGCTGTTGCCACTAGGCCAGGCTGCTTCTACTAGGCGATACTCGGGATTTATTGAGCCCTTCCTAGGTGTGGGGCACTGTACTAAGCGGCTGGGAGAGTCCACTCCAACCGGATTAGGCCACTCTTTGGCCTGGTCATCCCCCGGTGGGGGCCCCGGCCCCCGGCACTCACTCCCAGCCCTGGCCGAGGCCTCTCCCGGCCAGCATGACGCCCCGGATGCCCGGGTCGGAGCGTAGGAAGCGCCCCGCGTTGACCAGCAGGTTGAGCATCTGATAGAGGCCGAGCAGCAGGTGCAGGGCCGGGGGGCCGGGGGCCGGGCTTGGGGGGCCCGGGGGGTCCGGGGGGTCCGGGGGGCCCGGGGCCAGCACGTACAGCAGCTCCAGGCCCACGGCCAGCACCAGGAGCCCCGTCAGCACCGGGGCCAGCCGGCGGCGGCGGCGGGGGCCCTCCCCGGCTCCGCGGACCCCGGGGGGCCCCATGCCCCGGCACGGCCCGGCCCGGGGGGACCCCCGGGGGACCCCGGGGATGGGGGTCTCTAGGAGGGGGCTCTAGGAGGGGGATGGGGAGGGGTTGGGGGTGTCTAGGATGGGGGTGGGGAGGGGGAGGAGGGGTCAGGGGTCTCTAGGAGGAGGAAGGAGAGGAAGGGTGGGGGGGGTCTCTGGGAGGGGGATGGGAAGGAGGGGAAGGGGGAAGAGGAGGAAGAGGAGAAGGGGGAAGAGGAGGAGGAGGGGAAGGGAGAGGAGGAAGAGGGGAAGGAGGAAAAGGAGGAGGAAGGGAGAGGAGGAAGAGGGGAAGGAGGAAAAGGAGGAGGAAGGGAAGGAGGAGGAGGAGGGGAAGGGAGAGGAGGAAGAGGGGAAGGAGGGAAAGGAGGAGGAAGGGAAGGGGAAGAGGAGGAAGGGAAGGGGAAGGAGGAGGAGGAGGGGAAGGAGGAGGAGGGGAAGGGGAAGGAGGGGGGGAAGGAGGAGAAGGGGAAGGGGAGGAGGTGGAGGTGGGGAAGGGGAGGAAGAGGGGAGGAGGAGGGGGAGGAGGAGGGAGAGGGGAAGGGGAGGGGAAGGGGAGGAGGAGGAGGGGAAGGGGAGGAGGGGAAGGGGAGGAGGGGGAGGAGGGGAAGGGGAGGAGGGGGAGTAGGGGAAGGGGGAGCAGGAGGAGGGGAAGGAGAGGAGGAGGAAGAGGGGAGGAGGAGGGGAAGGGGAGGGAGGAGAAGGGAGAAGAGGAGGAGGGGGAGAAGGGGTTAGGGCGGTTTCTGGGAGGGGGATAGGGAGGAAGAGAGGAAGGGGAGGAGGGGTCGGGGGGGTCTCTGGGAGGAGGATGAGGGGGAGGGGGGTCTCTGGGAGGAGGATGGGGGGGGGTCTCTGAGAGGGGTCGAGGGTCTTTAGGGGGAGAAGGAGGAGGAGGAGGAGGAGGAGGAAGGGGGCGGGGGTCTCGGGGAGGGGGAGGGGCCGAGGAGGAGGAGGAGGGTCCGGGGATGGACGGACGGACGGGGGGAGCCGGTGGTCAGTCGGTCCGCCGGCGCCGCGACCCCCCTGGAGCCCGAGGGCAAGAGCGCGTCAAGGGCAGGAGGCCGCGCCCGCCGCAGCCAATCAGAGCCCCGCGCTGCGGAGGGACGGCGCCCAGGACCAATGAGGGGGCGGGAGGGGGGCGGGGCCGGCCAATCGCCGGGGAGGAGCCCCAGCGGCGGGGGGCGGTGACGTCACGTCCGGGACACGCCCACTGCCCCCCAGCCCCATCCCCCGCCTCGGGCAGGGCCTCAGGCCGGCGGGCAACCTACTCATTCATTCATTCATTCATTCATTCATTCATTCATTCATTCATATTTATTGATATTGAGCGCTTACTGTGTGCACAGCACTGGACTAAGCGCTTGGGAAGGACAAGTTGGCAACATATAGAGACGGTTCTTACCCATCAGCGGGCTCACAGTCTAGAATCAATCAATCAATCAATCGTATTTATTGAGCGCTTACTATGTGCAGAGCACTGTACTAAGCTCTTGGGAAGTACAAGTTGGCAACATCTAGAGACAGTCCCTACCCAACAGTGGGCTCACAGTCTCAAAGGGGGAGACAGAGAACAGAACCACACATACTAACAAAATAAAATAGAATAGATATGTACAAATAAAATAAATAGAGTGATAAATATGTACAAACATATATACATATGTACAGGTGCTGTGGGGAAGGGAAGGAGGTAAGATGGGGGGGATGGAGAGGGGGACGAGGGGGAGAGGAAGGAAGGGGCTCAGTCTGGGAAGGCCTCCTGGAGGAGGTGAGCTCTCAGCAGAGCCTCCCCTAGAAGGGGGAGACAGACAAGACAAAACATATTAATAAAATAAATAGAATAAATATGTACAAAAATAAATAAATAAATAAATAAATAAATAGAGCAATAAATCCGTACAAACATATATACATCTATACAGGTGCCGTGGGGAGGGGAAGGAGGTAAGATGGGGAGGGTGGAGAGGGGGAGGAGGGGGCTCAGTCTGGGAAGGCCTCCTGGAAGAGGTGAGCTCTCAGTAGAGCACTCGGGAAGTCCAAGTTGGCAACATATAGAGACGGTCCCTACCCAACACCTTTCATTCATTCAATTGTATTTATTGAGCGACCTTGTGGACCCCATCATCATCAATCGTATTTATTGAGCGCTTACTATGTGCAGAGCACTGTACTAAGCGCTTGGGAAGTACAAATTGACAACATATAGAGACGGTCCCTACCCAACAACTTTCATTCATTCAATTGTATTTATTGAGCGACCTTGTGGACCCCATCATCATCAATCGTATTTATTGAGCGCTTACTATGTGCAGAGCACTGTACTAAGCGCTTGGGAAGTACAAATTGACAACATATAGAGACGGTCCCTACCCAACAACTTTCATTCATTCAATTGTATTTATTGAGCGACCTTGTGGACCCCATCATCATCAATCATATTTATTGAGCGCTTACTATGTGCAGAGCACTGTACTAAGCGCTTGGGAAGTACAAATTGACAACATATAGAGACGGTCCCTACCCAACAACTTTCATTCATTCAACTGTATTTATTGAGCGACCTTGTGGACCCCATCGGGGCCAGGCTTGTGACTTTCCAGGCCTTCATCGACTTCACGACATGGGAGTCGTGGCCTCATTCTGGATCCTGGCGGGGGACGAGGTGGGCGTCATCGCTCGGCTGGGATGGTTGTGGGTGGAGAAGGGTTCGAATCTCGGTGCTGATGTGTGTGTGTGTGTGTGTGTGTGTGTGTGTATGGGGGGGTCTCTGACACGTCCCTCGTTCCCCAGAGCTACATCACAGCTGAAGAACTGCGCCGGGTTCTACGGGTCACGGGTTCTAATCCCGGCTCCGCCACTTATCACGTGGCTCAGTGGAAAGAGCCCGGCCTCTGGAGTCAGAGGTCATCGGTTCAAATCCCGGCTCCGCCGCTTGTCAGCTGGGTGACTTTGGGCAAGTCACTTCACTTCTCTGGGCCTCAGTTCCCTCATCTGTAAAATGGGGATTAAGACTGTGAGCCCCCTGTGGGACAACCTGATCACCTTGTCACCTCCCCAGTGCTTAGAACGATGCTTTGCACATAATAAGCACTTAATAAATGCCATCATTATTATTATTACTATTATTATTATCAGCTGGGTGACTTTGGCCAAGTCACTTCACTTCTCTGGGCCTCAGTGACCTCATCTGGAAAATGGGGATGAAGTCTGTGAGCCCCACGTGGGACAACCTGATTAACCTGTATCCACCCCTGTGCTTAGAACAGTGCTTGGCACATAATAAGCACTTAATAAATGCCATCATCATTATTATTATTATTACTATTATTATTATCAGCTGGGTGACTTTGGCCAAGTCACTTCACTTCTCTGGGCCTCAGTGACCTCATCTGGAAAATGGGGATGAAGTCTGTGAGCCCCACGTGGGACAACCTGATTAACTTGTATCCACCCCTGCGCTTAGAACGGTGCTTGGCACATAGTAAGTGCTTAATACCATTTTCTTTTTTTACCTCTGCTGCATGGGATCCTACACGGTGTTGGGAGTGTGAGAGTGACCTCTGACTGCCCACCCCCCGCTTGCTCCGTCCTGCCCGAGGACGACCTCTGACCCTCTCCTCATTCATTCATTCAATGGTATTTATTGAGCGCTTACTGTGTGCAGAGCACTGGACTAAGCGCTTGGGAAGTCCAAGCTTGGTGTCCTCTGGACCTCAGCTGGGCTCCTCTCTTCAATAAAGGAGGTGAAGCAACATGGCGAGGAGGATAGAGAACGGGCCTGGGAGTTGGAAGGTCATGGGTTCTAATCCCAGCTCCGCCACTCAAAATAATTATAATAATTATATTTGTTAAGCGCTTAATATGTGCCAAGCACTGTTCTAAGCGCTGGGGTAGATATGAGGTAATCAGGTTGTCCCACATGGGGCTCACAGTCTTCATCCCCAATTTAAAGACGAGGTAACTGAGGCACACAGAATTTAAGTGACTGTGAGCCCACTGTTGGGTAGGGACTGTCTCTATATGTTGCCAATTTGTACTTCCCAAGCACTTAGTACAGTGCTCTGCACACAGTAAGCGCTCAATAAATATGATTGATGATGATGATGATGTGACTTGCCCAAGGTCACCCAGCCGACAAGTGGCAGAGCCAGGTGTAAGGCCTTGGGCAATCCCTTCTCCGTGCCTCAGTTACCTCAACTGCAAAATGGGGGTGAAGACTGTGAGCCCGATGTGGGACAGGGACTGTGATGAACCCGATTTCATTGTATCCGCCCCAGTGCTTAGTACAGTGCCTGGCACCCAGTAAGCACTTAACAAATACCATCATCATCATCATCATAATAAGTGCTTAACAAATACCATGATCATCATCACAAGTGACTGTGAGCCCACTGTTGGGTAGGGACTGTCTCTATATGTTGCCAATTTGTACTTCCCAAGCGCTTAGTACAGTGCTCTGCACATAGTAAGCGCTCAATAAATACGATTGATGATGATGATGAAGTGCTTAACACAAGTGCTTAACAAGTGACGTTGGGCAAGTCACTTAACTTCCCTGGGCCTCAGTTCCCTCATCTGTAAAATGGAGAATAAAACTGTGAGCCCCCCGTGGGACAACCTGATCACCTTGTAACCTCCCCAGTGCTTAGAACAGTGCTTTGCACATAGTAAGTGCTTAACAAATACCATAATTATTATCATTAACAAATACCATCATCGTAATAATAACGATGATAGCATTTATTAAGGGCTTACTATGTGCAAAGCACTAAGCGCTGGGGAGGTTACAAGGTGATCAGGTTGTCCCACGGAGGGCTCCCAGTCTTCACCCCCATTTTACAGATGAGGCCCAGAGAATAATAATAATAATAATAATAATAATAATGGCATTTATTAAGCGCTTACTATGTGCAAAGCACTGTTCTAAGCGCTGGGGAGGTTACAAGGTAATCAGGTTGTCCCCCGTGGGGCTCACAGTCTTCATCCCCATTTTACAGATGAGGTAACTGAGGCACAGAGAAGTTAAGTGACTTGCCCAAAGTCACACAGCTGACAATTGGCAGAGCCGGGATATGAACCCATGACCTCTGACTCTGACTCCAAAGCCCGTGCTCTTTCCCATTGAGCCACGCTGCTCAGTGAAGTGACTTGCCCAAAGTCACACAGCTGACAATCGGCAGAGCTGGGATTTGAACCCATGACCTCCGACTCCAAAGCCCGGGCTCTTTCCACTGAGCCATGCTGCTTCTCAATATACCAATATACCAAAATTATTATCACTAACAAATAATTATATTATCATTAACAAATGCCATCATTGTAATAATAATGATGATAGCATTTATTAAGGGCTTCCTATGTGCAAAGCATTAAGCACTGGGGAGGTTACAAGGTGATCAGGTTGTCCCACGGGGGGCTCCCAGTCTTCATCCCCATTTTACAGATGAGGCCCAGAGAAGTGAAGTGACTTGCCCAAAGTCACACAGCTGACAATCGGCAGAGCTGGGATTTGAACCCATGACCTCTGACTCCAAAGCCCGGGCTCTTTTCACCGAGCCATGCTGCTTCTCAATATAAAAAGTGCTTAACTTATTATATATAATATATGATATTATTCTCATCATAATAAGTGCTTAGCAGATACCAGAGAAGCAGTGTGGCTCAGTGGAAAGAGCCCGGGCTTTGGAGTCAGAGGTCATGGGTTCAAATCCCCGCTCCGCCAATTGTCAGCTGTGTGACTTTAGGCAAGTCACTTCACTTCTCTGGGCTTCAGTTCCCTCATCTGTAAAATGGGGACTAAGACTGTGAGGCCCCCCGGGACAACCTGATCACCTTGTAACCTCCCCAGCACTTAAAACAGTGCTTTGCACATAGTAAGTGCTTAATAAATGCTATCATTATTATTATTATTAGTAGTAGTAGTACCATCATCATCATCGTAAGTGCTTAACAAATACCATAATAATGATTATCATTATTATCATCATTATAATAATGATTATTATCATTATTATTATCATCACAATAACGATTATTATCATCATTATCATTACAATAACTATTATTATCATTATTATTATCATTGTAATGAGCATTAGCATTATTATCATTATAATAATGATTATTGTTATTATCATAATAATGATGATTATCATTATTATTATCATTATAATAACGATTATTATTATCATTATCATTATAATAACTATTACTATCATTATTATTATCATTATAATGAGTATTACCACTATCATCATTATAATAATGATTATTGTTATCATGATAATAATGATTATCATTATTATCATCATTATAATAATGATTATTATCATCATTATCATTATAATAACTATTACTATCATTATTATTATCATTATCATGAGTATTACCATTATCATTATAATAATGATTATTGTTATTATCATGACAATAATGATTATCATTACTATCACCATTATACTAATGATTATCATTATTATTATCATTATAATAACGATTATTATCATTATCATTATAATAACGTTTATTATCATTATTATTATCACTACAATGAGTATTACCATTATTATCATTATAATAATGATTATTGTTACTATCATGACAATAATGATTATCATTATTATCATCATTATAATAATGATTATTATCATTATTATTATAATAACGATTATTATCATCATTATCATTATAATAACGTTTATCATCATTATCATTATAATAACGTTTATTATCATTATTATTATCACTATAATGAGTATTACCATTATTATCATTATAATAATGATTATTGTTATTATCATGATAATAATTATTATCATTGTTATTATCATGATAATAATGACTATTATCATTATTATTAATAAAGTGGCCCCAGCCACTTAGTCCTGCCTCCAAGTCTTTATGAGCCACAGCATGAGCTGCCTGTCCCCTCCCTGGCCCAGGGAAGGTAGAATTTCTTTCATTCATTCATTCAATCGTATTTATTGAGCGCTTACCGTGTGCAGAGCACTGGACTAAGCGCTTGGGAAGTCCAAGTTGGCAACATCTAGAGACCTACCCAACAGCGGGCTCACGGTCCAATTCCGTCTTCATGCCAGGAGACGGAATTGGAGTGGAGGGGGGGGGAGCGTGAGGGGTGTATGGATGTGGGTGAGGGTGACAGAGACAGAGAGAGTCACGCGGGGGGAGAGGCGGTCAGCAAGTCTGGCGACACTAGACACACGTCCCTGCCTCGTGACCGCGGATCACCCGCCGTCCTGGCCTTCAGCCCCACTGAGTCAGCACTGCGGTCTCAACTTTCCTCTCCTCCGGCTCCCGGGCTGGCAGCAGTCAGCGGGTGGGGGCTAGCTAGGGGTGGCGGGGCAGGCCTGTTCCCATATGCCTGGATCCTAGTTTTCCTAGCGGTTAACAGCAGTCACATTTCTGGTGGGACATCTTTTCCTCCCACCCTGGTTAAAAAAAAATGCATTAACTGCGGATCTTCGTATTATCTTTGTCCAGAAACGCTCTGGGCATATCACTCCCCTCCTCAAAAATCTCCAGTGGCTACCAATCCATCTGCGCCTCAGGCAGAAACTCCTCACCCTGGGCTTCCAGGCTGTCCATCCATCCATCCATCCCCTCGCCCCCTCCTACCTCACCTCCCTTCTGTCCTTCTCCAGCCCCGCCTGGACCCTCCGCTCCTCCACCGCTAATCTCCTCACCGTTAGGCCTCGTTCTGGCCTGTCCCGCCATCGACCCCCGGCCCACGTCATCCCCCGGGCCTGGAATGGCCTTCCTCTGCCCCTCCGCCAAGCTCGCTCTCTTCCTCCCTTGAAGGCCCTACTGAGAGCTCACCTCCTCCAGGAGGCCTTCCCACACTCAGCCCCTTCCTTCCTCTCCCCCTCGCTCCCCTCTCCATCCCCCCATCTTACCTCCTTCCCTTCCCCACATCACCTGTATATATGTGTGTACATATTTATTACTCTATTTATTTATTTATTTATTTTACTTGTACATATCTATTCTATTTATTTTATTTTGTTAGTATGTTTGGTTTTGTTCTCTGTCTCCCCCTTTTAGACTGTGAGCCCACTGTTGGGTAGGGACCGTCTCTATACGTTGCCAATTTGTACTTCCCAAGCGCTTAGTCCAGTGCTCTGCACACAGTAAGCGCTCAATAAATACGATTGATTGATTGATTGATTGATTGTCAGCTGGGTGACAGCTGTGGACAAGTCACTTCACTTCTCTGGGCCTCAGTGACCTCATCTGGAAAACGGGGATGGAGACTGGGAGCCCTACGTGGGATATCCTCATCACCTTGTAATAATAATAATTTTGGCATTTGTTAAGCGCTCACTGGGTGCAACGCACTGTTCTAAATGCTGGGGAGGATATACGATGATCAGGTTGTCCCATGTACGGCTCACAATCTTAATCTTAGAGAAGCAGCGTGGCTCAGTGGAAAGAGCCCGGGCTTTGGAGTCAGAGGTCGTGGGTTCAAATCCCGGCTCTGCCAACTGTCAGCTGTGTGACTTTGGGCAAGTCACTTAATGTCTCTGTGCCTCAGTTACCTCATCTGTAAAATGGGGATTAAGACTGGGAGCCCCCTGAGGGACAACCTGATCACCTTGTATCCTCCCCAGCGCTTAGAACAGTGCTTTGCACATAGCGCTTAATAAATGTCGTAATTAATCCCCATTTTCCAGATGAGGTCACTGAGGCCCAGAGAAGTGAAGCGACTTGCCCAAAGTCACGCAGCTGGCAAGCGGCGGAGTTGGGATTTGAACCCACGACCTCTGACTCCCAAGCCCGGGCTCTTTCCACAGAGCCACGCTGCTTCAAACCTCCCCCGTGCTTAGAACAGTGCTCTGCACATAGTAAGCGCTTAATAAATGCCATTATTATTATTATTATCATTATTACCACCACACCACAGGGGAACTCATTCAACAACAGCCTTTATTGAGTGCCTGGAAGGTGCTCAGGGATGCGGAGGGCTCTGCCAAGCACTTGGCAGGGAACAAGCGGTAAAAGCCACCGTTCTCTGCCCTCAAGGAGCCTACAGTCTATCGCAGGAAAAAGAAAAAGTTACTTCTAAGAGGAAGACAGAGTTTAGGATGGGGGCGACCCCTTCTCCTCCCCAGAAAACAGAGATCCTGTCCCCAGCCTGTGCGCTCAAAGCGGGCGGCTTTCCCCTTCCCTCCCCGCATGCAATTTCCACCTGTCTGCTGTCCTTCCAGTGATCCAGTTGTCCTCATCTCCTCCGGCTTTCTTCTCCGACCTCGCTCCCTTCCCTCCAGAACTGGGGCTGGTCCCCCCCGCCCCCATCAATCAAGGAATTTATTGAGCGCACACTGTGTGTGGAGCACTGTACTAAACGCTCGCTGCAATCCCCACTAGCTCTAGAAGGGGTGGGATCACACTGGTAAGGTGAGGGTCTGCTACTTAATCGAGGGCCAAGTGGTGGGGCTTCGGTGAGTGAGGCCGGGCGGGGCGGAGAGGCGAGGACCGTCCTTGGTAGGAGGTGATGATGGCGGTGGGCTAGACGGGCCTCTAGTCCACCACAGCGGAGCTGGCCATGACACTAACGCCGCAGGCTCGGGCCCCTCGGTACAGGTAGTAGTAGCCCTGCAGTGGGATGGATTGGGATGGGAGTGACCGGTACCCGGGGCGGCCGCCCGGACAGGCTGCCCGGGGCCGGGCCGGACTGGGAGTGACTGGGGGAGTCGGACGGAGAGGCTGCAGGGGGATGGACAGGGACAGGAGTGACCAGTGACCTGCAGAGGCTGCAGGGGGATGGACCGGAATGGGGGGTGACTGGGGGAACAGGACAGAGGGGCTGCACGGGGATGGACTGGGAGAGGAGTGACAGGGGCAGAAGTGGATTAGCACTCACCTTCTCTCCCCAGTCAGTGCCCCAGCTGTTCTTGATGGCCCAGAAGGGGATGCCAGAGCCTGGTGGGAAGGACAGTCAAAAATCTCCAGTGGCTACCAATCAACCTACGCATCAGGCAGAAACTCCTCACCCTGGGCTTCAAGGCTGTCCATCCATCCATCCCCTCGCCCCCTCCTACCTCACCTCCCTTCTGTCCTTCTCCGGCCCAGCCCACACCCTCCGCTCCTCTGCCACAGCTAATCTCCTCACCATTAGGCCTCGTTCTCACCTGTCCTGCCGTTGACCCCCGGCCCACATCATCCCCCGGGCCTGGAATGCCCCCAATCCCTCTGCCCATCCGCCAAGCTAGCTCTCTTCCTCCCTTCTAGGCCCTACTGAGCGCTCACCTCCTCCAGGAGGCCTTCCCAGACTGAGCCCCTTCCTTCCTCTTCCCCTCATCCCCCTCTCCATCCCCCCATCTTACCTCCTTCCCTTCCCCACAGCACCTGTATATATGTATACATGTTTGTACATATTTACTACTCTATTTATTTATTTTACTTGTACATATCTATTCTATTTCTTTTATTTTGTTAGTATGTTTGGTTTTGTTCTCTGTCTCCCCCTTTTAGACTGTGAGCCCACTGTTGGGTAGGGACTGTCTCTATATGTTGCCAACTTGTACTTCCCAAGTGCTTAGTCCAGTGCTCTGCACACAGTAAGCGCTCAATAAATACGATTGATTGATTGATTGATTGATTGAGCCCACTGTTGGGTAGGGACCATCTCTATATGTTGCCAACTTGTACTTCCCAAGAGCTTAGTCCAGTGCTCTGCACACAGTAAGCGCTCAATAAATACGATTGATTGATTGATTGAGCCCACTGTTGGGTAGGGACCATCTCTATATATAGTTGCCAACTTGAACTTCCCAAGCGCTTAGCCCAGTGCTGTGCACACAGTAAGCGCTCAATAAATACGATTGACTGATTGATTGATTGACAGACAGACACAGCAACACACACACACGCACAACCTACTGAGCAGGGCCAGCGGGGGCAAAGAGACCCTACTAAGTAAGGTGGACAGGGAGGGGAGGAAAGAGGACCTAGTAAGGGGGGTGTGGGAGGGGAGGAAAGCGAGTCTAGTGAGGTGGGCAAGAGGAGGGTGGGCAGGGATTGCCTCTCTTTTTTGCTGAATTGTACTTTCCAAGCGCTCAGTACAGTGCTCTGCATACAGTAAGCGCTCAATAAATACGATTGAATGAATGAATGAGGGGAGGAAAGAGAGTCTAGTCGAGGGGAGGGAGAAAGAGAGCCTAGTGAGGAGGCGGGGGGAAGGGAGTGAGTTTAGGAGTCCATGAATGGAGTGGGAAGTGCTTGTGGGTGGGAGGTAGACGCCACCCCACAGGTCAAAAAATAATGATGGTATTTATTAAGCGCTTAAGTAAATCCCGCCTGGTTGCTGAGCCCCCTTTTTCTCTCCTCCTCCCCATCGCCGCCCCCTCTGCCCTGCCTCCTTCCCCTCCCCACAGCACTTGTATAGACTTGTTACTCTATTTTACTTGTACATATTTACTACTCTATTTTATTATTAATAATAATAGTATTTGTTAAGCGCTTACTATGTGCAAAGCACTGTTCTAAGCGCTGGGGGGATACAAGGTGATCGGGTTGCCCCACCGGGGGCTCACATTCTTAATCCCCATTTTGCGGATGGGGGAACTGAGGCTCAGAGAAGTGAAGTGACCTGGCCAAGGTCACACAGCTGATAAGTGGCAGAGCTGGGATTCGAACCCGGCTCTGATGTGCATGTAGCTTTAATTCCATTTATAGTGACGGTTCTGACACCTGTCTACACGTTCTGTTTCGTTGTCTGTCTAGACAGGGAGCCCGCTGTTGGGTAGGGACCGTCTCTATAGGTTGCCGACTTGTACTTCCCAAGCACTTAGTACAGTGCTCTGCACACAGTAAGCGCTCAATAAATACGACTGAGTGAATGAATGAATAGGAGGGGAGGAAAGAGGGTCTAGTGAGGTGGGCAGGGGGAGGAGAGGAAAAAGAGCCTAGTTGTGGGGAAGGGAGGAAAGAGAATCTAGTAAGGTAGAGGGATGAGGGGTGGGGCTCTATCCTGGTGACTGGTTAGACGCCCCCAGCCACCATTCACTCATTCATTCATTCATTCATTCAATCGTATTGATTGAGCGCTTACTGTGTGCAGAGCACTGGACTAAGCCCTTGGGAAGTCCAAGCTGGCAACATTTAGAGACAGTCCCTACCCAACAGCGGGCTCACAGTCTAGAAGGCGGAGACAGACGACAAAACAAAACATATTCACAAAATAAAATAAATAGAATAAATATGTCCAAATGAAATAATAAATGAATAGAGTAATAAATCCATACAAACATATATACATCTATACAGGTGCTGTGGGGAGGGGAAGGAGGTAAGGCTGGGGGGGAGGGGGAGTGGGAGGAGGGGACTCAGTCTGGGAAGGCCTCCTGGAAGAGGTGAGCTCTCAGTAGAGCGCTTTGGAAGTCCAAGTTGGCAACATATAGAGACGGTCCCTACCCAACAACTTTCATTCATTCAATCGTATTTACTGAGCGCTTACTGTGTGCAGAGCACTGGACTAAGCGCTTGGGAAGTCCAAGTTGGCAACATAGAGAGACGGTCCCTACCCAACAGCGGGCTCACAGTCTAGAAGGGGGAGATGGACAACGAGACAAAACATATTCACAAAATAAAATAAATAGTTAATATGTCCAAATAAAATAAATAAATAAATAAGTCAGTCAGTCAATCGCATTTATTGAGCGCTTACTGTGTGCAGAGCACTGGACTAAGCGCTTGGGAAGTCCAAGTTGGCAACATCTAGAGACAGTCCCTACCCAACAGTGGGCTCACAGTCTAAAAGGGGGAGACAGAGAACAAAACCAAACATACTAACAAAATAAAATAAATAGAATAGTAAATATGTCCAAATAAAATAAATAAATAGAGTAATAAATCTGTACAAACATATATACATATATACAGGTGATGTGGGGAAGGGAAGGAGGTAAGATGGGGAGGGTGGAGGGGGGAGGAGGGGGCTCAGTCTGGGAAGGCCTCCTGGAAGAGGTGAGCTCTCAGTAGAGCGCTTGGGAAGTCCAAGTTGGCAACATATAGAGACGGTCCCTACCCAACAGCGTTCATTCATTCAATCGTATTTATTGAGCGCTTACTGTGTGCAGAGCACTGGACTAAGCGCTTGGGAAGTCCAAGTTGGCAACATCTAGAGACGGTCCCTACCCAACAGCGGGCTCACAGTCCACCACCCTCGACCAAACAAGAAGCCCCCGGTCCGGCCATTCCCTGTCTAACCACGTCCACCCACCCACCCCCCCCGGTGCGGGCCGGGTCGGGACTCACGGTAGCCGTAGCCCACGAGGAGCACCGCGTGGTCGATGAGCCAGGAGGTGCACAGCGGCCGGAAAGGGTGGGAGACCCCGCCACGGTAGAACTGGAAGGAAGGAGGGGACGTCAAGGGGTGGCCCTTCCCTCTCCACCCGAGCCCTCGAGGCCAATAATAATAATAATAATAATAATAATGGCATTTATTAAGCGCTTACTATGTGCAAAGCACTGTTCTAAGCGCTGGGGAGGTGACAAGGTGATCGGGTTGTCCCACGGGGGGCTCACAGTCTTCATCCCCATTTTCCAGATCAATCAATCAATCAATCAATCAATCGTATTTATTGAGCACTGTACTAAGCGCTTGGGAAGTCCACATTGGCAACATATAGAGACAGTCCCTACCCAACAGTGGGCTCACATGAGGGAACTGAGGCCCAGAGAAGTGAAGGGACACACCTGACAATGGGCGGAGCTGGGATTTGAACCCATGACCTCTGACTCCAAAGCCCAGGCTCTTTCCCACTGAGCCACGCGTGAATTTGTACATATTTATTTATTTGTGTTTGTACATAATTATTACTGTATTTATTTTACTTGTACATATCTAGTCTATTTTATTTTGTTAGTATGCTTGGTTTTGTTCTCCGTCTCCCCCTTTTAGACTGTGAGCCCACTGTTGGGTAGGGACCGTCTCTATATGTTGCCAACTTGTACTTCCCAAGCGCTTAGTCCAGTGCTCTGCACACAGTAAGAGCTCAATAAATACGATTGATGATGATGATGATGATTTATTGAGCACTTACTGTGTGCAGAGCACTGGACTAAGCGCTTGGGAAGTCCACATTGGCAACATATAGAGACAGTCCCTACCCAACAGTGGGCTCACATGAGGGAACTTCGGCCCAGAGAAGTGAAGCAACACAGCTGACAATGGGCGGAGCTGGGATTTGAACCCGTGACCTCTGACTCCAAAGCCCAGGCTCTTTCCCACTGAGCCAGGCGTGAATTTGTACATATTTATTTATTTGTGTTTGTACATATTTATTACTGTATTTATTTTACTTGTACATATCTAGTCTATTTATTTTATTTTGTTAGTATGTTTGGTTTTGTTCTCCGTCTCCCCCCTTTTAGTCTGTGAGCCCACTGTTGGGTAGGGACCGTCTCTATATGTTGCCAACTTGGACTTCCCAAGCGCTTAGTCCAGTGCTCTGCACACAGTAAGCGCTCAATAAATACGATGGATGATGATGATGATGATTTATTGAGCGCTTACTGTGTGCACAGCACTGTACTAAGCGCTTGGGAAGTCCACATTGGCAACATATAGAGACAGTCCCTACCCAACAGTGGGCTCACATGAGGGAACTTCGGCCCAGAGAAGTGAAGCGACACAGCTGACAATGGGCGGAGCTGGGATTTGAACCCGTGACCTCTGACTCCAAAGCCCAGGCTCTTTCCCACTGAGCCACGCGTGAATTTGTACATATTTATTTATTTGTGTTTGTACATATTTATTACTGTATTTATTTTACTTGTACATATCTAGTCTATTTATTTTATTTTGTTAGTATGTTTGGTTTTGTTCTCCGTCTCCCCCTTTTAGTCTGTGAGCCCACTGTTGGGTAGGGACTGTCTCCATATGTTGCCAACTTGTCCTTCCCAAGCGCTTAGTCCAGTGTTCTGCACACAGTAAGCGCTCAATAAATACGATTGATGATGATGATTTATTGAGCGCTTACTGTGAGCAGAGCACTGTACTAAGCGCTTGGGAAGTCCAAGTTGGCAACATCTAGAGACAGTCCCTCCCCAACAGTGGGCTCACATGAGGGAACTGAGGCCCAGAGAAGTGAAGCAACACAGCTGACAATGGGCGGAGCTGGGATTTGAACCCATGACCTCTGACTCCAAAGCCCAGGCTCTTTCCCACTGAGCCACGCGTGAGTTTGTACCTATTCATTTATTTATGCTTGTACATATTTATTACTCCATTTATTTTACTTGTACATATCTACTCTATTTTATTTTGTTAGTATGTTTGGTTTTGTTCTCTGTCTCTCCCTTTTAGACTGTGAGCCCGCTGTTGGGTAGGGACTGTCTCTATATGTTGCCAATTTGTACTTCCCAAGCGCTTAGTCCAGTGCTCTGCACACAGTAAGCGCTCAATAAATACGATTGATGATGATGATGATGATGATGACCGTCTCTATATGTTGCCAACTTGGACTTCCCAAGCGCTCAGTCCAGTGCTCTGCACACAGAAAGCGCTCAATAAATACGATTGATGATGATGATGACCGTCTCTAGATGTTGCCAACTTGGACTTCCCAAGCGCTCAGTCCAGTGCTCTGCACACAGTAAGCGCTCAATAAATACGACTGATTGATTGATTGAGTGGGGAGAGGTGCGGATGGAGGGCCGGAGGTCGGGGTGGGGGGCATCGTGGCAGTGAGACTCACCTGCATGGCGAAGGCGTTGAGGGCGACGGACACGGGGCCGTTCTCAGCCAGCCAGGCAGCGAGCTCTGAGGCGTCGGGGGGCGGGAGGCAAGGGTGGTCCGGGCCCGGGGGCCGTTCAGTTGGTATTTCGGGCCCGACCTCCCCCTCCCCAGTTGTCACCCATTCCAACCCCCGGCCCCCCAACTCGCTCACCCTCCTCGTCCCGGCTCAAGGCCACCGAGCTGTTGATGTAGACGGTGGCCTTGTCTGCAGAGAAGCCGCAACGCTGTCGGTGGCCCTGGTAGCTGTAGTCGCTCTCTGTCTCCAGGCCCCCTGGATGATGATGATGATGTTGCCAACTTGTCCTTCCCAAGCGCTTAGTACAGTGCTCCGCACGCAGTAAGCGCTCAATAACTATGATTGACTGATTGATGATGATGGTATTTGTTAAGCCTTTACTATATACCAAGCCCTGTTCTAAGCGCTAGGGAGGGATACAAGGTGATCAGGTTGTCCCACGGGGGGCTCACGGTCTTCATCCCCATTTTACCAATGAGGCCACTGAGGCACGGAGAAGTGAAGCGACAATAAATAATAACGATGGCACTTATTAAGCGCTTATTATGTGCAAAGCACTGTTCTAAGCGCTGGGGAGGTTACAAGGTGATCAGGTTGTCCCATGGGGGGCTCACAGTCTTCATCCCCGTTTTACAGGTGAGGGAAATGAGGCCCAGAGAACTTTTAGACTGTGAGCCCACTGTTGGGTAGGGACTGTCTCTATATGTTGCCAAATTGCACTTCCCAAGCGCTTAGTACAGTGCTCTGCACACAGTAAGCGCTCAATAAATACAATTGACTGATTGATTGATTGAAGTGACTCAATAATTAATAATAATGATGGCACTTATTAAGTGCTTACTATGTGCGAAGCACTGTTCTAAGCGCTGGGGAGGTTACAAGGTGATCAGGTTGTCCCATGGGGGGCTCACAGTCTTCATCCCCGTTTTACAGAGGAGGGAGCTGAGGCCCAGAGATGTGAAGTGACTCAATAGTAAATAATAACGATGGCACTTATTAAGCACTATGTGCAAAGCACTGTTCTAAGCGCTGGGGAGGTTACAAGGTGATCAGGTTGTCCCATGGGGGGCTCACAGTCTTCATCCCCGTTTTACAGAGGAGGGAGCTGAGGCCCAGAGATGTGAAGTGACTCAATAGTAAATAATAACGATGGCACTTATTAAGCACTATGTGCAAAGCACTGTTCTAAGCACTGGGGAGGTTACAAGATGATCAGGTTATCCCACGGGGGGCTCACACTCTTCATCCCCATTTCACAGAGGAGGGAACTGAGGCCCAGAAAAGTGAAGCGACCAGCCCAAAGCCCCACAGCTGACAATTGGTGGAGCCGGGATTTGAACCCATGACCTCTGATTCCAAAGCCCGAGCTCTTCCCACTGAGCCACGCTGCTTTCGCTACAGGGTCAGGGAAAAGGTCGGGGTTGGAGATTCGGGGGGAGGAAAAGGGGCCCCAAACAAGTCGACTCCATCCCCAACTGTCAGCTGGGTGACTTTGGGCAAGTCACTTAACTTCTCTGTGCCTCAGTGACCCCATCTGTAAAATGGGGATGAAGACTGGGAGCCCTCCGTGGGACAATCTGATCACCTTGTAACCTCCCCAGCACTTAGAACAGTGCTTTGCACATAGTAAGAGCTTAATAAATGCTATTATTATTATTATTATTATTATTATTATTATCCTTTCTTCTCTTTCCCCCCATCTGCCCCTCCGCACCTCTCTCTCGCTCGTTCTTTCTCCTTACCGAGGGTCTCGATAGCTGTGTAGGCGTTGGCGGGCAGGCCACCTCCACAGGCCTTGTCGAGCGTGTCACAATCCACCAGCTCTGCCACAGGAGCAAGAGAAAAACCCAGGAGGCGTGAGGGGGAAGACCACACCTCCTCCAGGAGGCCTTCCCAGATTGAGCCCCCTTTTTCCTCTCCTTCTCCCCACCCCCCTGCCCTACCTCCTTCCCCTCCCCACAGCCCCTGTAGATATATTTGTATAGATTTATTACTCTATTTATTTTACTTGTACATACTTACTCTTCTATTTATTTTGTCCCCCGCCCTACCTCCCCACAGCACCTGTAGATAGATCTGTACAGATTTATTACTGTATTTATTTTACTCGTACATATTTACTATTCCATTTATTTTGTCCCCCACCCCACCTCTCCACAGCCCCTGTATATATATTTGTACAGACTATTACTCTATTTATTTTACTTGTACATATTTTATTCTATTTATTTTGTCCCCCACCCTACCTCCCCACAACACCTGTAGATATATCTGTACAGATTTATTACTCTATTTATTTTACTTGTACATATCTACTATTCCATTAATTTTGTTTCCCACCCCACCTCTCCACAGCCCCTGTATATATATTTGTACAGATTATTACTCTATTTTACTTGTACATATTTACTATTCTATTTATTTTGTCCCCCACCCTACCTCCCCACAGCACCTGTAGATATATCTGTACAGATTTATTACTCTATTTACTTTACTTGTACATATTTACTATTCTATTTATTTTGTCCCCCACCCTACCTCCCCACAGCACCTGTAGATATATTTGTACGGATTTACTACTCTATTTATTTTACTTGTACATATTTACTATTCTATTTTTTTGTCCCCCACCCTACCTCCCCACAGCACCTGTATATATATATATATTTGTACAGATTTATTACTCTATTTTACTGGTACATATTTACTATTCTATTTATTTTGTCCCCCACCCTACCTCCCCAGAGCCCCTGTATATATATATATCTGTACAGATTTATTACTCTATTTATTTTACTTGTACATATTTACTATTTATTTTGTTAATGATGTGCCTATAGCTTTAATTCTATTTGTTTTCTGACGATTTTGACCCCTGTCTCCATGTTTTGTTCTGTTGTCCATCTCCCCTTTCTAGACCGTGAGCCCATTGTTGGGTAGGGACCGTCTCTATATGTTGCCAACTTGTACTTCCCAAGCGCTTAGTACAGTGCTCTGCACACAGTCAGCGCTCAATAAATACGATTGAATGGATGAATGAAAGCACCTGAATATATTTTTGTACAGATTTATTACTCTATTTATTTTACTTGTACATATTTACTATTCTATTTATTTTGTCCCCCGCCTTACCTCCCCACAGCACCTGTAGATATATTTGTACAGATTTATTACTCTATTTATTTTACTTGTACATATTTACTATTCTATTTATTTTGTCCCCTGCCCTACCTCCTCACAGCACCTGTATATATATTAATACAGATTTATTACTCTATTCATTTTACTTGTACATATTTACTATTTATTTTGTTAATGATGTGCCTATAGCTTTAATCCTATTTATTTTGTGACGATTTTGACCCCTGTCTCCATGTTTTCTTCTGTTGTCCATCTCCCCCTTCTAGACCGTGAGCCCATCGTTGGGTAGGGACCGTCTCTATATGTTGCCGACTTGTACTTCCCAAGCGCTTAGTACAGTGCTCTGCACACAGTCAGCGCTCAATAAATACGATTGAATGGATGAATGAAAGCACCTGAATATATTTTTGTACAGATTTATTACTCTATTTATTTTACTTGTACATATTTACTATTCTATTTATTTTGTCCCCCACCCTACCTCCCCAAAGCACCTGTAGATATATTTGTACAGATTTATTACTCTATTCATTTTACGTGTACATATTTACTATTCTATTTATTTTGTCCCCTGCCCTACCTCCCCACAGCACCTGTAGATATATTTGTACAGATTTACTACTCTATTCATTTTACTTGTACGTATTTACTCTTCTATTTATTTTGTCCTCTGCCCTACCTCCCCAGAGCCCCTGTATATATATATATCTGTACAGATTTATTACTCTATTTATTTTACTTGTACATATTTACTATTTATTTTGTTAATGATGTGCCTATAGCTTTAATCCTATTTATTTTCTGACGATTTTGACCCCTGTCTCCATGTTTTGTTCTGTTGTCCATCTCCCCCTTCCAGACCGTGAGCCCGTCACTGGGTAGGGACCGTCTTTAGATGTTGCCGACTTGGACTTCCCAAGCGCTTGGTCCAGTGCTCTGCACACAGTCAGCGCTCAATAAATACGATTGAACGGATGAATGAAAGCACCTGAATATATTTTTGTACAGATTTATTACTCTATTTATTTTACTTGTACATATTTACTATTCTATTTATTTTGTCCCCCGCCTTACCTCCCCACAGCACCTGTAGATATATTTGTACAGATTTACTACTCTATTCATTTTACTTGTACATATTTACTATTCTATTTATTTTGTCCCCCGCCCTACCTCCTCACAGCACCTATATATATATTAATACAGATTTATTACTCTATTCATTTTACTTGTACATATTTACTATTTATTTTGTTAATGATGTGCCTATAGCTTTAATCCTATTTATTTTCTGACGATTTTGACCCGTCTCCATGTTTTGTTCTGTTGTCCATCTCCCCATTCTAGACCGTGAGCCCGACGTTGGGTAGGGACCGTCTTTAGATGTTGCCGACTTGGACTTCCCAAGCGCTTTGTACAGTGCTCTGCACACAGTCAGCGCTCAATAAATACGATTGAACGGATGAATGAAGACAACACAAGTCTACCTTCCGTGTGTGAGACATTGGCCGTTGGATGGGTGACGGGTTGGAGTCCTGGGGGCCGGGGGACCCTAGGTGACCTCTTACCCTGCTCGGAGAGAGACAGCAGCGTCCCCCGCTTCAGGAACCACTGGCCTTCCACGTTGCCCGTGACCGAGAAGGCCCAGCACGATCCACACATGCCCTGGGAATACAGATGGGAAAATGGGGAAGCGGGAGAATAGTAATACCAGCGTGGCTCAGTGGAAAGAGCCCGGGCTTTGAAGTCAGAGTTCACGGGTTCGTATCCCAGCTCCGCCAATTGTCAGCTGGGTGACTTTGGGCAAGTCACTTCACTTCTCTGGGCCTCAGTTCCCTCATCTGGAAAACGGGGATGAAGACTGTGAGCCCCCCGTGGCACAACCTGATCACCCTGTAACCTCCCCAGCGCTTAGAACAGTGCTTTGCACAGAGTAAGCATTTAATAAATGCCATTATAAATAATAATAATAATAGCAAAGACCCCTGCTTCCCCTCCCCCCAGTCCAAATCATTTTTCCACCCAGGGACCGTGTCCAGTCTGATGTACATGATGATAATAATAATAATAATAATAATAATGGCATTTATTAAGCGCTTACTATGTGCAAAGTACTGTTCTAAGCGCTGGGGAGGTTACAAGGTGATCAGGTTGTCCCACGGGGGGCTCACAATCTTATTCTCCATTTTACAGATGAGGTAACTGAGGCACAGAGAAGTGAAGTGACTTGCCCAAAGTCACACAGCTGACAATTGGCGGAGCCGGGATTTGAACCCATGAACTCTGACTTCAAAGCCCGTGTTCTTTCCAATGAGCCATGCTGCTTCCCCATGTCTGATGTATATGTACAGTTTGTACATATTTATTACTCTATTTTACTTGTACATATTTATTCTATTTTGTTAATATGTTTTGTTTTATTATCTGTCTCCCCCTTCTAGACTGTGAGCCCGCTGTCAGGTAGGGACCGTCTCTATATGTTGCCAACTGGTACCTCCAAAGCACTTAGTCCAGTGCTCTGCACACAGTAAGCGCTCAATAAATACAATTGAATGAATGAATGTGGATTATAGCTATAATTCTAGACTGTGAGCCCGTCGTTGGGTAGAGACCGTCTCTATATGTTGCCAATTTGTACTCCCCAAGCTCTTAGTCCAGTGCTCTGCACATAGTAAGCGCTCAATAAATACGATTGAATGAATGATTGCCTTGTACTGACCTCAGCGCTTGATATGTAATAGTGATGATAATGAATAATTATGGTACTTGTTAAGCCATTACTATGTGCCAAGCACTGTTCTAAGCGCTGGGGTAAATACAACTTAATTGACACCTGTCTACTTGTTTTGTTTTGTTGTCTGTCTCCCCCTTCTAGACTAGGAGCCTGTTGTTAGATAGGGACCGCCTCTATCTGTTGCTGACTTGTACTCCCCAAGCACTTAGTACAGTGCTCTGCACATACTAAGCACTCAATAAATACGATTGAATGAATGATTGCCTTGTACTGACCTCAGCGCTTGATACATAATAGTGATTATAATGAGTAATTATGGTACTTGTTAAGCCATTACTATGTGCCAAGCACTGTTTTAAGCGCTGGGTTAGATACAACTTAATTGACGCCTGTCTGTTTTGTTTTGTTGTCTGTCTCCCCCTTCTAGACTGGGAGCCCATTGTTGGGTGGGGACCGCCTCTATCTGTTACCGAATTATACTTTCCAAGCGCTTAGTCCAGTGCTCTGCACACAGTAAGTGCTCAATAAGTATGACTGAATGAATGATTGCCTTGTACTGACCTCAGCGCTTGATACGTAATAGTGATTACAATGAATAACTATGGTACTTGTTAAGCCATTACTATGTGCCAAGCACTGTTTTAAGCGCTGGTGTAGATACTACTTAATTGACGCCTGTCTACTGGTTTTGTTTTGTTGTCTGTCTCCCCCTTCTAGACTGTGAGCCCGTTGTTGGGTGAGGACCGCCTCTATCTGTTACTGAATTGTACTTTCCAAGCACTTAGTACAGTGCTCTGCACATAGTAAGTGCTCAATAAATACGATTGAATGAATGACTGCCTTGTACTGACCTCAGCGCTTGATACGTAATAGTGATTATAATGAATAATTATGGCACTTGTTAAGCAATTACTATGTGCCAAGCACTGTCCTAAGCGCTGGGGTAGATACAACTTAATTGACGCCTGTCTACTGGTTTTGTTTTGTTGTCTGTCTCCCCCTTCTAGACTGGGAGCCCGTTGTTGGGTAGGGACCGCCTCTGTTACCAAATTGTACTTTCCAAGTGCTTAGTCCAGTGTTCTGCACACAGTAAGCGCTCAATAAATACGATTGAATGAATGAATGAGTGCCCCCCATGAGGCCAACATTCTCAATCCCCATTTTACAGATGAGGGAACGGAGGCCCAGAGAAGTGAAGTGACTTGCCGAAGGCCACCCAGCGGACGTGTGGCCCTTCTAGACCATGAGTCCGTCGTTGGGTAGGGACCGTCTCTCTATGTGGCCGACTTGGACTTCCCAAGTGCTTAGTACAGTGCTGTGCACACAATAAGCGCTCAATAAATACGATTGATTGAATGTCTGTGTCCCCCTTCTAGACTGTGAGCCCGTCGTTGGGTAGGGACCGTCTCTATCTGTTGCCAACTTACTACTCTATTTATTTATTTTACTTGTACATATCTATTCTATTTCTTTTATTTTGTTAATATGCTTTGTTCTCTGTCTCCCCCTTCTAGACTGTGAGCCCACTGTTGGGTAGGAACCGTCTCTATACGTTGCCAACTTGTACTTCCCAAGGGCTTAGTCCAGTGCTCGGCACACAGTAAGCGCTCAATCAATACGATCGATTGATTGATTGATGGATGCATTGCTCCCTGATCCCCTCCCGCCCCCAATCCCCAACTTGTACTTCCCAAGCGCTTAGTCCAGTGCTCTGCACACAGTAAGCGCTCAATAAGTACGATTGATTGATTGATTGATTGATTGATCCCACCCCACTCACCTGGTCTTTGACGCTGGTAACAGCCCCGTGCTCTCTCCAGTCCCAAGCCGGGGGCGCGGGCCCGGCGGCAGGAGGGGCCGGACGCAGTGGGCGACCAGGGACACGACTCAGGACCGGGTTTAGGTACAAGTTCCGAAACTCCTCCTCTGAGAGACAGCCAGCCAGTCAGTCGATCATACTTCAGGAGCACTGTACTAAACGCTTGGGAGAGGACAATCTAGCACACACATTCCCTGGGTGTGTGCTCACCTCCTCACCCTGGGCTTCCAGGCCGTCCATCCCCTGGCCCCCTCCTACCTCACCTCCCTTCTGTCCTTCTCCAGCCCAGCCCGCACCCTCCGCTCCTCCGCCGCTAATCTCCTCACCGTTAGGCCTCATTCTCGCCCGTCCCGCCATCGACCCCCGGCCCACGTCCTCCCCCGGGCCTGGAATGCCCCCAATCCCTCTGCCCCTCCGCCAAGCTCGCTCTCTTCCTCCCTTCAAGGCCCTGCTGAGAGCTCACCTCCCCCAGGAGGCCTTCCCAGACTGAGCCCCTTCCCTCCTCTCCCCCTCGTCCCCCTCTCCATCCCCCCATCTTACCTCCTTCCCTTCCCCACAGCACCTGTATAGATGTATATATGTTTGTACATATTTATTAATCTATTTATTTATTTTACTTGTACCTATCTATTCTATTTTATTTTGTTAGTATGTTTGGTTTTGTTCTCTGTCTCCCCCTTTTAGACTGTGAGCCCACTGTTAGGTAGGGACTGTCTCTAGATGTTGCCAATTTGTATTTCCCAAGCGCTTAGTACAGTGCTCTGCACATAGTAAGCGCTCAATAGAAACGATTGATGATGATGAATCCCTGCTCAGAACTTAGAGTGAGCAGCGTGGCTCAGTGGAAAGAGCCCGGGCTTGGAGTCAGAGGTCATGGGTTCAAATCCCGACTCCGAGCCCACTGTCGGGTAGGGACCGTCTCTATATGTTGCCAACTTGTGCTTCCCAAGCGCTTAGTACAGGGCTCTGCACACAGTAAGCAGAAGCAGTGTGGCTCTGTGGAAAGAGCCCGGACTTTGGAGTCTCAGAGGTCATGGGTTCAAATCCTGGCTCTGCCAAGTGGCAGCTGGGTGACTTTGGGCAAGTCACTTCACTTCTCTGGGCCTCAGTTCCCTCATCTGGAAAATGGGGATGAAGACTGGGAGCCCCCTGTGGGACACCCTGATCACCTTGTAACCTCCCCAGCGCTTAGAACAGTGCTTTGCACATACTAAGTGCTTAATAAATGCCATTATTATTATTATTATTAATAAATACGATTGAATGAATGAATGAATGAACAGTAAGCGCTCCATAAATATGACTGAATGAATGAACTGTACTGAGTGTTATATGAGAACCATATCATAGACACATCCCCTGTTCACGACTCCATTCATTCAGTCGTATTTATGGAGCGCTTACTGTGTGCAAAGCATTGTACTAAGCACTTTAAGAACAGTGCTTGGCACATAGTTAGCGCTTAACAAATACCATAATTATTACTTACAGTCTAGAAGGGGAGACAGACATTAGTAGGAATAAATAAATGACAGACTGTCTCCCCACAGCACTTGTATATATATTTGTACAGATTAATTACTCTATTTTACTTGTACATATTTACTATTGTATTTATTTTGTTAATGGCGTGCTTTAATTCTATTTGCTCTGACGATTTTGACACCTGTCTGCATGTTTTGTTTTATTGTCTGTCTCCCCCTTCTAGACTGGGAGCCCGTTGTTGGGTACTACTACTACTACTACTACTAATAATAATAATGGCATTTATTAAGCACTTACTATGTACAAAGCAAAGCACTGAGGCCCAGAGAAGTGAAGTGACTTGCCCAAGGTCACAGAGCTGACAATAATAATAATAAGAAGAAGAATAATGGTATTTGTTAAGTACTTACTATGTGCAAAGCACTGTTCTAAACACTGGGGAGGTTACAAGGTGATCAGGTTGTCCCATGGGGGGCTCCCAGTCTTCATCCCCATTTTTCAGATGAGGTAACTGAGGCACAGAGAAGTTAAGTGACTTGCCCAAAGTCACACAGCTGACAACTGGTAGAGCCGGGATTTGAACCCATGACCTCTGACTCCAAAGCCTGTGCTCTTTCCACTGAGCCATGCTGCTGGACCATCTCTGTTGCCGACGTACTTCCCGAGCGCTTAGTCCAGTGCTCTGCACACAGTAAGCGCTCAATAAAGACGACTGAATGAACAACTACATAAGTGCTGTGGGGCTGGATAAAGGGAGCAAGTCAGGGTGACGCAGAAGGGAGTAGGAGAAGAGGAAAGGAGGGGCTTAGTCGGGGAAGGCTTCTTGGAGGAGGCGTGCCCTCGATAAGGCTTTGAAGGGGGGAGAGGAAGAAGGGGGCAGATGATGGGAGGGCTGACGGGAGGGCCTGACAAGAGGCTTCACAAGGGGCCTAATAAGAGGGCTTGACAAGAGGGCTGACGGGAGGGCCAGACAAGAGAACCTGACAAGAGGGCTGACAAGAGGCTTGACATGGGGCCTGATAAGAGGGCTGACAAGAGGGCTGACGAGAGGGCCTGACAAGAGGGCTGACAAGAGGCTTCACAAGGGGCCTGATAAAGAGGGCTTGACACGAGGGCTGACGGGAGGGCCTGACAAGAGAACCTGACCAGAGGCTTCACAAGGGGCCTGATAAGAGGGCTTGACAAGAGGGCTGATGGGAGGGCCAAACAAGAGAACCTGAAAAGAGGGCTGACAAGAGGCTTCACAAGGGGCCTGATAAGAGGGCTTGACAAGAGGGCTGAAGGGAGGGCCTGACAAGAGAACCTGACAAAAGGGCTGACAAGAGGCTTCACAAGGGGCCTGATAAGACGGCTGACAACAGGGCTGACGGGAGGGCCTGACAAGAGAACCTGACCAGAGGCTTCACAAGGGGCCTGATAAGGGGGCTTGACAAGACGGTTGATGGGAGGGCCAAACAAGAGAACCTGAAAAGAGGGCTGAGAAGAGGCTTCACAAGGGGTCTGATAAGAGGGCTTGACAAGAGGGCTGACGGGAGGGCCTGACAAGAGAACCTGACAAGAGGGCCTGACAAGAGAACCTGACGGAAGGGCCTGACAAGAGAACCTGACAGGAGGGCCTGACAAGAGAACCTGACAGGAGGGCCTGACAAGAGAACCTGACGGAAGGGCCTGACAAGAGAACCTGACAGGAGGGCTGACAAAAGGCTTCACAAGGGGCCTGATAAGATGGCTGACAAGAGGGCTGATAGGAGGGCCAAACAAGAGAACCTGACGGGAGGGCCTGACAAGAGTACCTGACAAGAGGGCTGACAAGAGGCTTCACAAGGGGCCTGATAAGATGGCTGACAAGAGGGCTGATGGGAGGGCCTGAAAAGAGAACCTCGCGGGAGGGTCTGACAAGAGAACCTGACAAGAGGGCGGACAAAAGCCTTCACAAGTGGCCTGATAAAATGGCTGACAAGAGGGCTGACGGGAGGGCCTGACAAGAGAACCTGACAAGAGGCTTCACAAGGGGCCTGATAAGATGGCTGACAAGAGGGCTGACGAGAGGGCCTGACAAGAGAACGTGACAAGAAGGCTGACAAGAGGCTTCACAAGGGGCCTGATAAGAGGGCTTGATAGGAGGGCCAAACATGAGAACCTGACAAGAGGGCTGACAAGAGGCTTGTCAAGGGGCCTGATAAGATGGCTGACAAGAGGGCTGATGGGAGGGCCTGACAAGAGAACCTGACAAGAGGGCTGACAAGAGGCTTCACAAGGGGCCTGATAAGACGGCTGATGAGAGGGCCTGACAAGAGAACCTGACAAGAGGCTTGACAAGGGGCCTGATAGGAGGGCTTTTTAGACTGTGAGCCCACTGTTGGGTAGGGACTGTCTCTATATGTTACCAATTTGTACTTCCCAAGCTCTTAGTACAGTGCTCTGCACACAGTAAGTGCTCAATAAATACGATTGATGATGATAAGACGGCTGACAAGAGGGCTGACGGGAGGGCCTGACAAGAGAACCTGACAAGAGGGCTGACAAAAGGCTTCACAAGGGGCCTGATAAGAGGGCTTGACACGAGGGCTGACGGGAGGGCCTGACAAGAGAACCTGACAAGAGGGCTGACAAGAGGGCTGACAAGAGGCTTCACAAGGGGCCTGATAAGATGTCTGACAAGAGGGCTGACGAGAGGGCCTGACAAGAGAACGTGACAAGAAGGCTGACAAGAGGCTTCACAAGGGGCCTGATAAGAGGGCTTGACAAGAGGGCTGACAGGAGGGCCAAACATGAGAACCTGGCAAGAGGGCTGACAAGAGGCTTCACAAGGGGCCTGATAAGATGGCTGACAAGAGGGCTGACGGGAGGACCTGACAAGAGAACCTGACGGGAGGGCCTGACAAGAGAACCTGACAAGAGGGCTGACAAAAGGCTTCACAAGGGGCCTGATAAGATGGCTGACAAGAGGGCTGACGGGAGGGCCTGACAAGAGAACCTGACAAGAGGGCCTGACAAGAGAACCTGACAAGAGGGCCTGACAAGAGAACCTGATGGGAGGGCCTGACAAGAGAACCCGACAGGAGGGTCTGACAAGAGAACCTGACAAGAGGGCTGACAAAAGGCTTCACAAGGGGCCCGATAAAATGGCTGACAAGAGGGCTGACGGGAGGGCCTGACAAGAGAACGTGACAAGAAGGCTGACAAGAGGCTTCACAAGTGGCCTGATAAGAGGGCTTGACAAGAGGGCTGACGGGAGGGCCTGACAAGAGAACCTGACAAGAGGGCTGACAAGAGGCTTGAAAAGGGGCCTGATAAGACGGCTGACAAGAGGGCTGATGGGGGGGCCTGACAAGAGGGCTGACAAGAGGCTTCACAAGGGGCCTGATAAGAGGGCTTGACAAGAGGACTGAGGGGAGGGCCAAACAAGAGAACCTGACAAGAGGGCTGACAAGAGGGCTGACAAGAGGCTTCACAAGGGGCCTGATACGATGGCTGACAAGAGGGCTGATGGGGGGCCTGACAAGAGAACCTGACAAGAGGGCTGACAAGAGGCTTGACAAGGGGCCTGATAAGACGGCTTGACAAGAGGGCTGACAAGCTGGCCTGACAAGAGAACGTGACAAGAGGGCTGACAAGAGGCTTCACAAGGGGCCTGATAAGAGGGCCTGACAAGAGAACCTGACGGGAGGGCCTGACAAGAGAACCTGACAAGAGGGCTGACAAGAGGCTTCACAAGGGGCCTGATAAGACGGCTGAGGAGAGGGCTGATGGGGGGGCCTGACAAGAGAACCTGACAAGAGGGCTGACAAAAGGCTTCACAAGGGGCCTGATAAGATGGCTGACAAGAGGGCTGATGGGGGGCCTGACAAGAGAACCTAACGGGAGGGCCTGACAAGAGAACCTGACAAGAGGGCTGACAAAAGGCTTCACAAGGGGCCTGATAAGATGGCTGAGAAGAGGGCTGACAGGAGGGCCTGACAAGAGAAACTGACGGGAGGGCCTGACAAGAGAACCTGACAAGAGGGCTGACAAAAGGCTTCACAAGGGGCCTGATAAGATGGCTGACAAGAGGGCTGACGGGCGGGCCTGACAAGAGAACCTGATGGGACGGCCTGATAAGATGGCTGACAAGAGGGCTGATGGGAGGGCCTGACAAGAGAACCTGATGGGACGGCCTGACAAGAGAACCTGACAAGAGGGCTGACAAAAGGCTTCACAAGGGGCCTTAGAAGATGGCTGACAAGAGGGCTGACGGGAGGGCCTGACAAGAGAACGTGACAAGAGGGCTGACAAGAGGCTTCACAAGGGGCCTGATAAGAGGGCCTGACAAGAGAACCTGACAAGAGGGCTGACAAAAGGCTTCACAAGGGGCCTGATAAGAGGGCTTGACACGAGGGCTGATGGAAGGGCCTGACAAGAGAACCTGACAAGAGAGCTGACAAGAGGGCTGACAAGAGGCTTCACAAGGGGCCTGATAAGACGGCTGACAATAGGGCTGACGGGAGGGCCAAACAAGAGAACCTGACAAGAGGGCTGACAAGAAGGTTCACAAGGGGCCTGATAAGAGGGCTGACAAGAGGGCTGACAGGGGGGCCTGACAAGAGAACCTGACAAGAGGGCTGACAAGAGGCTTCACAGGGGGCCTGATAGGAGGGCTTGACAAGAGGGCTGACAAGAGGCTTCACAAGGGGCCTGACCAGAGGGCTGACAAGATGGCTGACCAGCACCAAGGGGAGCAGCAGGAGATGCCACCCGGCCCACAGAGGGGAGCGGGGGCATCTCAAAAAGGGATGGGCCCAAAACCTGCCTCCCTCAGCTCAGAGAGGCCCTGCCCAAGTGTCTTCACACCAGCCTGACCCCAATGGGAACAGGTGCTTGCCCCATTGGGGTGGGAGCCAGAGCAATTTGTCCTGCCCAGCGATGGCGTGTATCACCCCCCCGCCCCCCGCGTTATCCCCCTCCAGACTGCAGAGAATGCGTCTGCTAATTCCGTGGGACAGAAGCAGCGTGGCTTAGTGGAAATAATAATAATAATAATAATAATAATAATAATAATAATAATGATGGCATTTATTAAGCACTTACTATGTGCAAAGCACTGTTCTAAGCACTGGGGAGGTTACAAGGTAATCAGGTTGTCCCACATGGGGCTCCCAGTCTTCATCCCCCTTTTACAGATGAGGGAACTGAGGCCCAGAGAAGTGAAGTGAGTTGCCCAAAGTCACCCAGCTGACAAGTGGCGGAGCCGGGATTTGAACCCACGACCTCTGACTCCAAAGCCCGGGCTCTTTCCACTTAGGAGTCTGAGGTTGTGGGTTCTAATTTCTCCGCTGCCACTTGTCAGCTGGGTGACTCTGGGCAAGTCACTTCAATCAATCAATCAATCAATCGTATTTATTGAGCGCTTACTATGTGCAGAGCACTGTACTAAGCGCTTGGGAAGCACAAATTGGCAACATAACTTCACTTCTCTGGGCCTTAGTGACCTCATCTGGAAAACGGGGATGAAGTCTGTGAGCCCCACGGGGGACAGCCCGATTACTCTGTATCTACCCCAGCACTTGGAACAGTGCTTGGAACATAGTAAGCGCTTAACGAAATCCATCATTATTATTACACTACTACTAATGATAATTAGTAATAATCGATTAGTAATAATCAAGAAGCAGCGTGGCTCAGTGGCAAAAGCCCGGGCTTTGGAGTCAGAGGTCATGGGTTCGAATCCCGCTCCGCCACATGGCTGTTGTGTGACCTTGGGCAAGTCACTTAACTTCTCAGAGCCTCAGTTCCCTCATCCGTAAAATGAGGGTGAAGACTGTGAGCCCCACGTGGGACAATCTGATCACCTTGTATCCCCCCCAGCGCTTAGAACATGCTTTGCACATAGTAAGCGCTTAACAAATACCATCAAAAAATAATAATAATGGTATTTGTTAAGCATTTTCGATTTGTCAAGCACTGTATTAAGCGCTGGGGTGGTTACAAGATAATTGGGTTGGGCACAGTCCCTGTCCCACATGGGGCTCCCAGCCTTAATCCCCATTTTACAGATGAGGGAACTGAGGCCCAGAGAAGTGAAGTGACTTGCCCAAGGTCACCCGGCAGACAAGCGGCAGAGCCGGCACTAGAACGCGGGTCTATCCACTAGGCCGTGCTGCTTGTACTTTTCATTCATTCATTCATTCAATCGTATTTATTGAGCGCTTACTGTGTGCAGAGCACTGTACTAAGCGCCTGGGAAGTACAAGTTGGCGACATATACTTTCTCAAGCACAATGCTCTGCACACAGTAAGTGCTCAATAATAATAATAATGATGGCATTTATTAAGTGCTTACTATTCATTCATTCATTCATTCAATCGTATTTATTGAGCGCTTACTGTGTGCAGAGCACTGTACTAAGCGCTTGGGAAGTACAAGTTGGCAACATATAGAGACAGTCCCTACTCAACAGCGGGCTCACTGTCCAGGAATTAAGTGCTTACTATGTGCAAAGCACTGTGCTATGTGCCAAGCACTGTTCTAAGCGCTGGGGAGGTTACGAGGTGATCGGGTTGTCCCATGGGGTGCTCCCAGTCTTCATCCCCATTTTCCAGATGAGGGAACTGAGGCCCAGTGAAGTGAAGTGATGTTGCCAACTTGTGCTTCCCAAGCGCTTAGTATAGTGCTCTGCACACAGTAAGTGCTCAATAAATACGATTGATTGATTGATTGATTAAGTGCTTACGGGGTGCAGAGCACAAAGTAAACACTCAATAAATGCCATCGTTATTATTATTACTAAGCGCTTGGGAGAGGACATTAATAATAATAATGGCATTTATTCAGCGCTTACTACGTGCAAAGCACTGTTCTAAGTGCTGGGGAGGTTACTAGGTGAGCAGGTTGTCCCACTGGGGGCTCCCAGTCTTCATCCCCATTTTCCAGATGAGGGAACCGAGGCCCAGAGAAGTGAAGTGACTTGCCCAAAGTCACCCGGCTGACAATTGGTGGAGGCGGGATTTGAACCCACGACCTCTGACTCCAAAGCCCGGGCTCTTTCCACTGAGCCACGCTGCTTCTCGTGGACACCACCGATGGATGGATGGATGAAGGAGGGGAGCCCGCCCGGCCTCGCACCCCCGTCCGGAGCGTCTCCTACCTGTGAGGTCACTGAACTTGGTGACTCCATATTGGGCTGATCCCAGGTCCAGCTCCTGGATCCTTCGGGCCCGTTCCAGGTTGCGGGCGAAGATGCCTAGGCGTCGCTGACTCTCTGTGGACCACGGGAGGGGAGAACAGGCGCGGCCGGGATGGGGGGAAGGGTGTTGTTTAATCAATCAATCAATCAATCAATCGTATTTATTGAGCGCTCACTGTGTGCAGAGCACTGGACTAAGCGCTTGGGATGTACAAGCTGGCAACATATAGAGATGGTCCCTACCCAGTAGTGGGCTCACAGTCTATAAGGGGGAGACAGAGAACAAAACCAAACGTACTAACAAAATAAAATAAATAGAATAGATGGGTACAAGTAAAATAAATAGAGTAATAAATATGTACAAACATATATGGTTTGTTACTCTTTTATTTTTATTTTTATATTATATTATTTATATTATATTTATATTTATTACTCTATTTATCTATTTATTTATTTTACTTGTACATTTCTATCCTATTTATTTTATTTTGTTGGTATGTTTGGTTCTGTTCTCTGTCTCCCCCTTTTAGACTGTGAGCCCACTGTTGGGTAGGGACTGTCTCTATGTGTTGCCAATTTGTACTTCCCAAGCGCTTAGTACAGTGCTCTGCACATAGTAAGCGCTCAATAAGTACGATTGATTGACTGATTGATATATACCTATATACAGGTGCTGTGGGGAAGGGAAGGAGGTAAGATGGGGGGGGATCGAGAGGGGGTCGTGGGGGAGAGGAAGGAAGGGGCTCAGTTTGGGAAGGCCTCAAATTAAACTGGGTTTATTAATAATAATAATAATAATAATAATAATGGTATTTGTTAAGCGCTTACTATGTGCAAAGCACCGTTCTAAGCGCTGGGGAGGTTACAAGGTGATCAGGTTGTCCCACGGGGGGCCCACAGTTTTAATCCCCATTTTACAGATGAGGGAACTAAGGCCTGGAGAAGTGAAGCGACTTGCCCAAAGTCACCCAGCTGACAAGTGGCAGAGCCGGGATTTGAACCCATGACCTCTGACTCCAAAGCCCGGGCTCTTTCCACTGAGCCACACTGCTTCTCTTGATGGTGGGCTGGGTGGGGAGGAAGGCCAGGTGCCAGGCTGGGACCTTGGCAACCTCCCTGGGTTGTTTTGGGGTGAAGAGGGGTGGGTAGAGGCGAGGAGGACAACAGGGCGAGCGGCTCTGAGACCGGATAATAATAATAATAATGGTATTTGTTAAGCACTGACTTTGCGCCGGACACCATGCTACGCACTGGGGTGGGTACCGGAGTCAGAATGCACGGCCTAGTGGAAAGAGCCCGGGCTTTGGAGTCAGAGGTCGTGGGTTCAAATCCGGGCTCCACCGCTTGTCAGCTGGGTGGCTTTGGGCAAGTCACGTCACTTCTCCGGGGCCCCAGTTCTCTCATCTGTAAAATGGGGATTAAGATTGTGAGCCCCCCGTGGGACAACTTGATGACCTTGTAAGCTCCTCTCAGCGCTTAGAACAGTGCTTGACACATAGTAATAATAATAATAATAATAATGATGGCATTTATTAAGTGCTTACTATATGCAAAGCATTGTTCTAAGCGCTGGGGAGGTTACAAGGTGATCAGGTTGTCCCACATGGGACTCACAGTCTCAATCCCCATTTTACAGATGAGGTAACTGAGGCCCAGAGAAGTGAAGTGACTTGCCCAAAGTCACACAGCTGACGATTGGCGGAGCCGGGGTTTGAACCCATGACCTCTGACTCCAAAGCCCGTGTTCTTCTCCACTGAGCCACGCTACTTCTCCGCAAGTGCTTAACAAATACCATTATTATTATTATTACAAACAAATTGGGTTGGACCCAGCCCCTGACCCACGTGGGGCTCTCGGTCTCAATCCCCCACTTCTAGCCTGTGAGCCCATTGTTGGGTAGGGACCGTCTCTATATGTTGCCAACTTGGACTTCCCAAGCGCTTAGTAAGCGCTCAATTAAAGACAACTGAATGAATGAATGAATGAATGAATGAAATCCCCATTTTCCAGATAATAATAATAATAATAATAATAATGGCATTTATTAAGTGCTTACTATGTACAAAGCACTGTTCTAAGCGCTGGGGAAGTTACAAGGTGATGAGGTTGTCCCACGGGGGGGCTCACAGTCTTAATCCCCATTTTCCCGATGAGGGAACTGAGACCCAGAGAAGTGAAGGCCCTACTGCGAGCTCACCTCCTCCAGGAGGCCTTCCCAGACTGAGCCCCTTCCTTCCTCTCCCCCTCCTTCCCCTCTCCATTCCCCCCGCCTTACCTCCTTCCCTTCCCCACAGCACCTGTATATATGTATATATGTTTGTGCATATTTATTACTCTAGTTATTTATTTTACTTGTACATATCTATTCTATTTTATTTTGTTAGTATGTTTGGTTTTGTCTCCCCCTTTTAGACTGTGAGCCCACTGATGGGTAGGGACTGTCTCTATATGTTGCCAATTTGTACTTACCAAGCGCTTAGTCCAGTGCTCTGCACACAGTAAGTGCTCAATAAATACGATTGATGATTGACGATTGATTCATTTATTCATTCATTCAATTGTATTTATTGAGTGCTTACTGTGTGCGGAGCACTGTACTAAGCGCTTGGGAAGTCTAAGTTGGAAACATATAGAGACGGTCCCTACCCAACAACGAGCTCACGGTCTAGAGGGGGAGACAGACAGTAATACAAATAGATAAGGTGATCAGGTTGTTCCCACGTGGGGCTCACAGTCTTAAACCCCATTTTACAGATGAGGTAAGTGAGGCCCAGAGAAATGAAGTGACTCGCCCAAAGTCACCCAGCTGACAATTGGCAGAGCCGGGATTTGAACCCATGACCTCTGACTCCAAAGCCCGGGCTCTTTCCCCTGAGCCACGCCGTTCACCCTCTTACTTTGACGGTGAGCTCCGTGTGGGACAGAGACAGTGTACAACCTGATGATCTTGTATCTACCCCAGCGCTTAGTACGGTGCTTGGCCCAGAGTAAACATTTAACAGACATCACAATTATTACTGTGGTATTATTACAGTCCTCTAGACTGTAAGCTCATTGTGGGCAGGTAATGGGTTTATTGTCAAATTTTTTAATAATTCTATGCATTAAGTGCTTACTCTATGCAAGGCACTGTACTAAGCACGGGGGTGGATCCAAGCAAATCAGGTTGGACACAGTCCCTGTCCCATGTGGGGCTTGCAGTCTCAATCCCCATTATGCAGATGAGGTAACTGAGGCCCAGGGAAGTGAAGTGACTTGCCTTAGGTCACCCAGCACAGACAAGTGGCAGAGCCGGGATTAGAACCCATGACCTCCTAACTCTCAGGCCCATGCTCCATCCCCTAATAATAATAATAATAATGGCATTTATTAAGCGCTTACTATGTGCAAAGCACTGTTCTAAGCGCTGGGGGTTACAAGGCGATCAGGTTGTCCCACAGGGGGTTCACAGTCTTAATACCCATTTTACAGATGAGGTCACTGAGGCCCAGAGAAGTTAAGTGACTTGCCCAAAGTCACCCAGCTGACAATTGGCGGAGCCGGGATTCGAACCCACGACCTCTGACTCCAAAGCCCGGGCTCTAGCCCCAGTGCCATGCTGTTTCTCACGCAACGGAGGGGACAGGGGGTGGGCACGGCGCCCGTGGGTCGGGCGCCCACCTTGCCACGGCGGGAGGCGTCTTTTAGACTGTGAGCCCACTGTTGGGTAGGGACTGTCTCTAGATGTTGCCAATTTGTACTTCCCAAGCGCTTAGTACAGTGCTCTGCGCATAGTAAGCGCTCAATAAATACGATTGATGATGATGATGAGTCCTCTCCCGGTTGGGGCAGATCGCTCCAGCCCGGGAGGTGGAAACCCAAGAGCAGACACGCCGGTCTGACTGGCTCGACGTGGGGAGTGACTTCGAGGCCCTAATTGTTGGCAATTCCATAACCAGACCAGAATTTGCAGTTTCCTTTCTTGGAGGACCAGGAAAACATGACTGGTCTGACAGGGTATGGGGATAATAATAGTACAGAGCAATACAGTGCGCTTAGTACACTGCAAGCGCTTAGTACAGTGCTCTGCACACCGTAAGCGCTCAATAAATACGATTGATGTTGATGATAATAATAATAATGACGGCCTTTATTAAGCGCTTACTACGTGCAAAGCGCTAGGGAGCTTTCAAGGTGATCAGGTTGTCCCACGGGGCGCTCACAGTCTCCATCCCCATTTGACAGATGAGGTCACTGAGGCCCGGAGGAGTGAAGCGACTTGCCCAAAGTCACACAGCTGAGCAGCGGGGCTCAGTGGAAAGAGCCCGGGCTTTGGAGTCAGAGGTCACGGGTTCGAATCCCGGCTCCACCACATGTCTGCTGTGTGACCTTGGGCTTCTCTGAGCCTCAGTTACCTCATCTGGAAAATGGGGATGAAAACTGCGAGCCCCCCGTGGGACAACTTGATCACCTTGTATTCCCCCCCAGCGCTTGGAACAGGGCTTTGCACATAGTAAGCGCTTAACAAACGCCATCATTATTATTCAAGCGCTTAGTACAGTGCTCAGCGCACAGTAAGTGCTCAATTAATACGATTGATGTTGATGATAATAATAATAATGACGGCCTTTATTAAGCGCTTACTACGTGCAAAGCGCTAGGGAGGTTTCAAGGCGATCAGGTTGTCCCACGGGGCGCTCACAGTCTCCATCCCCATTTGACAGATGAGGTCACTGAGGCCCGGAGGAGTGAAGCGACTTGCCCAAAGTCACACAGCTGAGCAGCGGGGCTCAGTGGAAAGAGCCCGGGCTTTGGAGTCAGAGGTCACGGGTTCGAATCCCGGCTCCACCACATGTCTGCTGTGTGACCTTGGGCTTCTCTGAGCCTCAGTTACCTCATCTGGAAAATGGGGACGAAAACTGCGAGCCCCCCGTGGGACAACTTGATCACCTTGTATCCCCCCCAGCGCTCGGAACAGGGCTTTGCACATAGTAAGCGCTTAACAAACGCCATCATTATTATTCAAGCGCTTAGTACAGTGCTCAGCGCACAGTAAGTGCTCAATTAATACGATTGATGTTGATGATAATAATAATAATGACGGCCTTTATTAAGCGCTTACTACGTGCAAAGCGCTAGGGAGCTTTCAAGGTGATCAGGTTGTCCCACGGGGCGCTCACAGTCTCCATCCCCATTTGACAGATGAGGTCACTGAGGCCCGGAGGAGTGAAGCGACTTGCCCAAAGTCACACAGCTGAGCAGCGGGGCTCAGTGGAAAGAGCCCGGGCTTTGGAGTCAGAGGTCACGGGTTCGAATCCCGGCTCCACCACATGTCTGCTGTGTGACCTTGGGCTTCTCTGAGCCTCAGTTACCTCATCTGGAAAATAGGGATTAAAACTGCGAGCCCCACGTGGGACAACTTGATCACCTTGTATTCCCCCCCAGCGCTTGGAACAGGGCTTTGCACATAGTAAGCGCTTAACAAACACCATCATTATTATTCAAGCGCTTAGTACAGTGCTCAGCGCACAGTAAGTGCTCAATTAATACGATTGATGTTGATGATAATAATAATAATGACGGCCTTTATTAAGCGCTTACTACGTGCAAAGCGCTAGGGAGCTTTCAAGGTGATCAGGTTGTCCCACGGGGCGCTCACAGTCTCCATCCCCATTTTCCAGATGAGGTCACTGAGGCCCGGAGGAGTGAAGTGACTTGCCCAAAGTCACACAGCTGAGCAGCGGGGCTCAGTGGAAAGAGCCCGGGCTTTGGAGTCAGAGGTCACGGGTTCGAATCCCGGCTCCACCACACGTCTGCTGTGTGACCTTGGGCTTCTCTGAGCCTCAGTTACCTCATCTGGAAAATGGGGATGAAAACTGCGAGCCCCCCGTGGGACAACTTGATCACCTTGTATCCCCCCCAGCGCTCGGAACAGGGCTTTGCACATAGTAAGCGCTTAACAAATGCCATCATTATTATTCAAGCGCTTAGTACAGTGCTCTGCGCACAGTAAGCGCTCAATAAATACGATTGATGATAATTGGCGGAGCCGGGGTTGGAACCCGTGACCTCTGACTCCAAAGCCTGGGGGGAGGATCTGGGGTCCCAATCCTCGGCCTTCCCTTTTAGACTGTGAGCCCACTGTTGGGTAGGGACTGTCTCTATATGTTGCCAACTTGGACTTCCCAAGCGCTTAGTCCAGTGCTCTGCACACAGTAAGCGCTCAATAAATACGATTGATGATAATTGGCGGAGCCGGGGTTGGAACCCGTGACCTCTGACTCCAAAGCCTGGGGGGAGGATCTGGGGTCCCAATCCTCGGCCTTCCCTTTTAGACTGTGAGCCCACTGTTGGGTAGGGACCGTCTCTACATTTCGCCAACTTGGACTTCCCAAGCGCTTAGTCCAGTGCTCTGCACACAGTCAGCGCTCAATAAATACGATTGATTGATTGATTGACTGATTGATCGATTCCCTGCCATTCTTCCACTTCCGGGCTCTCCCGGCTGGAGCTGGCCCGCCTCACCTGTAGCGTTGGCGTAGCTCCGATTGTAGGTGGTGAGGAATTCCTTGAAGAGGGAGATCACCTCCACCGAGTGACCCTGGAAGACGCAAGACAGGTGATGCTTCCAAACATCCTCTCACAGCCACCTCCGAGGAGCCCCGCTGCATTCATTCGTATTTATATATATATATATGATGGGATTTATTAAGCGCTTACTACGTGCAAAGCACTGTTCTAAGCGCTGGGGAGGTTACAAGGCGATCAGGTTGTCCCACGGGGGGCTCACAGTCTTCACCCCCATTTTCCAGCTGAGGGAACTGAGGCCCAGAGAAGTGAAGTGACTCGCCCCAAATCACCCGGCTGACAATGGGCAGAGCCGGGATTTGAACCCATGACCTCTGACTCCAAAGCCCGGGCTCTTTCCGCTGAGCCACGCTGCTTCTCAATGCCCAGGCCCGCATGCTGCAGCGGCAGAGTATGAGTTTTAAAGCGCTTTAGGGAGTATGGGCTTAATCAATTAATGGACTGTAAGCTCCCTGTGGGGAAAGATTGCATTTTTCAACTCTGCCGTGTTGTACTCCTCTGCCCCGCATCATCAATCAATCAATCAATCAATCATATTTATTGAGCGCTTACTATGTGCAGAGCACTGTACTAAGCGCTTGGGAAGTACAAATTGGCAACATATAGAGACAGTCCCTACCCAACAGTGGGCTCACAGTCTAAAAGGGGGAGACAGAGAACAAAACCAAACCGACTAACAAAATAAAATAAATAGAATAGATATGTACAAGTAAAATAACTAAATAAATAGAGTAATAAATATGTACAAACATATATACATATATACAGGTGCTGTGGGGAAGAGAAGGAGGTAAGGCGGGGGGGATGGAGAGGGGGGCGAGGGGGAGAGGAAGGAAGGAAATTGTATTTATTGAGCGCTTACTGTGTGCAGAGCATCTGCTAAAACCTCGATAAATACCACCGAGTGAGCGCTTTCTGTGTGCAGAGCACTGAACTAAGCGCTTGGGAAACTATTTTATTTTGTTAGTATGTTTGGCTTTGTCTCCCCCTTTTAGACTGTGAGCCCACTGTTGGGTAGGGACTGTCTCTATATGTTTCCAATTCGGACTTCCCAAGCGCTTAGTACAGTGCTCTGCACACAGTAAGCGCTCAGTAAATACGATGGATGATGATGATGCAGTACAACAGAGCTGTTGGACGGGATCCCCGCCCGTAAGTTTCCAGGCCGGAGGGAGAGGCGAACCCAAAGTAAATTAGGGATGTGGACAGCAGTGATTTAGGGCGGTGGTATTCATCATCATCATCATCATCATCATCATCATCAATCGTATTTATTGAGCGCTTACTATGTGCAGAGCACTGTACTAAGCGCTTGGGAAGTACAAATTGGCAACATCTAGAGACAGTCCCTACCCAACAGTGGGCTCACAGTCTGAGAGGGGGAGACAGAGAACAAAACCAAACATACTAACAAAATAAAATAAATAGGATAGATATGTACAAGTAAAATAAATAAATAAATAGAGTAATCATCATCATCATCATCAATCGTATTTATTGAGTGCTTACTATGTGCAGAGCACTGTACTAAGCGCTTGGGAAGTACAAATTGGCAACATCTAGAGACAGTCCCTACCCACCAGTGGGCTCACAGTTTAAAAGGGGGAGACAGAGAACAAAACCAAACATACTAACAAAATAAAATAAATAGGATAGATATGTACAAGTAAAATAAATAAATAAATAGAGTAATAAATATGTATGCAGAGCTCTGTATTAAGCACTTGGGAAAGTAAAAAAAAAATAAAAAAATAAAAAATAAAATGGCATTTGTTAAGCGCTTACTATGTGCAAAGCACTGTTATCATACAACATAATAGAGTCAAGGAGCTTATAATCTACAAGGTGAGACAGGCATTAAAATAAATTACGGAGGGTGGACTGGGCTGGGGGGGAAATAGAGTAGAAGGATATTTCCGTAAGTGTCTCTATGTGTTGCCAATTTGTACTTCCCAAGCGCTTAGTACAGTGCTCTGCGCATAGTAAGCGCTCAATAAATACAATTGATGATGATGATAAGTGATGTGGGGATCGGAGGGGGGGATAATAAAATTGCTTAATAATAATAATACTTGTTAAGCTCTTACTGGGTGCCAAGCACTGTTCTAAACACTGGGGCGGATACAAGTTAATCAGTTCGGACACAGTCCCGGTCCCACACGGGCCTCACATTCTTCATCCCCATTTTACAGGCAGGAACCGAGGCCCAGAGGAACGATGTGGCTTGCCGAAGGTCAAACAGCGGACATGCGGCACGTGGGACAACCTGATAAGCCCCAGCGTTCAGAACAGCGCTTCGCACATAGTAAGCGCTTAACAAATCAATCAATCAATCGTATTTATTGAGCGCTTACTGTGTGCAGAGCACTGTACTAAGTGCTTGGGAAGTACAAGTTGGTGACACATAGAGACGGTCCCTACCCAACAGTGGGCTCCCAGTCTAGAAGGGGGAATGCCATCATTATTATCACGGGCTTTGGAGTCAGAGGTCATGGGTTCGAATCCCGGCTCCGCCACGTGTCTGCTGTGTGACCTTGGGCAAGTCACTTCACTTCTCTGAGCCTCAGTTACCTCATCTGTAAATGGGGATTGACTGTGAGCCCCACGTGGGACAACCTGATCGTGTTAGACTGTGAGATCTTTTAGATCTTTTAGACTGTGAGCCCACTGTTGGGTAGGGACCGTCTCTATATGTTGCCAACTTGGACTTCCCAAGAGCTTAGTACAGTGCTCTGCACACAGTAAGCGCTCAATAAATACGATTGATTGATTGATTGATGTTATATCCCCCCAGCGCTTAGAACAGTGCTTTGCACATAGTAAGCGCTTAACAAATGCCATCATTATTCTTATCAACTTGTACTTCCCAAGCGCTCAGTCCAGTGCTCTGCACACAGTAAGCGCTCAATAAATACGATTGATTATTACCTATTAATGATGATGATAATAATAATAGCATTTGTTTAGCGCTTACGCGGTACCAGGCACTGTTCTAAGCGTTTGGAGGCTTATAAGCAAATGGGGTTGGAAACAGTCCAACATGGGGTTGGATAAATGTCAAACAGCGGACTTGTGGCGGAGGCAGGATTAGAACCCAGGTCCTTCTGACTCCGGGGCTCGGGCTGTAGCCACTAGGCCACCCTGCTTCTCTACTCCAGCGCTTAGAACAGTGCTTTGCACATACTAAGCATTTAATCAATCAATCAACCGTATTTATTGAGCGCTTACTGTGTGCAGAGCACTGTACTAAGCGCTTAACAAATCTTAACAGTCTTTTAGACTGTGAGCCCACTGTTGGGTGGGGACTGTCTCTATATGTTGCCAACTTGTACTTCCCAAGCGCTTAGTACAGTGCTCTGCAAACAGTAAGCGCTCAATAAATATGATTGATGAAATGCTATTATTATTATTATTATTATTATTATTACTCGGCCAAATGCATAGTCGACGCAGAGAGGAAGGCGGACAGGGGAGATGCGTCAGGGCTTAGTGAGGATATTAATAATAATAGTACTTATTAATAGTAATAATAATAATAATAGTAGTAATAATAATAGTACTACAGGGGACAGTTCCAAGTGCACAGGTGACGCAGAAGGAAGAAGGAGGAGGGAAACCGAGGACTCAGATGGGGAAGGCTTTAGAAATGTAAAATAGAAAGCTATTAAACGCAGAAGCAGCATGGAGTAGTGGGAAGCATCATCATCATCATCATCAATTGTATTTATTGAGCGCTTACTGTGTGCAGAGCACTGTACTAAGCGCTTGGGAAGTCCAAGTTGGCAACATCTAGAGACGGTCCCTACCCAACAGCGGGCTCACAGTCTAAAAGGGGGAGATTTGTACATGTTTATTCTATTTATTTTATTTTGTTAATAGGTTTTGTTTTGTTGCCTGTCTCCCCCTTCTAGACTGTGAGCCCGCTGTTGGGTAGGGACCGTCTCTAGATGTTGCCAACTTGGACTTCCCAAGCGCTTAGTACAGTGCTCTGCACAGAGTAAGCGCTCAATAAATACGATTGAATGAATGAATGAATGAATGAAGACACCACTTTCTCGCCCTGGCTAACCCGGGTCCTCACCTGCGTGGGGTCTTCCTGGGGCAGCGGTTGATGGTGGTCCAGATTCTTGGGCTCATCTGGGGTCTCTAGAAAGGACAAATTAGGTTTGATGACCTGCCTCCCAGCCCCATAATAATAATAATTGTGGTATTTCTTACTTCCCAAGCGCTTAGTACAGTGCTCTGCACCCAGTAAGCGCTCAATAAATACGATTGATTGATTTCTTTAGCACTTACTATGTGCCAGGCACTGTACTAAGCGCTGGGGGTGGATACACGGTAATTGGGCTGGACACCGTCCCGGTCCCACATTGGGTTCCCAGTCTTCACCCCCATTTTATTTTACTTGTACATATCTATTCTATTTATTTTATTTTGTTAGTATGTTTGGTTTTGTTCTCTGTCTCCCCCTTTTAGACTGTGAGCCCACTGTTGGGTAGGGACTGTCTCTATATGTTGCCAACTTGGACTTCCCAAGCGCTTAGTACAGTGCTCTGCACACAGTAAGCGCTCAATAAATACAATTGATGAGGATGATGATGACTTTACAGAGGAGGTAACCGAGGAAGGGAAGTGACTTGCTGAAGGCCACACGACAGACAATCAATCAATCAATCGTATTTATTGAGCACTTACTATGTGCAGAGCACTGTACTAAGCGCTCGGGAAGTCCAAGTTGGCAACATCTAGAGACAGCCCCTACCCAACAGCGGGCTCACAGTCTAAAAGGGGGAGACGGAGAACAAAACCAAACATACTAACAAGTGGCGGAGCTGGAATTAGAACCCATGACCTTCTAATTCCCAGGCCTGTGCTCTGTCCTTTTTATTTTTTTAATGATAGCATTTATTAAGCGCTTACTATGTGCAAAGCACTGCTCTAAGCGCTGGGGAGGTTACACGGTGATGAGGTTGTCCCACGGAGGGCTCACAGTCTTCATCCCCCTCATCCCCCTCTCCATCCCCCCATCTTACCTCCTTCCCTTCCCCACAGCGCCTGTATATATGTATATATGTTTGTACATATTTATTACTCCAATTATTTATTTATTTTACTTGTACATATCTATTCTATTTATTTTATTTTGTTAGTATGTTTGGTTTGGTTGTTTTTTTTTTTCTCTGTCTCCCCCTTTTAGACTGTGAGCCCAATGTTGGGTAGGGACTGTCTCTATATGTTGCCAGCTTGTACTTCCCAAGCGCTTAGTACAGTGCTCTGCACATAGTAAGCGCTCAATAAATATGATTGATTGATTGATTGATTGATTCATCCCCATTTTACAGGTGAGGGAACTGAGGCCCAGAGAAGTGAAGCGACTTGCCCAAAGTCACCCAGCTGACGAGTGGCGGAGCCGGGATTTGAACCCATGACCTCTGACTCCAAAGCCCGGGCTCTTTCCGCTGAGCCACGCTGCTTCTTTTTGCTGGGCTGCTTCCAACCCTCACCCTCTCGAAGAGCCCTGGGCCGGGAGTGGAGGACGAGGGGAGTCCCCCCCACTGCCAGGGACCCCTTGGGCTGTTCTCACCTGCTGGGCCGCAATCCGCTTTCAGAAACATTTGTTTGCCCATCTGGGTCTGGTCCAGGACTTCAGAGTGACAACCCTAAAAGAAGAGAGGGTCAGCGTCTGCGGCCGGGGCGTCAAAACGGCCCAAAATGGCCCAAAATGGCCCTGTGACTCAGGGAGTTGAGGCAGAAAAGTCAGTCAACTGTGATTATTATTATTATTATTAGTATAATCATCATCATCATCAATCGTATTTATTGAGCGCTTACTGTGTGCAGAGTGCATAATGATGATCGCTCAATCAATGAATACGATTGATGATGTTGATGAGTGCATAATGATGATGATGGGATTTGTTAAGCGCTTACTATGTGCCAAGCGCCGTTCTAAACGCCGGGGTAGATGCAAGGGGATCAGGTTGCCCCCCTTGGGGCTCACGGTCTCAACTCCCATTCTCCAGATGAGGTCACTGAGGCCCAGAGAAGTGAAGCGACTTGCCCCAGGTCACACGACTGACAAGTGGCGGGGCCGGGATTTGAACCCGCGGCCTCTGACTCCCGAGCCCGGGCATCAAAATGGCCCAAAATGGCCCCGTGACTCAGGGAGTTGAGGCAGAAAAGTCAGTCAACTGTGATTATTATTATTATTATTATAATCATCATCATCATCATCAATCGTATTTATTGAGCACTTACTGTGCGCAGAGTGCATAATGATGATGATGGTATTTATTAAGCGCTTACTATGTGCCAAGCGCCGTTCTAAACGCCGGGGTAGATACAAGGGGATCAGGTTGCCCCCCTTGGGGCTCACAGTCTCAACTCCCATTCTCCAGATGAGGTCACTGAGGCCCAGAGAAGTGAAGCGACTTGCCCCAGGTCACACGACTGACAAGTGGCGGGGCCGGGATTTGAACCCGCGGCCTCTGACTCCCGAGCCCGGGCATCAAAATGGCCCAAAATGGTCCCGTGACTCAGGGAGTTGAGGCAGAAAAGTCAGTCAACTGTGATTATTATTATTATTATTATAATCATCATCATCATCATCAATCGTATTTATTGAGCACTTACTGTGCGCAGAGTGCATAATGATGATGATGGTATTTATTAAGCGCTTACTATGTGCCAAGCGCCGTTCTAAACGCCGGGGTAGATACAAGGGGATCAGGTTGCCCCCCTTGGGGCTCACAGTCTCAACTCCCATTCTCCAGATGAGGTCACTGAGGCCCAGAGAAGTGAAGCGACTCGCCCCAGGTCACACGGCTGACAAGTGGCGGGGCCGGGATTTGAACCCGCGGCCTCTGACTCCCGAGCCCGGGCTCTTTCCACCGAGCCACGCTGCTCCTCTAAATACCATGGACATACGTTGCCGACTTGTACTTCCCAAGCGCTTAGTCCAGTGCTCTGCACATAGTAGGCGCTCAATAAGTACGATCGAATGAATGAATGAATGAATGAATGAATGAATCGACTGATTGATGACCAAAGTTTTTTGCTAGGTTACTTAGGGTTGGGACCCAAAATACTTCCGATAAATGGGACGCCCTGAGAGCCGGAACCATTTCTGGTGTCGGGGTGACACGGCGTATTCTAGTAGGGAGTGGGAAGTTCTCAGAAACTTGTACTTCCCAAGCGCTCAGTACAGTGCTCTGCATACAGTAAGCGCTCAATAAATACGATTGAATGAATGAATGAAAGAAAAGGGGAGCCGCTGAGCCACGCTGCTTCTCATTATTGAGTCCCGATCATGTGTAGAGCACTGTACTAAGCGCTTGGGAGAGAACCGTGTCACGGACACATTCCCTGCCCACAAGGAGCTGACAGTCTAGAGGGGGAGACGGATATTAATAGAAACGAATACATGATAGAGATGGACGTAAGTGACGTGGGGCTGGAAGGGGGGATGAATCAAGGCAGCGAGTCAGGAGCAGAAGGGAGTGGGAGAAGAGGAAAGGAGGGCGCAGTCAGGGAAGGCTGCTTGGAGGAGATAAGCAAAGGACTCCCCAGATAGTGAGATCCATCCCCAAGGATGGTCTCTCCCCCGGAGCCACTGGGCACCTGGCTGCTGCCTCTGCTCTCTGGCTTGAAGACGGATGGATGGATGTATGGGTGGGTGGATAGATGGATAGATGGGTGGATGGGTGGACGGACGGGTGGATGGGTGGATGGATGGACAGATGGATAGATGGATGGATGGGTGGGTGGACGGATGGATGGATGGATGGATAGATGGATGGATGGATGGATGCATGGATGGATAGATGGATGGATGGATGGATGCATGGATGGATGGATGGATAGATGGGTGGGTGGATGGACGGATGGATGGACGGATAGATAGATAGATGGATGGATGGATGGATAGATGGGTGGGTGGATGGACGGATGGATGGACGGATAGATAGATAGATGGATGGATGGATAGATAGATGGATAGATGGATGGATGGGGAGACGGAAGGATGGACCGAAAGATGACGGATGGAGGGATGGATGGATGGATGGAAGGGTGGACAGACAGATAGGTGGACGGATGGAGGGACGGATGGATGGAGGGATAGATGGATGGATGGATGGGTGGATGGATAGATGGATGGATGGAGGGATAGATGGATGGATGGATGGGTGGATGCATAGATGGATGGATGGAGGGATAGATGGATGGATGGATGGGTGGATGGATAGATGGATGGATGCATGGGGAGACGGAAGGACGGACCGAAAGATGACGGATGGAGGGATGGATGGATGGATGGATGGAAGGGTGGACAGACAGATGGGTGGACGGACGGAGGGACGGATGGATGGAGGGATAGATGGATGGAAGGATGGGTGGACGGAAGGACGGACCGAAAGATGGACGGACGGAAGGGTGGATGGAAGGGTGGACGGACAGGTGGGTGGACGGATGGATGGGTGAACGGATGGCTAGGCGGAGGGACGGAGAATGGCCGGCCGGTGGGACGGAGGGAGGGACGGAGGGACGGAGGGACGGAGGGAGGGACGGAGGGAGGTCCGGCGGTCACCTGGCGGCCCCGGGGTTGCACCGGGAGGGCGAGGCGGGCGGCGGCCCCGGGCACGGTCCCGGAGCAGGCCGGGGCCGGCAGCCACAGCAACAACAGCAGCAGCGGCAGCAGCAGCGGCAGGCAGAGCGGCGGAGCCGGCAGGGGGGACACGCCCGGGCCCGGGACCCGCTCCCGCTCCCGTCTCCGGCCCGATCCCCATCCCCATCCCCATCCCGATCCCCATCCCGGCCGCTCCATGACGTCGCTCCCACCGCCGCCGCCGCCGCCGCCGCCGTTCCCGGGGAGGACTGCAGAGGGGGCGGGACACCGGCAGGGGGCGGGACACCGGCAGGGGGCGGCACCGGGAGCCCGGAGGGGCGGGGACTCCGACAGGGGCGGGGCTTCCGATAGGGGACGTGACCTCCCGGTGGGCGTGGCTTTCCCGGAGGGGCGGTGCCCGCCAGAAGTGGGCGTGGCCTTCGCCGAGGGGAGTGACCCTCACCGATGGGCGTGGCCTCCACGATGGGGCGGGGCCTCCGGGGAGGGCGGGCCGGGGCTCCCACAAGGGGGCGCCGCCTCCCCCCGGGTGGGCGGGGCCTCCGGCATTCATTCATTCATTCATTCAATCGTATTTATTGAGCGCGGCATTCATTCATTCACCGGCATTCATTCATTCAACCGTATTTATAGAGCGCTTACTGTGTGCAGAGCACTGTGCTAAGCGCTTGGGAAGTCCAAGTTGGCATCATCTAGAGACGGTCCCTACCCAACAGCGGGCTCACAGTCTACAAGGGGGGGGGGGGGAGGGGGAGTTGTCAGCTATGTGACTTTGGGCAAGTACCTGTATATATGTATATAATACTAATAATAATGATGGCATTTATTAAGCGCTTACTATGTGCAAAGCACCTGTTCTAAGCGCTGGGGAGGTTACAAGGTGATCAGGTTGTCCCACAAGGGGCTCACGGTCTTCATCCCCCTTTTCCAGATGGGGTCACTGAGGCCCAGAGAACCATAATAATAATGATAACTTTTATTAAGCACTTGCTATGTGCAAAGCACTGTTCTAAGCGCTGGGGAGGTTACAAGGTGATCAGGTTGCACCATGTGGGGCTCACAGTCTTCATCCCCATTTTCCAGATGAGGTCACTGTGGCCCAGAGAATAATAATAATAATGATAACATTTATTAAGCGCTTGCTATGTGCAAAGCACTGTTCTAAGCGCTGGGGAGGTTACAAGGTGATCAGGTTGTCCCGCAAGGGGCTCACAGTCTTCATCCCCATTTTCCAGATGAGGTCACTGAGGCCCAGAGAAGTGAAGTGACTTGCCCAAAGTCACAGAGCTGACAGTTGGCGGAGCCAGGATTTTAACTCATGACTTCTGACTTCATAGCCCGGGCTCTTTCCACTGAGCCACGCTGCTTCTCATATATATATATAATGGCATATATATATATATGTACATATTTATTACTCTATTTATTTTACTTGTACATATCTATTCTATTTATTTTATTTTGTTAATATGTTTGGTTTTGTTCTCTGTCTCCCCCTTCTAGACTGTGAGCCCGCTGTTGGGTAGGGACTGTCTCTATATGTTGCCAAGTTGTACTTCCCAAGCGCTTAGTCCAGTGCTCTGCACATAGTAAGTGCTTAATAAATACAATTGATTGATTGATTCTCTGGGCCTCAGTTCCCTCATCTGTAAAATGGGGATCAAGACTGTGGGCCTCCCGTGGGACAACCTGATCACCTTGTGACCTCCCCAGCGCTTAGAACAGTGCTCCCCCTCCTCCCCCTCCTCCCCCTCCCCATCCCCCCCGCCTTACCTCCTTCCCCTCCCCACAGCACCTGTATATATCCATATATGTTTGTACGGATTTATTACTCTATTTTATTTGTACATATTCATTCTAATTATTTTATTTTGTTAATATGTTTTGTTTTGTTGTCTGTCTCCCCCTTCTGGACTGTGAGCCCGCTGTTGGGTAGGGACCGTCTCTCTATGTTGCCAACTTGGACTTCCCAAGCGTTTAGTCCAGGGCTCTGCACACAGTAAGCGCTCAATAAAGACGATTGATTGAATGAAAAAATGAATGAATTGGCGGAGGCGGGATTTGAACCCTTGACCTCTGACTCCAAAGCCCGGGCTCTTTCCACTGAGCCACACCGGGGCAGCGGGTTGGAGACAATAATAGGAATGATAATGGCATTTATTAAGCGCTTACAATGTGCCTAGCACTGTTCTATTCATTCATTCATTCATTCAATCGTATTTATTGAGCGCTCACTATGTACAGAGCACTGGACTAAGCGCTTAGGAAGTACAAGTTGGCAACACATAGAGACGGTCCCTACCCAACAGTGGACTCACGGTCTAGAAGGGGAAAATAATAATGATGGCATTTATTAAGCGCTTACTGTGTGCAAAGCACTGTTCTAAGCGCTGGGGAGGTTACAAGGTGATCAGGTTGTCCCACTGGGGGGCTCACAGTCTTCAAACCCATTTGACAGATGAGGGAACTGAGGCCCAGAGAAGTGAAGTGACTTGCCCAAAGTCACCCAGCTGACAATTGTCAGAGCTGGGGTTTGAACCCATGACTTCTGCCTCCAAAGCCTGGGCTCTTTCCACTGAGCCACGCTTCTTCTAATAATAATAATGATGGTATTTGTTAAGCACTTACTATGTGCGAAGCACTGTTCTAAGCGCTGGGGGGGGTTACAAGGTGATCAGGTTGTCCCACGGCGGGGAGGCTCACAGTCTTCATCCCCATTTGACAGATGAGGTAACGGAGGCACAGGGAAGTGAAGTGGCAGAGGTGGGATTCGAACCCATGATCTCGGACTCCCAAGTCTGTGCTCTTTCCACTGAGCCACGGTGCTTCTCTAAGCGCTGGGGAGGTTACAAGGTGATCAGGTTGTCCCACGGGGGGCTGAGAGCCGTTTGGGATGCCATCAGAGGCAGGGCAGGACTACAACAGATATCAGATATAATAATAATAATAATAATTATAATTATAATAATAATGTTGGTATTTGTTAAGCGCTTACTATGTGCAAAGCACTGTTCTAAGCACTGGGGTAGATACAAGGTGATCAGGTTGTCCCGCGAGGGGCTCACAGTCTTCATCCCCCTCGTCCCCCTCTCCATCCCCCCCATCTTACCTCCTTCCCTTCCCCACAGCACCTGTATATATGTTTGTACATATTTATTACTCTATTTATTTATTTTACTTGTCCATATCTATCCTATTTATTTTATTTTGTTAGCATGTTTGGTTTTGTTCTCCGCCTCCCCCTTTTAGACCGTGAGCCCACTGTTGGGTAGGGACTGTCTCTATATGTTGCCAATTTGGACTTCCCAAGCGCTTAGTCCAGTGCTCTGCACATAGTAAGCGCTCAATAAATACGATTGATGATGGTGATTTATTACTCTATTTATTTTACTTGTACATATCTATTCTATTTATTTTATTTTGTTAGCATGTTTGGTTTTGTTCTCCGTCTCCCCCTTTTAGACTGTGAGCCCACTGTTGGGTAGGGACTGTCTCTAGATGTTGCCAATTTGGACTTCCCAAGCGCTTAGTCCAGTGCTCTGCACATAGTAAGCGCTCAATAAATACGATTGATGATGATGATTTATTACTCTATTTATTTTACTTGTACATATCTATTCTATTTATTTTATTTTGTTAGCATGTTTGGTTTTGTTCTCCGTCTCCCCCTTTTAGACTGTGAGCCCACTGTTGGGTAGGGACTGTCTCTAGATGTTGCCAATTTGGACTTCCCAAGCGCTTAGTCCAGTGCTCTGCACATAGTAAGCGCTCAATAAATACGATTGATGATGATGATCCCCATTTGACAGATGAGGGAACTGAGGCCCAGGGAAGTGAAGTAACTTGCCCAAAGTCACCCAGCTAAGTGGCGGAGCCGGGATTTGAACCCACCACCTGTGACTCCAAAGCCTGGGCTCTTTCCACTGAGCCACGCTGCTTCTCTAAATACCAGCGATTGATTGATGACCAAAGGTTTTTGCTAGGTTACTTAGGGTTGGGACCCAAAAAACTTCCGATAAATGGGACGCCCTGAGAGCCGGAACCATTTCTGGTGCTGGGGTGACACAGTGTATTCTAGTAGGGGGTGGGAAGTTCTGAGAAAAGGGGATAATTATAACAATGGTGTTTGTTAGGCGCTTACTATGTGCCAAGCACTGTTCTAAGCACTGGGATATTTATGAGGCTATCAGGTTGTCCCACTTGGGACTCACAGTCTTGATCCCCATTTTAATAATAATAATAATAATAATAATAATGGCATTTGTTAAGCGCTTACTATGTGCCAAGCACTGTCCTAAGCGCTGGGGGGGAAACAAGGTGATCAGGTTGTCCCACGTGGGGCTCACAGTCTTCACCCCCATTTTACAGATGAAGTCACTGAGGCTCCGAGAAGTGAAGTGACTTGCCCAAGGTCACACAGCAGACACGGGGCGGAGCCGGGATTCGAACCCATGACCTCTGACTCCAAAGCCCGGGCTCTTTCCGGTGAGCCACGCTGCTTCTCGTTATATGTTTGTACATATGTATTACTCTATTTCTATTTATTTTATTTTGTCAATATATTTCGTTTTGTTGTCTGTCTCCCCCTTCTAGACTGCGAGCCCGCTGTTGGGTAGGGACCGGCTTTATATGTTGCCAACTTGTTCTTCCCAAGCGCTTAGTACAGCGCTCTGCACACAGTAAGCGCTCAATAAATACGATTGAATGAATGAATGAATGAATTTTCCGGGCTCTTGCCACTAAGAGCCCAAGCCCGGGCTCTTGCCACTAAATTATACTGGATAAAGTTCAACGTTGGGGCCGACAAGGGGAATGCTCAGCAGGTTCGTGCTACTCCAATAATAATAATAATAATAATAATAATAATAATAATAATAATAATAATAATAATAATAATAGTGGCATTTGTTAAGCGCTTACTTGATGCCAAGCACTGTTCTAAGCACTGGGGGGGGATACAAGGTAATCAGGTTGTCCCACGTGGGGCTCATAGTCTTCATCCCCATTTGACAGATGAGGGAACTGAGGCCCGGAGAAGTGAAGTGACTCGCCCAAAGTCTCACGGCTGACAAGTGGTGGAGCCGGGATTAGAACCCACAGCTTTTGAATCCCAAGCCCGGGCTCTTTTCCACTGAGCCACTAAAGCATCTGGAACTAAAATAGAAGGAAGTTGAGGCCTGGGATCACGACCCCGGCCTTGGCTCCAGAGGCAAATTGGAGATGTGGCAGAATCGCTTTTGCGGCATAATATCTGAGAGACTTTGGGAAGCACAGACAGGGAACAAAGAATAGAAGAGCAAGGGGTTTCCCGGGAGGAAGTGATTTTCCTTCTAAGGAAGTGCTTAACAATGTGCTAGACACTGTATCGGTCAATCAACGGTATTTATCAAACGGTTACTATGTGCAGAATAATCATACTGATGGGTTTCTTGGGAGGAAGTGATTTTCCTTCTAAGGAAGTGCTTAACAATGTGCTAGACACTGTATCGGTCAATCAACGGTATTTATCAAACGGTTACTATGGGCAGAATAATCATACTGATGGGTTTCTTGGGAGGAAGTGATTTTCCTTTTAAGCAAGTGCTTAACAATGTGCTAGACTCTGTATCGGTCAATCAACGGTATTTATCAAACGGTTACTATGGGCAGAATAATAATGCTGATGGGTTTCTTGGGAGGAAGTGATTTTCCTTTTAAGGAAGTGCTTAACAATGTGCTAGACACTGTATCGGTCAATCAACGGTATTTATCAAATGGTTACTATGGGCAGAATAATAATACTGATGGGTTTCTTGGGAGGAAGTGATTTTCCTTCTAAGGAAGTGATTAACAATGTGCTAGACACTGTGTCAGTCAATCAACGGTATTTATCAAACGGTTACAGTGTGCAGAATAATAATACTGATGGGTTCAATCGTATGACACTGTATCGGTCAATCAACGGTATTTATCAAACGGTTACTGTGGGCAGAATAATAATACTGATGGGTTTCTTGGGAGGAAGTGATTTTCCTTCTAAGGAAGTGCTTAACAATGTGCTAGACACTGTGTCGGTCAATCAACGGTATTTATCAAACGATTACTATGGGCAGAATAATAATACTGATGGGTTTCTTGGGAGGAAGTGATTGTCCTTCTAAGGAAGTGCTTAACAATGTGCTAGACACTGTATCGGTCAATCAACGGTATTTATCAAACGGTTACTGTGTGCAGAATAACAATACTGATGGGTTTCTTGGGAGGAAGTGATTGTCCTTCTAAGGAAGTTCTTAACAATGTGCTAGACTCTGTGTCGGTCAATCAACGGTATTTATCAAACGGTTACTATGTGCAGAATAATTAATACTGATGGGTTTCTTGGGAGGAAGTGATTGTCCTTCTAAGGAAGTGCTTAACAATGTGCTAGACATTGTATCGATCAATCAACGGTGTTTATCAAACGGTTACTGTGTGCAGAATAATAATACTGATGGGTTTCTTGGGAGGAAGTGATTTTCCTTCTAAGGAAGTGCTTAACAATGTGCTAGACACTGTGGTCAATCAACGGTGTTTATCAAACGGTTACTGTGTGCAGAATAATAATACTGATGGGTTTCTTGGGAGGAAGTGATTTTCCTTTCAAGGAAGTGCTTAACAATGTGCTAGACACTGTATCGGTCAATCAACGGTATTTATCAAACGGTTACTGTGTGCAGAATAATAATACTGATGGGTTTCTTGGGAGGAAGTGATTGTCCTTCTAAGGAAGTGCTCAACAATGTGCTAGACACTGTATCGGTCAATCAACGGTGTTTATCAAACGGTTACTATGTGCAGAATAATTAATACTGATGGGTTTCTTGGGAGGAAGTGATTTTCCTTCTAAGGAAGTGCTTAACAATGTGCTAGACACTGTATCGGTCAATCAACGGTATTTATCAAACGGTTACTGTGTGCAGAATAATAATACTGATGGGTTTCTTGGAAGTGATTTTCCTTCTAAGGAAGTGCTTAACAATGTGCTGGACACTGTATCGGTCAATCAACGATATTTATCAAACGGTTACTATGTGCAGAATAATAATACTGATGGATTTCTTGGGAGGAAGTGATTGTACTTCTAAGGAAGTGCTTAACAATGTGCTAGACACTGAATCGGTCAATCAACGGTATTTATCAAACGGTTACTGTGTGCAGAATAATAATACTGATGGGTTTCTTGGGAGGAAGTGATTTTCCTTCTAAGGAAGTGCTTAACAATGTGCTAGACACTGTATCAGTCAATCAACGGTATTTATCAAACGGTTACTGTGTGCAGAATAATAATACTGATGGGTTTCTTGGAAGTGATTGTCCTTCTAAGGAAGGGCTTAACAATGTGCTAGACACTGTATCGGTCAATTAACGGTATTTATCAAACGGTTACTGTGTGCAGAATAATAATACTGATGGGTTTCTTGGGAGGACGTGATTTTCCTTCTAAGGAAGTGCTTAACAATGTGCTAGACACTGGATCGGTCAATCAACGGTGTTTATCAAACGGTTACTGTGTGCAGAATAATAATACTGATAGGTTTCTTGGGAGGAAGTGATTGTCCTTCTAAGGAAGTGCTAACAATGTGCTAGACTCTGTATCGGTCAATCAACGGTATTTATCAAACGGTTACTATGTGCAGAATAATTAATACTGATGGGTTTCTTGGGAGGAAGTGATTTTCCTTCTAAGGAAGTGCTTAACAATGTGCTAGACACTGTATCGGTCAATCAACGGTATTTATCAAACGGTTACTGTGTGCAGAATAATTAATACTGATGGGTTTCTTGGGAGGAAGTGATTTTCCTTCTAAGGAAGTGCTTAACAATGTGCTAGACACTGTATCGGTCAATCAACGGTATTTATCAAACGGTTACTGTGTGCAGAATAATAATACTGATGGGTTTCTTGGGAGGAAGTGATTTTCCTTCTAAGGAAGTGCTTAACAATGTGCTAGACACTGTATCGGTCAATCAACGGTATTTATCAAACGGTTACTGTGTGCAGAATAATAATACTGATGGTATTTGTTAAGCGCTTACTATATGCCAAGTACTGTTTTAAGCGCTGGGGTAGATACAAGGTAATGAGGTTGTCCCATGTAGGGCTCACAGTCTTAAAGCAGCGTGGCTCAGTGGAAAGAGCCCGGGCTTTGGAGTCAGAGGTCATGGGTTCGAATCCTGACTCTGCCAATTGTCGGCTGGGTGACTTTGGACAAGTCACTTCACTTCTCCGGGCCTCAGTTACCTCATCTGTAAAATGGGGATGAAGATTGGGAGCCTCATGTAGGACAACCTGATCACCTTGTAACCTCCACAGTGCTTAGAACAGTGCTTTGCACGTAGTAAGCGCTTAATAAATGCCATTATTATTAATCCCCCTTTTACAGATGAGATAACTGAGGCCCAGAGAAGTCAAGTGACTTGCCCAAAGTCACCCATCTGATAAGTGGCGGAGCCGGGATTAGAACCCATGACCTCTGACTCCCAAGCCCAGGCTCTTTCCACTAATGATAATAATAATAATTTTGGTATTTGTTAAGCACTTACTGTGTGCAAAGCACTGTTCTAAGCGCTGGGGAGGCTACAAGGTGATCACTTTGTCCCACGTGGGGCTCACAGTCTTCATCCCCATTCTACAGATGAGGTAACTAACTGAAGCACAGAGAAGTTAAGTGACTTGCCCAAGGTCACACAGCTGACAAGCGGCAGAGCAGGGATGTACTGGGGAGGTTACAAGGTGATCGGGTTGTCCCACAGGGGGCTCACAGTCTTCATCCCCATTTTCCAGATGAGGTAACTGAGGCACAGAGAAGTGAAGTGACTTGCCCGAAGTCACACAGCTAATTGGTGGAGCTGGGATTCGAACCCATGACCTCTGACTCCAAAGCCCGGGCTCTTTCCACTGAGCCACACTGCTTCTCTGAGCCACACTAAGCGTTGGAAGGAGTACAAAGAAGAAGAAGAAGAGAAGCAGCGTGGCTCAGTGGAAAGAGCGTGGGCTTGGGAGGCAGAGGTCATGGGTTCGAATGCCGCCTCCCCCACATGTCTGCTGTGCGACCTTGGGCATGTCACTTCACTTCTCTGTGCCTCAGTTCCCTGATCTGTAAAATGGGGATTAAGGCTGTGAGTCCCACATGGGACAACCTCATCTCCTTGTGTTCCCCCCCAGCGCTTAGAACAGTGTTTTGCACATAGTAAGCGCTTAACAAATACCAACATTATTATTATTATTATTACAAATACAGCGGAATTAGCAGACATGTTCCCTGACCATAACAAGTGTACAGTGTAGAGCGGGGAGACAGATATTAATATGAAGAAATAAGTAGTTTATAATATATTATTTAACGATAGGCAGATAAGTGCTGTGGGGTTGGGGCCATCATCATCATCAATCGTATTTATGGAGCGCTTACTGTGTGCAGAGCACTGTACTAAGCGCTTGGGAAGTACAAATTGGCAACATATAGAGACAGTCCCTACCCAACAGTGGGCTCACAGTCTAAAAGGGACTAAAAGTCTAAAAGGCCACTATCAAATGTCCAAAAGTCACCGTTCCAAGTGCTTAGACGCTGTACTGAGCGCTGGGGTAGATAGAAGCTAATCAGGTTGGACACAGGCCCTGTCCCACACGGGGCTCACAGTCTTAATCCTTATTTTAAGAGAAGCTTTAAGAGAAGCAGCGTGGCTCAGTGGGAAAGAGCCCGGGCTTTGGAGTCAGAGGTCATGGGTTCAAATCCCGGCTCTGCCAATTGTCAGCTGTGTGACTTTGGGCAAGTCACTTAACTTCTCTGGGCCTCAGTGACCTCATCTGTAAAATGGGGATTATGACTGGGAGCCCCCCGTGGGACAACCTGATCACCTTGTAACCTCCCCAGCGCTTAGAACAGTGCTTTGCACATAGTAAGCGCTTAATAAATGCCATTATTATTATTATTATTATTTTGTAGATGAGGCAACTGAGGCTCAGGGAAGTTAAATGACTTGCCCAAGGTCACACAGCAGACGTGGGGGAGCCGGGATTAGAACCCATGACCTCTGACTCCGAAGCCCGGGCTCTTTCCGCCGAGCCATGCCGCTCATTCGCCAAAGTGACACTGCATGTCACAGTCCTACATTGCTCCTACAACAAGAGTCCCGGAAAGGTAGATTTTTGAGTCTGATATTCCCCAGACTGACTTGGACTGCCCAAGCGCTTAGTCCAGTGCTCTGCGCACAGTAAGCGCTCAATAAATACGATTGAATGAATGAATGAGTGAATGATCCGGGCAGGAGCGGCGTGTGAGTCCTCAAGAAAGAGCAGGGTGGGGGGTTTTGAGTTCGTTCAGTCGTGTGGGCAAGACACTTGACTCCTCTGGGCCTCAGTTACCTCATCAGGAAAATGGGGATTAAGAATGGGAGCCGCATGTGGGATATGGATGGTGTCCCATCTGATTAGCTTGTATCTACCCCAGGACTTTTTAGACTGTGAGCCCACTGTTGGGTAGGGACCGTCTCTAGATGTTGCCAATTTGTACTTCCCAAGCGCTTAGTACAGTGCTCTGCACACAGTAAGCGCTCAATAAATATGATTGATGATTGATGATGATGATGACTTAGTAAGCACTTAACAAATGTCCTTTAAAAAAAGGGAATCAATCGATCGTATTTATTGAGCTTTTACGCTACGCAGAGCCCTGACTAGACTCTAGACTGTAAGCTTATTGTGGGCAGGGAATGGGTCTGTATATTGTTATATTTTACTCTCCCAAGCGCTTAGTATCTATTTATTTTACTTGTACATATCTATTCTATTTATTTTATTTTGTTAATATGCTTTGTTTTGTTCTTTGTCTCCCTCTTCTAGACTGTGAGTCCACTGTTGGGTAGGGACCATCTCTAGATGTTGCCAACTTGGACTTCCCAAGTGCTTAGTACAGTGCTCTGCACATAGTAAGCGCTCAATAAATACGATTGACTACAAAGCGCTTGGCAGAGTACAATATAACACTACAATTATTTGTACATATTTATTGCATTTATTTTATTTTGTTAATATGTTTTGCTTTGTTCTCTGCCTCCCCCTTCTAGACCATGAGCCCACTGTTGGGTAGGGACCGTCTCTATATGTTGCCAACTTGGACTTCCCAAGCGCTTAGTACAGTGCTCTGCACACAGTAAGCGCTCAATAAATATGATTGATTAGTACGGTGCTCTGCACATAGTAAGCGCTCAATAAATACGATTGACTACAATCAATCAATCGTATTTATTGAGCGCTTACCGTGTGCAGAGCACTGTATTAAGTGCTTGGGAAGTACAAGTTGGCAAAATATAGAGACAGTGCCTACCCAAACAATGGACTACAAAGTGCTTGGGAGAGTACAATATAACACTATAATTATTTGTACGTATTTATTCTATTTATTTTATTTTGTTAATATGTTTTGTTTTTTTCTCTGTCTCTCCCTTCTAGACCGTGAGCCCACTGTTGGGTAGGGACCGTCTCTATATGTTGCCAACTTGGACTTCCCAAGCGCTTAGTACAGTGCTCTGCACACAGTAAGCGCTCAATAAATACGATTGATTGATTGATTAGTACGGTGCTCTGCACATAGTAAGTACTCAATAAATACGATTGACTACAAAGTGCTTGGGAGAGTACAATATAACACTATAATTATTTGTACATATTTATTGTATTTATTTTATTTTGTTAATATGTTTTGCTTTGTTCTCTGTCTCCCCCTTCTAGACCGTGAGCCCACAGTTGGGTAGGGACTGTCTCTAGATGTTGCCAACTTGGACTTCCCAAGCGCTTAGTACAGTGCTCTGCACACAGTAAGCACTCAATAAATATGATTGATTAGTACGGTGCTCTGCACATAGTAAGTGCTCAATAAATACAATTGACTACAATCAATCAATCATATTTATTGAGCGCTTACCGTGTGCAGAGCACTGTATTAAGCGCTTGGGAAGTACAAGTTGGCAAAATATAGAGATGGTGCCTACCCAAACAATGGACTACAAAGTGCTTGGGAGAGTACAATATAACACTATAATTATTTGTACGTATTTATTCTATTTATTTTATTTTGTTAATATGTTTTGTTTTGTTCTCTGTCTCCCCCTTCTAGACCGTGAGCCCACTGTTGGGTAGGGACCGTCTCTAGATGTTGCCAACTTGGACTTCCCAAGCGCTTAGTACAGTGCTCTGCACACAGTAAGCGCTCAATAAATACGACATTGATTGATTAGTACGGTGCTCTGCACATAGTGAGTGCTCAATAAATACGATTGACTACAAAGCGCTTGGGAGAGTACAATATAACACTATAATTCTTTGTACATATTTATTGTATTTATTTTATTTTGTTAATATGTTTTGCTTTGTTCTCTGTCTCCCCCTTCTAGACCGTGAACCCACTGTTGGGTAGGGACCGTCTCTATATGTTGCCAACTTGGACTTCCCAAGCGCTTAGTACAGTGCTCGGCACACAGTAAGCGCTCAATAAATACGATTGATTGATTGATTGAGTTTACACTCTAATGAGGGGGGTGAGGGTGGGGACAGGCGCTGCAGTAGGAGAGTTCTACTTTCTAGACTGAGCCCGTTGTTGGGTAGGGACCGTCTGTATATGTTGCCGACTTGTACGTCCCAAGCGCTTAGTACAGTGTTCTGCACACAGTAAGTGCTCAATTAATACGACTGAATGAATGAGAGGTAGGGACCATCTGTATATGTTGCCGACTTGTACTTCCCAAGCGCTTAGTACAGTGCTCTGCACACAGTAAGTGCTCAATAAACACAGTATGCGCTCCCCACAGCACCTGTATATAGTAATAATAATAATAATAGCATTTATTAAGCGCTTACTATGTGCAAAGCACTGTTCTAAGCGCTGAAATACGATTGAATGAATGAATATGTTTGTACAGATTGATTACTCTATTTTAACTTGTACATATTTACTCTTCTGTTTATTTTGTTAATAATAATAATAATAATAATAATAATAATAATAATAATGGCATTTGTTAAGCGCTTACTATGTGCAAAGCACTGTTCTAAGCGCTGGGGGGGATACAAGTTGATCAGGTTGTCCTGTGTGGGGCTCACAGTCATCATCCCCATTTTACAGATGAGGGAACTGAGGCTCCGAGAATTTAAGCGACTTGCCCAAGGTCACACAGCAGACACGTGGTGGAGCCGGGACTCAAACCCCTGACCTCTGACTCCAAAGCCCGGGCTCTTTCCACTGAGCCACGCTGCTTCTCTAATGATGTGCCTTTAGCTGTAATTCTATTTATTCCGAGGACTTGAATGAAGGAGAGGTAGGGCTCAACATGGCGAGTAAGATAGAGGCAACCCTTCCTTCGCTAAGCGGCAGTTGGGGGGTCTGATAAGAGAGAGGGAGAGAGAGATGGAGTGGTTGGTTTGACAAGGACAATTGTCTTTCCGGGAAAACGGGTGGGTGTATTAGGCCTCGAGGTGGAAGCAAGCTAAGAGAGCTCAGTGGCTTCCGAAACGGTTGTGCGCGGGCAATTTTTTTTTTTTTTAATGGCATTTGTTAAGTGCTTACTACGTGCAGAGCCCTGTTCTAAGCGCTGGCGGGGGGGCGGGGGGAGATACAAGGTGATCAAGTTGTCCCACGTGGGGCTCACAGTCTTAATCCCCATTTTACAGATGAGGTAACTGAGGCTCAGAGAAGTTAAGTGACTTGCCCAAGGTCACACAGCAGACGTGGGGCCTCCTCCAAGAGGCCTTCCCAGACTGAGCCCCTTCCTTCCTCTCCCCCTCGTCCCCCTCTCCATCCCCCCATCTTACCTCCTTCCCTTCCCCACAGCACCTGTATATATGTATATAGGTTTGTATATATTTATTACTCTATTTATTTATTTTACTTGTACATATCTATTCTATTTATTTTATTTTGTTAGTATGTTTGGTTTTGTTCTCTGTCTCCCCCTTTTAGACTGTGAGCCCACTTTTGGGTAGGGACTGTCTCTATATGTTGCCAATTTGTACTTCCCAAGCGCTTAGTCCAGTGCTCTGCACATAGTAAGCGCTCAATAAATACGATTGATGGTGATGATGATGAACTGTCTTTCCGGGAAAACAGGTGGGTGTATTAGGCCTCGAGGTGGAAGCAAGCTAAGAGAGCTCAGTGGCTTCCAAAACGGTTGTGCGCGGGCAAACAATTTCAGACGCGTGGCTTCGGTTTCGCCGTGAAGTTTAGAATCCGGATGAACTTGCAAGAATCTGCCCTCGGTCTCACTAATAATAATAATGATGGGATTTGTTAAGCGCTTACTATGTGCAAAGCACTGTTCTAAGCGCTGGGGAGATACAAGGTGATCAGGTTGTCCCACGTGGGGCTCACAGTCGTAATCTCCATTTTACAGATGAGGTAACTGAGGCTCAGAGAAGTTAAGTGACTTTCCCAAGGTCACACAGCAGACATGTGGCGGAGCAGGGACTCGAACCCATGACCTCTGACTCCAAAGCCCGGGCTCTTTCCACTGAGCCACGCTGCTTCTACTACTAATGCGAAGCAGCGTGGCTCAGTGGAAAGAGCCTGGGCTTTGGAGTCAGAGGTCATGGGTTCCAATCCCGGCTCCGCCAACTGTCAGCTGGGTGACTTTGGGCAAGTCACTTCACTTCTCTGGGCCTCAGTTCCCTCATCTGGAAAATGGGGATTAAAACTGTGAGCCCCACGTGGGACAACCCGATCACCTTGGATCTCCCCAGCGCTTAGAACAGTGCTTTGCACATAGTAAGCGCTAAACAAATACTATCATCATCATTATTATTATTATTAAATCCCGGCTCCACCAATTGTCAGCTGTGTGACTCTGGGCAAGTCACTTCACTTCTCTGGGCCTCAGTTCCCTCATCTGGAAAAATGGGGATTAAGACCGTGTGCCCCCCCGTGGGACAACCTGATAATAATAATAATGTTGGTATTTGTTAAGCGCTTACTATGTGCAAAGCACTGTTCTAAGCGCTGGGGTAGATACAAGGCAATCAGGTTGTCCCACGAGGGGCTCACGGTCTTCACCCCCATTTGACAGATGAGGGAACCGAGGCCCAGAGAAGTGAAGTGACTTGACAAGTGGTGGAGCTGGGATTTGAATCCACAGCCTCTGACTCCAAAGCCCGTGCTCTTTCCACTGAGCCCCGCTATCCCCCCAACGCTTAGAACAGTGCTTTGCACATAGTAAGCGCTTAACGAATACCATCATTATTATTATTATTAATGTGAGCCACAGAAATGGTGACGCGCGGGAGGCCCGTGTTGCTAGGGAAGCAAGGAGCGTCGGAGGGACCCAGTAGACGTAACACTAGTGAATGGCTCAGTTCAGTGGTTGGTCGGCGGGAGAGAAATACGGCCCCTTTTTAGAGCAGTGACCCTTCGGCTCGTTCCGGGGAGCCCTGGGGGTCCGGTTTTAGGGTTCGCCGAAAACCACGATAGCGGCCGCTGAATCTAGCGATTTAAAACAGGGCCTGGGGAGGGAATGCTGCATCTGAAGCATTCTGCTCTTTGTCGTTTGTCGCCTTCCTCCTGTGGAACGTCCTTCCCCGACATTTGCTTTCCGAAGGGACGAACGCCCGTTGGCCACCCCCCGGGGAGACGGTGCGGCTCACGGACCGGCGGGGTGGAGGGGAGAGGCGTTCCGCGCGGCGCAGAAAACAACCGAGGCCCTCGCTTCGATCTCGGCTCTGGGCTCCTTCAATCAGTGGGAAGCGGGGCTCCTGGAGGGAAAAGGGGGTCCCCGCTTCCAAATCCAGACCACATCGAGATCCAGCGAGGATCACCCGGGGAGGCGAAGGTCCGCTCCCCGAGGGCAGGCCGGAGGCGGGGAGGCGTCCTCGCTCTTCTTACCCGACGGCGCCCGGCGGGCCGCGGGGTTCTCGGGGTACCGGTTCCTTCCCGGAGGCGGAGCTGGGGGGGCTAGGAAGCCGGGGAGGACGAGGGGGAGGCCGCCCTGGGGGCCCGCGGGACCTTGGGGCTGGGCGCCCCGACTAGGGGTCGCAGCCTGGCGCGCAGGGGCCCGTGGACCAGGTCTCCGGCCCGCCGCTCCTGCTGCAGCCAGAAGAGCATCTCCACTTTGTCCCGCTTCATCTTGTCCAGGTAGGGCCGCCCTTTGAGGGTGACGGGCTCCCCGAAGGTCACCTGGATCTCCTCCAGGAGACGGCCCAGGGACCCCTCGGCCTCGGCCAGCTGCGCGTGCAGGAAGGCCCGGACCTGGGCCTCCTGGGGCCGGCGGCCGGGCCGGCCCTCGCCCGGCAGGAAGAAGCGGTTGGGGTCGGAGGCGCGCGTCTCGAAGCGCTCCAGCCGGGCCAGGGCGGTCTCCCGCTCCTGGATGGGCCGCAGGGCCCGCTCCCAGGCGTCCACCAGGTAGGGCAGCTGGCCCAGGCGGGCGTCCGAGCTGTACTTGATGGCCATGTCCAGCCGCTCCGGCTCGGGCACCTGCAGGACGGCCCACACCCGCTCCAGGCGCTTCTGCAAGAGGGGCAGCGGCGTCTCGGCCCCCGGCCCCTCGACCGGCAGGGTGCCGGGGTCCCACAGGCCCGGCACGAAGGCCGCGGGCCGCTCCCTCTCCCCTCCCTCGCCCTCCTCGCCGTCGCCCGGGCCCAGCGGCGGGGGCACCGGCGGCAGGGCCAGGGGGTCGACCTTCGGGGCCGGGGGCGCCTCCTCGGGGGGCTCCTCCAGGTAGAGGCGGTAGATGACCCGGAGGAAGTCGCCGCCCTGGGTGGCCAGGAACTCGAAGTAGTCGTCGGCGTCCGTCGAGGCACTCCCGCGGCGCCCGATCCCCTTCAGCTGGGGGTTCAGGACGGTCCGGCTGCTCGGGCGGAGGCTCGGGGCGGCGGAGGCCAGGTAGCAGGCCCAGTCCACCTCGGAGGCCGGCTCCACCAGCGGGCCCTGGTCGAAGCCCAGGTGGTCGGCGGACAGGCAGCCCAGCAGCTCCCGGTAGACGTCGCACATGGCCTCGCCGGACCAGAGCGAGGCATCCAGGTCGGCGACCAGCTCGGGGCCCAGCTCGCCCGTCAGGTGGTTGTAGAGGACCCGGGTGCAGGGGACGTGCAGGGGCTCCGAGAAGGCCCGGGCAGGGAGGCGGCGGGCCGCGGCCCGCACCGTCCGGCCCCTCAGCTCCAGGGTGACGGTGGCGGGCTGGGGGTGGACCGGAGCGGGCCCCGGCGGGCGGCGATCCCACCGCCCCGACCGCTCTTCGGCCTGCAGGGCCTCTAAGGCCTCCTGCAGCTTCTCCAGCCGGGGGCCGGCGGCCAGGGGCCGGGTCAGGGCTCCCAGGAGAGGGTCCAGGCTGGAGGTGGCACTGATGGCGGTCACGGTGCTGGGGGGCTGTTGCGGCTGCCCGGCGGGGACCCTCGTGGGGAGCTGGGCCCGCCGCAGCAGCCTCCGCAGGTCTTCGGCCCCGGTCCCGGGGGATGGGGAGGTGGCCCCCGTCGGGGTCGGTTGGCTGTCCCGGCTGAGGACCAGAGGGGTGAGGGGCCGGGGGGCCGGCGGGGGGAGGCACAGCTCGTCGGCCAGCATCCAGCCCTGACGCAGGCCGGGCAGGGACCGGACCCGCCGGGGCTGCCCGACGGCTGAGGCCTGGGCTTGGGCAGGAGGAGGAGGAGGAGGAGGGGGTCGGCTGGAGCCGGTGTCCGTCGGTGGGGCCCGGGAGGGGGCCGTCGGGCCGGTCCTGCAGCCCCGGAGCCGTCCGGGCCCCGTCGAGGGGAAGGCCGTCCGGTTCCTTGGGGGTTTGGGGGGCCCGGTGCCATGGAGGACGCCCGGGCTTAGGGCGGAGCGACGTTGGCCCCGGGCCCGGCCGGCCGAGGATGGAGGGCTCCCCGGAGGCGGCCCCCGGGCCTGGCGGCCCTCGGGGGCGGGGGCGGGGCGGCCCGGGGCCAGCCCCAACGCCGGAGACAGGCTCAGCGGCTCCAGGAGGCGGTGGTACAGCCGGCGCAGCGCCGGACCCTCCGCCTCCTTCTCCATCTCTCCGGGCTCCGTCGGCCTCCCGTCGCCGTGGCAACCGTCGCCGCGGCAACCGACGCCGTGGCAACCGACGCCGGAAGAGGGCGGCCGGCCGGAGGCGGAAGCGCGGGGATGGGGCTGCTCCTCCTCATTCATTCATTCATTCATTCATTCATTCATTCATTCATTCATTCATTCATTCATTCACTCACTCACTCACTCATTCATTCATTCAATCATTCATTCATTCATTGAATCATTCATTGAATCATTCATTGAATCATTCATTCAATCATTCAATCACTCATTCATTTATTCAATCATTCAATCACTCATTCATTCACTCATTCATTCATTCACTCATTTAATCATTCAATCATTCATTCACTCATTCATTCATTCACTCATTTAATCATTCACTCATTCATTCACTCATTCATTCATTCATTCATTTAATCATTCAATCATTCATTCACTCATTCATTCATTCATTCATTCAATCATGGATGCAAGCTATAATTCTATTTATCCTAACGGTTTTGACACCTGTCTACATGTTTTGTGTTGTTGTCTGTCTCCCCCTTCTAGACTGTGAGCCCGCTGTTGGGTAGGGACTGTCTCTATGTGTTGCCAACTTGGACTTCCCAAGCGCTTAGTACAGTGCTGTGCACGCAGTAAGCGCTCAATGAATACGATTGAATGAATTACTCTATTATTATTATTACTCTATATTTGTACATATTTATTTTCTTTTGTTAATATGTTTTGTTCTCTGTCGCCCCCTTCTAGACTGTGAGCCCACTGTTGGGTAGGGACCGTCTCTCTCTGTTGCCAACTTGTACTTCCCAAGTGCTTAGTACAGTGCTCTGCACACAGTAAGCGCTCAAAAAATACAATTGAATGAATGAATGAATGAATCATTCATTTACTCATTCATTCAGTCATTCATTCTATCATTCCTTCATTCACTCATTCATTTATTCAATCATTCATTCATTCATTCAATCATTCAACCACTCATTCACTCATTCATTCATTCACTCATGCATTTACTCATTCATTCATTTACTCATTCATAGCACCTGTATATATGTATATATGGTTGTACACATTCATTACTCTATTTATTTATTTTACTCGTACATTTCTATCCTATTTATTTTATTTTGTTGGTATGTTTGGTTCTGTTCTCTGTCTGCCCCTTTTAGACTGTGAGCCCACTGTTGAGTAGGGACTGTCTCTAGATGTTGCCAATTTGTACTTCCCAAGCGCTTAGTACAGTGCTCTGCACATAGTAAGCGCTCCATAAATACTATTGATTGATTGATTGATATGTATATATGGTTGTACATTTATTACTCTATTTATTTATTTATTGATTTATTTTACTTGTACATTTCTATCCTATTTATCTTATTTTGTTGGTATGTTTGGTTCTGTTCTCTGTCTCCCCCTTTTAGACTGTGAGCCCACTGTTGGGTAGGGACTGTCTCTATGTGTTGCCAATTTGTACCTCCCAAGCGCTTAGTACAGTGCTCTGCACATAGTAAGCGCTCAACAAATACGACTGATTGATTGATTGATATTGATTGATTCACTCATTCATTCCCGCAGGCGGAAGTTCCGGGCTCGCCCCTCCTCCCCGGCGGTTTCTCCGTCCCCCCCCCCTTCCCTTTTTTTCAGCGCGCGCCGGCTCGGTGGTCGCCTTGGCAACCGGCTCGGTGGTCGCCTTGGCAACCGACTCGTTGGTCGCCTTGGCAACCGACCGCCGGAAGCGGAAGTGCGGGATTCCCGGATTGACATCTCCTCATCCTCGGCCTCTTCCTGCTCCTTGTCGGCCCGTCTGAGGCCCAAGGATGGCGGCCGCCACGGCCTGCACGGTGAGGGCGCCAGGGCCGAGGGCATTTACTCATTTTATTTAGCATAATAATAATAATAATAATAATATTTATTAAGCGCTTACAAATAATAATAATAATGGTATTTCATTCATTAAATCGTATTGAGCGCTTACTGTGTGCAGAGCCCTGGACTAAGCTCTTGGGAAGGACTAGATGGGTATTTGTTAAGCGCTTCGTGGCTCAGTGGAGATAATAATAATAATAATAATGTATTTATTAAGCGCTTACTATGTTCAAAGCACTGTCCTAAGCGCTGGTGACTTGCCCCAAGTCACACAGCTGACAAGTGGTGGAGCGGGATTTGAACCCATGACCTCTGACTCCAAAGCCCGTACTCTTTCCACTGAGCCACGCTACTACTAATAAAGATGGTATTTGTTAAGCGTTTGCAACTACTACTAATATATGTTGCCGACTTGGACTTCCCAAGCGCTTAGTACAGTGCTCTGCACACAGTAAGCGCTCAATAAATACGACAATGAAGGAATGAATAATAATGATGGTATTTGTATATATGTATATCCTGTATATATGTATATATGTTTGTACATATTTATTACTCTATCTTGTACATATTTATTCTATTTATTTTATTTTGTTAGTATGTTTGGTTTTGTTCTCTGTCTCCCCCTTCTCGACTGTGAGCCCGCTGTTGGGTAGGGACCGTCTCTATGTGTTGCCGACTTGTACTTCCCAAGCACTTAGTCCAGTGCTCTGCACATAGTAAGAGCTCAATAAATACGATTGATGATTGATGATGATGATGATATGTTGCCAACTTGGACTTCCCAAGCGCTTAGTACAGTGCTCGGCACACAGTAAGCGCTCAATAAATACGACAATGAATGAATGAGTAATAATGATGGTATATGTATATATGTATATCCTGTATATATGTATATATGTTTGTACATATTTATTACTCTATTTATTTATCTTGTACGTATCTATTCTATTTTATTTTGTTAGTGTGTTTGGTTTTGTTCTCTGTCTCCCCCTTCTAGACTGTGAGCCCGCTGTTGGGTAGGGACTGTCTCTATGTGTTGCCGACTTGTACTTCCCAAGCTCTTAGTACAGTGCTCTGCACACAGTAAATGCTCAATAAATGCGATTGATTGATTGATTAGCGCTTACTATGTGCCAAGCACTGTTTTAAGCGCTGGGGGGATACAAGGTGATGAGGTTGTCCCACGGGGGGCTCACAGTCTTCACCCCCATTTTCGAGATGAGGGAACTGAGGCACAGAGAAGTGTAGTGACTTGCCCAAAGTCACACAGCTGACAAGAAGCAGTGTGGCTCAGTGGAAAGACCCCGGGCTTGGGAGTCAAAGGTCACGGGTTCAAATCCCTGCTCTGCCGCTTGTCAGCTGTGTGATTTTGGGCAAGTCATTTAACTTCTCTGTGCCTCAGTTCCCTCATCTGTAAAATGGGGATTAAGATTGTGAGCTCCACATGGGACAACCTGTTCACCTTGTATCCTTCCCAGCACGTAGAACAGTGCTTTGCACACAGTAAGCGCTTAACAAATACCAAAATCATGATTTTCTAGACTGTGAGCCTGTTGTTGGGTAGGGACTGTCTCTATACGTTGCCAACTTGTACTTCCCAAGCGCTTAGTCCAGTGCCCTGCACACAGTAAGCACTCAATAAATACGATTGAATGAATGAATGAAGTGGCGGAGCTGGGATTTGAGCCCATGACCTCTGACTCCAAAGCCCGTACTCTTTCCACTGAGCCATGCTACTACTATAATAATAATAATAATAATGGCATTTGTTAAGCGCTTACTATGTGCAAATCACTGTTCTAAGCGCTGGGGGGGATACAAGGTGATCAGGTTGTCCCACGTGGGGCTCACAGTCATCATCCCCATTTTACAGATGAGGTAACTGAGGCTCCGAGAAGTTAAGTGACTTGCCCAAGGTCACACAGCAGACACGTGGTGGAGCCGGTACTCGAACCCATGACCTCTGACTCCAAAGCCCGGGCTCTTTCCACTGAGCCACGCTACTACTAGTAATGATGGCATTTGTTAAGTGCTTACTACTACTATTAATAATAATAATGTTGGTATTTGTTTAGCGCTTACTATGTGCCAAGCACTGTTCTACGTGCTGGGGGGATACAAGGTGATCAGGTTGTCCCCCGTGGGGCTCACAGTCTTCATCCCCATTTTCCAGATGAGGGAACTGAGGCCCAGAGAAGTGAAGTGACTTGGCCAAAGTCACCCAGCTGACAAGTGGCGGAGCCGGGATTAGAACCCATGACCTCTGACTCCCAAGCCCGGGCTCTTTCCACTGAGCCACGCTGCCTCTAGTAGGATACACAGTAAGCGCTCAATAAATACGATGGAATGAATTAATGGAAACCTTTAGAGAAGCAGCGTGGCTCAGTGGAAAGAGCCCAGGCTTGGGAGTCAGAGGTCCTGGGTTCTAATCCCAGCTCCGCCGCTTGTCAGCTGTGTGACGTTTGGCAAGTCACTTCACTTCTCTGGGCCTCAGTTACCTCATCTGCCCCACTTGGGACAACCTGATCACCTTGTATCCTCCCCAGCGCTTAGAACAGTGCCCGGCACATAGTAAGTGCTTAACAATTACCAAAATTATCATTATATAATAATAATAATGGCATTTATTAAGCGCTTACTATGTCCAAAGTGCTGGGGAGGTTACAAGGTGATGAGGTTGTCCCACTGGGGGCTCACAGTCCTAATCCTTATTTTACAGATGAGGTAACTGGGGCCCAGAGAAGTTGTGGCTTGTCCAAAGTCACCCAGCTGACAATTGGCAGAGCTGGAATTTGAACCCGTGACCTCTGACTCCAAAGCCCGGGCTCTTTCCACTGAGCCACGCTGCTTCTGATTATCACCATAATTATAATTATGTAATTATAATTTTTATAATAATACAATCATTTTAATAATATAAATAAATACAATATAAAATATTAATATATAACAATATAAATAAATAAATAATAATATAATATAATAATCCCCTTTTAGACCCCCTTTTGCACCCCCTATTAGACTGTGAGCCCACTGTTGGGTAGGGACTGTCTCTATATGTTGCCAACTTGTACTTCCCAAGCACTTAGTACAGTGCTCTGCACACAGTAAGCACTCAATAAATACGATTGATGATGATGATGATGATGATGATTATAATTATATAATCCCCTTCCTTCCTCTCCCCCTCGTCCCCCTCTCCACCCCCCCATCTTACCTCCTTCCCTTCCCCACAGCACCTGTGTATATGTATATATGTTCATGCATATTTATTCCTCTATTTATTTATTTATTTTACTTGTACATATCTATTCTATTTATTTTATTTTGTTAGTATGCTTGGTTTTGTTCTCTGTCTCCCCCTTTTAGACCGTGAGCCCACTGTTGGGTAGGGACCGTCGCTATATGTTGCCAACTTGGACTTCCCAAGCGCTTAGTCCAGTGCTCTGCACACAGTAACCACTCAATAAATACGACTGATTGATTGATAATTATAATTATATTATTATTGTTATTATTAACAACGACCTGGGCAGCAGGGTGAAATTTGGACCGGAGCATCATCATCATCGATCGTATTTATTGAGCGCTTACTATGTGCAGAGCACTGGACTAAGCGCTTGGGAAGTACAAATTGGCAACATACAGAGACAGTCCCTACCCAACAGTGGGTAGGGAGCAGGGAGGTCAGCGAGGAGGCCGACGCAGTAGTGAAGGAGAGGCGCTTAGTTCAGCCTCCCCCTACTTCCCGCCCTCCTCTTCTTTCCTCTCTCCCCCCCCTCCTCATTCTTCCCCTTTTCCGAGGAGGGCAGACCCTCCCCACCTGACTCCCCCCCCCCCGCCGTGATTCCCCCCAGCTGGAGTTTGCCGTGGAGATGAGCTGCGAGAGCTGTGTGGACGCCGTCCGGACGTCGTTGCAGGACGTAGCAGGTATGGTGAACCCCTCAATTCCCCAGCCCACGGGCATTCCCACCCCGGATCCAAGGAGCGTCCTGGCCGGAGCGTGGTGGGCACCGTGCTCTCCCTGAGACGGCGCTGCCTAGGAGACGGGAGGCTGGGTTTATTGGCACTGGGAAGAAACAGCATCATCATCATCAATCGTATTTATTGAGCGCTTACGATGTGCAGAGCACTGGACTAAGCGCTTGGGAAGTACAAATTGGCAACATATAGAGACAGTCCCTACCCAACATCATCAATCGTATTTATTGAGCGCTTACGATGTGCAGAGCACTGGACTAAGCGCTTGGGAAGTACAAATTGGCAACATATAGAGACAGTCCCTACCCAACATCATCAGTCGTATTTATTGAGCGCTTACGATGTGCAGAGCACTGGACTAAGTGCTTGGGAAGTACAAATTGGCAACATATAGAGACAGTCCCTACCCAACAGTGGGCTCACAGTCTAAATGACTGTTCAGTGGATGACAATATTTATTTTACTTGTACATATCTGTTCTATTTTATTTTGTAGTATGTTTGGTTTTGTCTCCCCCTTTTAGACTGTGAGCCCACTGTTGGGTAGGAACTATCTCTAGATGTTGCCAATTTGTACTTCCCAAGCGCTTAGTCCAGTGCTCTGCATACAGTAAGCGCTCAATAAATACGATTGATGATGATGATGATAATAATAGTAATGAAGGTGTTTGTTAGCGCTTACTATGTGCTCCATATGTTGCCAACTTGTACTTCCCAAGTGCTTAGTCCAGTGCTCTGCACACAGTGAGCGCTCAATAAATGCGATTGATGATGATGATGATGACAATAATAATAACAAGGAAGGCGTTTGTTAGCACTTACTATGTGCTCCATGTGTTGCCAACTTGTACTTCCCAAGCGCTTCGTCCAGTGCTCTGCACACAGTAAGCGCTCAATAAATACGATCGAATGAATGCTAAGCACTGTTCTAAGCACTGAGGAGGTTACACGGTAATCAATCAATCAGTCGTATTTATTGAGTGCTTACTGTGTGCAGAGCACTGTACTAAGCGCTTGGGAAGTCCAGGCTGGCAACATATAGAGACAGTCCCTACCCAACAGTGGGCTCACAGTCTAAAAGATACAATACAAAACATGTAGACAGGTGTCATAGTACATACTAAGTGCTGAACAAATACCACAGTTACTGTGATCATCAGTGGAAATAGTACTGGACACTTGTACATATTTACCATTCTATTTATTTTATTTTGTTAATATGTTTTGTTCTGTTGTCTGTCTCCCCCTTCTAGACTGTGAGCCCGCTGTTGGGTAGGGACCGTCTCTAGATGTTGCCATCAGGTGGTCCCACGGGGGTGCTCGCAGTCTTCATCCCCATTTTACAGTCGAGGTCACTGAGGCCCAGAGAAGTGAAGTGACTTGCCCAAAGTCACCCAGCTGACAATTGGCAGAGCCGGCATTGGAACCCACGACCTCTGACTCCAAAGCCCGGGCTCTTTCCACTGAGCCACTCTGGAGCCCCAGACTGAGCCCCCATTTCATTCATTCATTCAATCGTATTTATTGAGCGCTTCCTGTGTGCAGAGCACTGGACTAAGCGCTTGGGAAGTACAAGTTGGCAACATATAGAGATGGTCCCTACCCAACAGTGGGCTCACAGTCCTCCCCATCCCCCCCACCCTAACTCCTTCCCCTCCCCACTGCACCTATATATATGTTTGTACAGATTTATTACTCCATTTATTTTACTTGTACATATTTACTACTCTATTTACTTCGCTAATGATGTGCATCTAGCTTTACTTCTATTTATTCTGATGACTTGACACCAGTCCACATGTTTTGTTGTCCGTCTCCCCCTTCTAGACTGTGAGCCCACTGTTGGGTAGGGACTCACAGTCTCTCCTCGACCCCCTCCAGTCTGGCTTCCGTCCCCTACATTCCACGGAAACTGCCCTCTCAGAGGTCACCGATGACCTCCTGCTTGCCAAATCAAACGGCTCATACTCCGTCCTAATCCTCCTCGACCTCTCAGCTGCCTTCGACACTGTGGCCCACCCCCTTCTCCTCAACACGCTATCCGACCTTGGCTTCACAGACTCCGTCCTCTCCTGGTTCTCCTCTTATCTCTCCGGCCGTTCATTCTCAGTCTCTTTTGCGGGCTCCTCCTCCCCCTCCCATCCCCTTACGGTGGGGGTTCCCCAAGGTTCAGTGCTTGGTCCCCTTCTGTTCTCGATCCCGTCTGGACTACTGCATCAGCCTTCTCTCCGATCTCCCATCCTCGTGTCTCTCCCCACTTCAGTCCATACTTCATGCTGCTGCCCGGATTGTCTTTGTCCAGAAAAGCTCTGGGCATGTTACTCCCCTCCTCAAAAACCTCCAATGGCTACCAATCAATCTGCACATCAGGCAGAAACTCCTCACCCTGGGCTTCAAGGCTGTCCATCCATCCATCCATCCATCCCCTGGCCCCCTCCTCCCTCACCTCCCTTCTCTCCTTCTCCATCGCAGCCCGTACCCTCCGCTCCTCCACTGCTAATCTCCTCACCGTACCTCGCTCTCGCCCTTCCCGCCATCGACCCCCGGCCCACGTCATCCCCGGGCCTGGAATGCCCCCAATCCCTCTGCCCATCCGCCAAGCTAGCTCTCTTCCTCCCTTCAAGGCCCTACTGAGAGCTCCCCTCCTCCAGGAGGCCTTCCCAGACTGAGCCCCTTCCTTCCTCTCCCCCTCGTCCCCCTCTCATCATCAATCGTATTTATTGAGCACTTACTATGTGCAGAGCACTGTACTAAGGGCTCTCCATCCCCCCATCTCACGTCCTTCTCTTCCCCACATCACCTGTATATATGTTTGTACATATTTATTACTCTATTCTACTTGTACATATCTATTCTATTTATTTTATTTTGTTAGTATGTTTGGTTTTGTTCTCTGTCTCCCCCTTTTAGACTGTGAGCCCACTGTTGGGTAGGGACTGTCCCTATATGTTGCCAACTTGTACTTCGCAAGCGCTTAGTCCAGTGCTCTGCACACAGTAAGCGCTCAATAAATGCGATTGATTGATTGATAGGCCCCTATTTCTTGTTACTGGCCCAAACGGCGTAAATAATAATGGTAGTGTCTAAACAAGAGAAGCTAGAGAAGCAGCGTGGCTCAGTGGAAAGAGCCGGGGGTTGGGAGTCAGAGATCGTGGATTCTAATCCCGGCTCAACCACTTGTCAACTGGGTGACTTTGGGCAAGTCACTTCACTTCTCTGGGCCTCAGTTACCTCACCTGGAAAATGGGGATGAAGATTGTGAGCCCTACGTGGGGCAACGTGCCTCTTCCTGCCTTCAAAGCCCTACTGAGAGCTCACCTCCTCCAGGAGGCCTTCCCACACTGAGCCCCCTCCCCATCCCCCCCCCGCCCTACCTCCTTCCCCTCCCCACAGCACCTGTATATATGTTTGTACAGATTTATTACTCTATTTTACTTGTACATATTTACTATTCTATTTAGTTAATGATGTGCATCTAGCTTTACTTCTGTTTATTCTGATGACTTGACACCTGTCCCCATGTTTTGTTTTGTTGTCCGTCTCCCCCCTCTAGACTGTGAGCCCGTTGTCGGGTAGGGACCGTCTCTAGATGTTGCCAACTTGGGCTTCCCAAGCGCTTAGTCCAGTGCTGTGCACACAGTAAGCGCTCAATAAATACGATTGATGCTGATGATGAATTAGCTTTACTTCTATTTATTCTGATGACTTGACACCTGTCCGCATGTTTTGTTCTGTTGTCCGTCTCCCCCCTCTAGACTGTGAGCCCGTTGTCGGGTAGGGACCGTCTCTAGATGTTGCCAACTTGGGCTTCCCAAGCGCTAGTCCAGTGCTCTGCACACAGTAAGCACTCAATAAATACGATTGAATAAATGAATCCCCCTGACTCCCATGTGCCTCGTTCCAGGTATCCTGGGAGTGGAGGTGGATCTGATGGCCCAGAGCGTCCTGGTGAAGACCACCCTACCCAGCCTGGAGGTGCAGGCCCTGTTGGAGAGCACGGGCCGCCAGGCCATCCTCAAGGGCATGGGGAGCAGCCCTCTGTGTGAGAACCGCGGGGTTTGGGTTCGGGGAGCTGCCGGGGCTTGGGGGGGACGCCCCCGGGGTCTCAGGCAGGGAGGGCTGCCTTCTTAGGGGAGAACGGGCCTGGTTAGGAAAGGGTGAAGAGGGAATACCCATCAATCGATCAGTTAATCAGTGATATGTTTCGAGTGCTCACCATGTGCAGAGCACTGCACTACACTCTTGGGAGAGCAGAATTAGCGGACACGTCCCCTGCCCACAAGGAGCTGACAGTCTAGACAGGGAGACGGACGTTAATAGAAATAAATGAATGACGGACATGGACGGAAATGATGTGGGGGTGAGGGGAGGGGCCACTATGTTACCAACTTGAACTTCCCAAGCGCTTAGTACAGTGCTCCACACATAGCGCTTAACAAATGCCATTATTATTGAGCGCTTACTGCGTGCGGAGCATTGTACTAAGCACTTGGGGAGTACAAGTTGGCAACATATAGAGTTGGTCCTTACCAACAACGGGCTCACAGTCTAGAAGGGGGAGATTGAGCACTTACTAGGCGCAGAGCACTGGACTAAGCGTTTGGGCGAGTTCAGGATGAAAGACTTAGAAACGTTCCAAGGATGAGGCAGAGGAGACGGGGAGGGGACCCCTTGGGTTCTGGGATGTTAAACGGGGGGTAGGCGAGTGGTGGATAGAAGTGCCGTGGGGTGAGGGAGGGGCGGAAAGAGGGAGCGGAGATCCAATAAATTAGTGCTATTTATTGAGCACTTACGAGGCGCAGAGCACTGGACTAAGCGTTTGGGCGAGCTCAGGATGAGAGACTTAGAAACGTTCCAAGGGCGATGCAGAGGAGAGAGGGAGGAGACCCCTTGGGTTCTGGGATGTTAAACGGGGGGCACGTGAGCGGCGGATAGAAGTGCTGTGGGGTGAAGTGGGGGCGGAAAGAGGGAGCGGAGATCCAATCAATTAGTGCTATTTATTGAGCACTTACGAGGCGCAGAGCACTGGACTAAGTGCTTGGGTGAACTCAGGATGAAAGACTTAGAAACGTTCCCAGGACGACGCAGAGGAGAGAGGGAGGAGACCCCTTGGGTTCTGGGGTGTTAAACGGGGGGCAGGCGAGTGGCGGATAGAAGTGCCGTGGGGTGAGGGAGGGGCGGAGATCCAATCAATTAGTGCTATTTATTGAGCACTTACGAGGCACAGAGCACTGGACTAAGCATTTGGGCGAGTTCAGGATGAAAGACTTAGAAACGTTCCAAGGGCGACGCAGAGGAGAGAGGGAGGAGACCCCCTTGGGTTCTGGGGTGTTAAACGGGGGGCAGGCGAGCGGCGGTTAGAGGTCCCCATTTCGGCCCCGGGGGAGCCTTCCGGGGGTCCGGGGGCACCGGAGCGAGCCGCGGCGATGTCTCCCCCCCGCAGGGAACCTGGGGGCGGCCGTGGCCATGATGGGCGGCCCCGGGCCGGTGCAGGGGGTGGTACGCTTCCTGCAGGTGTCCCCCAACTGCTGCCTCATCGAGGGGACCATCGACGGGCTGGAGGCCGGGCCTCACGGCCTCCACGTGCACCAGTACGGGGATCTCACCCACGACTGTGCCAGGTGGGCAGCAGTCGCCATCGGAAGGACAGTTGTCAATCAATCAATCGATCAATCGTGTTTATTGAGCGCTTACTGTGTGCAGAGCACTGCACTAAGCGCTTGGGAAGTCCAAGTTGGCAACATCTAGAGACGGTCCCGACCCGACAGTGGGCTCACAGTCGAGAAGGGGCCAGGCACCGTGCTAAGCGCTGGGGTGGATACGAGCCGATCGGGTTGGACGTGGGGCTCACCGTCTCAATCCCCGTTTTACCGACGGGGATTGAGAAGCCGCGTCTTTAGAGAAGCCACGTGGCTCAGTGGAAAGAGCCCGGGCTTTGGAGTCAGAGGTCACGGGTTCAAATTCCGGCTCCGCCCCTTGTCAGCTTGGGGGCCTTGGGGCAAGTCACTTCACTTCTCTGGGCCTCAGTGACCTCATCTGGAAAATGGGGATGAAGACTGTGAGTCCCCCGTGGGGCCACCTGATCAACTTGTAACCTCCCCAGCGCTTAGAACAGTGCTTTACACACAGTATGCGCTTAATAAGTGCCATCATTATTATTGAGTCACTTCACTTCTCTGTGCCTCAGTTCCCTCATCTGGAAAATGGGGATTAAGACTGTGAGGTCCCCCATGGGACAACCTGATCACCTTGTAACCTCCCGAGTGCTTAGAACAGTGCTTTGCACACAGTAAGCACTTAATAAGTGCCATTATTATTATTTATTATTAAGTCACTTCACTTCTCTGTGCCTCAGTTCCCTCATCTGGAAAATGGGGATTAAGACTATGAGCCCCTCATGGGACAACCTGATCACCTTGTAACCTCCCCAGCGCTTAGAACAGTGCTTTGCACATAGTAAACGCTTAATAAATGCCATCATTAGTATTAAGTCACTTCACTTCTCTGTGCCTCAGTGACCTCATCTGTCAAATGAGGATGAAGATTGTGAGCCCCCCATGGGACAACCTGATCACCTTGTAACCTACCCAGCGCTTAGAACAGTGCTTTGCACAGAGTAAGCGCTTAATAAGTGCCGTCATTATTATTTATTATTAAGTCACTTCACTTCCGTGTGCCTCAGTTCCCTCCTCTGGAAAATGAGGATTAAGACTGTGAGCCCCCTGTGGGACAACCTGATCACCTTGTAACCTCCCCAGCGCTTAGAACAGTGCTTTACATTGTGCTTTGAATGAGCAGGGTAGCGGTTTGGATGGAGAGGAAAGGGCGGATCTTGGCAATGTTGCGGAGCTGAGACCGGCAGGTTTTGGTGACGGCTTGGATGTGAGGGGTGAACGAGAGAGCGGAGTCGAGGATGACACCGAGGTTGCGGGCTTGTGAGACGGGAAGGATGGTAGTGCCGTCAACAGAGATGGGAAAGTCAGGGAGAGGGCAAGGTTTGGGAGGGAAGACAAGGAGCTCAGTCTTTGACATGTTGAGCTTTAGGTGGCGGGCGGACATCCAGATGGAGATGTCCCAAAGGCAGGAGGAGATGCGAGCCTGGAGGGAGGGGGAGAGAGCAGGGGCAGAGATGGAGATCTGGGTGTCATCAGCGTAGAGATGAGAGTTGAAGCCGTGGGAGCGAATGAGGTCACCGAGGGAGCGAGTGTAGATCGAGAACAGAAGGGGACCAAGCACTGAACCTTGGGGAACCCCCACAGTAAGAGGATGGGAGGGGGAGGAGGAGCCCGCAAAAGAGACTGAGAAAGAACGACCGGAGAGATCAGAGGAGAACCAGGAGAGGACGGAGTCTGTGAAGCCAAGGTCAGATAGCGTGTTGAGGAGAAGGGGGTGGTCCACAGTGTCGAAGGCAGCTGAGAGGTCGAGGAGGATTAGGACAAATAGCATTATTATTATTATTATTTTCTGGGCCTCAGTGACTTCATCTGTAAAATGGGGTTTGAGACTGCGAGCACCCCGTGGAACAACCTGAGTACCTTGTAAACTCCCTAGCGCTTAGCCAAGCACTGTTCTCTGTGCTGGAGTAATAATAATAATAATAATGATAGCGTTTATTAAGCGCTTACTCTGTGCAAAGCACTGTTCTAAGCACTGGGGAGGTTACAAGGTGATTAGGTTGTCCCACGGGGGGCTCACAGTCTTAATCCCCATTTTCCAGATGAGGGAACTGAGGCCCAGAGAAGTGAAGTGACTTGCCCAAAGTCACCCAGCTGACCTGCTGTTGGGTAGGGACCGTCTCTATATGTTGCCAACTTGTCCTTCCCAAGCACTTAGTCCAGTGCTCTGCACACAGTAAGCGCTCAGTAAATACGATTGAATGAATGAATGACGGCGGAGCCGGGATTTGAACCCAGGACCTCTGACTCCCAAGCCCAGGCTCTTTCCAACTGAGCCACGCTGCTTCTCCAAGTGAATTATTATCTAGCTTTATTTCTATTTATTCTGACGACCTGACACCTGTCCACATGTTCTGTCTTGTTGTCTGTCTCCCCCTTCTAGACTGTGAGCCCGTCGGTGGGTAGGGACCGTCTCTAGATGTTGCCGACTTGGACTTCCCAAGCGCTTAGTCCAGTGCTCTGCACACAGTAAGCGCTCAATAAATACGATCGAATGAGTGAATGAATGCAAAGCACTGTTCTAAGCACTGGGGGGGATACAAGGTGATCAGCATTTAGCTTTAATTCTGTTTGTTCTGACGACTTGACACCCGTCCACATGTTTGGTTTTGTTCTCCGTCTCCCCCTTCTAGACTGTGAGCCCGCTGTTGGGTAGGGGCCGTCTCTATCTGTTGCCAACTTGGACTTCCCAAGCGCTTAGTCCAGTGCTCTGCACACAGTAAGCACACAATAAATACGATTGATTGATTGATTCGTACATATTTATTACTCTATTTTATTTTACTTGTACATATCTATTCTATTTATTTTATTTTGTTAATATGTTTGGTTTTGTTGTCTGTCTCCCCCTTCTAGACTGTGAGCCCGTCGTTGGGTAGGGGCCGTCTCTAGATGTTGCCGACTTGTACTTCCCAAGCGCTTAGTCCAGTGCTCTGCACACAGTAAGCGCTCAATAAATACGACAATGAATCCGCCTAGCTAGCTCTGCTTCCTCCCTTCAAAGCCCTCCCGAGAACTCACCTCCTCCAGGAGGCCTTCCCACACTCAGCCCCCTCCTTCCTCTCCCCCTCCTCCCCATCCCTCCTTCCCCTCCCCACAGCACCTGTATATATGTATATATGTTTGTACGTATTTATTACTCTATTTTATTTGTACATGTTTATTCTATTTATTTTATTTTGTTACTATGCTTTGTTTTGTTGTCCATCTCCCCCTTCTAGACTGTGAGCCCGTCGTTGGGTAGGGGCCGTCTCTAGATGTTGCCGACTTGGACTTCCCAAGCGCTTAGTCCAGTGCTCTGCACACAGTAAGCGCTCAATAAATACGACAGTGAATCCACCAAGCTAGCTCTGCTTCCTCCCTTCAAAGCCCTCCCGAGAGCTCACCTCCTCCAGGAGGCCTTCCCACACTCAGCCCCCTCCTTCCTCTCCTCCCCTCCCCATCCCTCCTTCCCCTCCCCACAGCACCTGTATAGATGTATATATGTTTGCACATATTTATTACTCTATTTTATTTGTACATATTTATTCTGTTTGGTTAATATGTTTTGTTTTGTTGTCCGTCTCCCCCTTCTAGACTGTGAGCCCGTCGTCGGGTAGGGGCCGTCTCTATATGTTGCCGACTTGGACTTCCCAAGCGCTTAGTCCAGTGCTCGGCACACAGTAAGCGCTCAATAAATGCGACAATTAATGAATGAATTGACTTGCCCAAGGCAAGCATGTGGCGGGGAGGGATTAGAACCCATGACCTTCGGCCTCCCGGGCTGTATCCACTCCACCACCCTGCTTTTTAGAGCTGTGTAGCCTCCCTTGAGGAGGCCCTGCCCTCACCCCCATCCCTGCCTTTGCGTTTCAGCTGTGGGGAGCACTTCAACCCCACTGGAGCTTCGCACGGGGGACCCCAGGACCCGCACAGGGTAAGTCCGGGGCCCCGCAGAGAGGCGGGCGGGATGGGGATATGTTGCCATCTTGTACTTCCCAAGCGCTTAGTACAGTGCTCTGCACACAGTAAGCGCTCAATAAATATGATTGATTGATTGGGGAGCCCCCCGCGACCCCCCCTTTGATCCGAAGAATCAGCCCTGGATGGCTCAGTGGCGGCGGCAGGCTGCCTCTGCCCTCTCCCCTGCTCTGCGTCCCTTCAGTCCTATTTATTGAGCGCTTACTGTGTGCAGAGCACTGGACTAAGCGCTTAGTACAGTGCTCTGCACACAGTAAGCGCTCAATAGATACGATTGATTGATTGATTGATTGACCACTGTCCTTCCCTCATCCTCTGCCGCTAATCTCACCGTGCCTCGTTCTCGCCTGTCCCGCCGTCATCCCCCTGGCCTGGAATGCCCTTCCTCCCCACATGATGATGATGATGATGATGATGATGATGGCATTTATTGAGCGCTTACTATGTGCAAAGCACTGTTCTAAGCGCTGGGGAGGTTACAAGGTGATCAGTTTGTCCCACCGGGGGCTCACAGTCTTCATCCCGATTTTACAGATGAGGGAACTGAGGCCCAGAGAAGTGAAGTGACTTGCCCAAAGCCACACAGCTGGCAATTGGCAGAGCTGGGATTTGAACCCATAACCTCTGACTCCCAAGCCCGGGCTCTTTCCACTGAGCCATGCTGCTTCTCCACATCCGCCAAGCTAGCTCTCTTCCTCCCTTCAAAGCCCTACTGAGAGCTCACCTCCTCCAGGAGGCCTTCCCAGACTGAGCCTCCTCCTTCCTCTCCCCCTCCTCCCCCTCTCCATCCCCCCGGCCTTACCTCCTTCCCCTCCCCGCAGCACCTGTATAGATGTATTTATGTTTGTACAGATTTATTACTCTATTTATTTTACTTGTACATATTTATTCTATTTTATTTCGTTAATATGTTTTGTTTTGATCTCTGTCTCCCCCTTCTAGACTGTGAGCCCACTGTTGGGTAGGGACTGTCTCTAGATGTTGCCAACTTGGACTTCCCAAGCGCTTAGTACAGTGCTCTGCACACAGCGCTCAATAAATATGATTGAATGAATGAATGAATGAATAAACGCCATTATTATTAGTAGAGCCACATAATTAATGACCGACAAATAGCACAGTCATCACCATCCACTTGGAATCTTTCCAATTCAAGCCGGCTGATTTTTTTAAAACCAGCCCCATCCTTTCCCTCACTACCCATTGCTCCTCCTCACACTCTTTTAATCATAATGATGACATTTAATAATAATAATAATAATAATAATAATAATAATAATAATAACATTTATTGGCATTAATGGCTTTGTACTTGTACTTCCCAAGCGTTTAGTACAGTGCTCTGCACACAGTAAGCGCTCAATAAATACGATTGATGATTATATATAATAATAATAATGGCATTTGTTAAGCGCTTACTAAGTGCAAAGCACTGTTCTAAGCACTGGGGGGATACAAGGTGATCAGGTTGTCCCACGTGGGGCTCACAGTCATCATCCCCGTTTTACAGATGAGGTAACTGAGGCTCCGAGAAGTTAAGTGGCTTGTCCAAGGTCACACAGCAGACGTGTGGTGGAGCCGGAATTCGAACCCATGACCTCTGACTCCAAAGCCCGAGCTCTTTCCACTGAGCCACGCTGAGCTCACTATGTGCCGAGCACTGTTCTAAGCGCCGGGGTAGATACCAGGTAATCAGGTTGTCCCATGTGGGGCTTACGGTTTGACTCCCCATTTTACAGATGAGATAACTGAGGCAGAGAGACTTGCTGAAGGTCACATGGCAGGCAAGTGGCGATCTGGGATTAGAACCCACGTCCTCTGACTCCCAAGCCCGGGCTCTTCCCACTAAGCCACGCTGCTTCTCCGTCAAGTTCTGAGCAAACCAGAGCTTCCTTTTATAATAATAATAATGATGGTATTTCTTAAGCGCTTACTATGTGCAAAGCACTGTTCTAAGCGTTGGGGAGATTACGAGGTGATCAGGTTGTCCCACGGGGGGCTCACGGTTTTTAATCCCCATTTTCCAGATGAGGGAACTGAGGCCCAGAGAAGTGAAGTGACTTGCCCAAAGTCACACAGCTGACAATTGGCGGAGCCGGGATTTGAACCCGTGACCTCTGACTCCAAAGCCCGGGCTCTTTCCACTGAGCCACGCTGCTTCTCCTTTTATACAGTGCAGCATCTGATTTAATCGAAGTACAATACAGGATAAATCTGTCAGAATGGGCAGCAACACCCCTGCGTTGGAGTTTCTTACCTTGTTCTCGAGGTAATGAAGCGCTTAGTACAGTGCTCTGCACACAGTAAGCACTCAATAAATACGATTGAATGAATAATTAGACCTAATCATTCCCACTTAAAGGGGCAGCGTCATCTTTTTTTCAGCTACGGTTACAAAAACCAAAGTGAAGATGTGGTGTGAACTAGGTTGCCTTGGTAACCAGAGGCAGGCCTGCAGCTCAGTTGGCCCGGAGAGGAGGGAAGGGGGCTAATAATAATAATGATGGTATTTGTTAAGCGCTTAACTTGTACTTCCCAAGTGCTTAGTACAGTGCTCTGCACACAGTAAGCGTTCAATAAATATGATTGATTGTGTTGTGAACTAGGTTGCCTTGGGAACCAGAGGCAGGCCTGCAGCTCAGTTGGCCCACAGAGGAGGGAAGGGGGCTAATAATAATAATGATGGTATTTGTTAAGCGCTCAATTTGTACTTACCAAGCGCTTAGTACAGTGCTCTGCACACAGTAAGCGTTCAATAAATACGATTGATTGATTGATTGTGTTGTGAACTAGGTTGCCTTGGGAACCAGAGGCAGGCCTGCAGCTCAGTTGGCCCAGAGAGGAGGGAAGGGGGCTAATAATAATAATGATGGTATTTGTTAAGCACTTAACTTGTACTTCCCAAGCGCTTAGTACAGTGCTCTGCACACAGTAAGCGTTCAATAAATATGATTGATTGATTGATTGTGTTGTGAACTAGGTTGCCTTGGGAACCAGAGGCAGGCCTGCAGCTCAGTTGGCCCAGAGAGGAGGGAACGGGGCTAATAATAATAATGATGGTATTTGTTAAGTGCTTAATTTGTACTTCCCAAGCACTTAGGACAGTGCTCTGCACACAGTAAGCGTTCAATAAATACGATTGATTGTGTTGTGAACTAGGTTGCCTTGGGAACCAGAGGCAGGCCTGCAGCCCAGTTGGCCCAGAGAGGAGGGAAGGGGGCTAATAATAATAATGATGGTATTTGTTAGGCGCTTAACTTGTACTTCCCAAGCACTTAGGACAGTGCTCTGCACGCAGTAAGCATTCAATAAATACGATTGATTGATTGATTGTGTTGTGAACTAGGTTGCCTTGGTAACCAGAGGCAGGCCTGCAGCTCAGTTGGCCCAGAGAGGAGGGAAGGGGGCTAATAATAATAATGATGGTATTTGTTAAGCGCTTAACTTGTACTTCCCAAGCGCATAGTACAGTGCTCTGCACACAGTAAGCGTTCAATAAATACGATTGATTGTGTTGTGAACTAGGTTGCCTTGGGAACCAGAGGCAGGCCTGCAGCTCAGTTGGCCCAGAGAGGAGGGAAGGGGGCTAATAATAATAATGATGGTATTTGTTAAGCACTTAACTTGTACTTCCCAAGCGCTTAGTACAGTGCTCTGCACACAGTAAGCGTTCAATAAATATGATTGATTGATTGATTGTGTTGTGAACTAGGTTGCCTTGGGAACCAGAGGCAGGCCTGCAGCTCAATTGGCCCAGAGAGGAGGGAGGGGGGCTAATAATAATAATGATGGTATTTGTTAAGCGCTTAACTTGTACTTCCCAAGCGCTTAGTACAGTGCTCTGCACACAGTAAGCGTTCAATAAATACGATTGATTGATCGATTGTGTTGTGAACTAAGTTGCCTTGGTAACCAGAGGCAGGCCTGCAGCTCAGTTGGCCCAGAGAGGAGGGAAGGGGGCTAATAATAATAATGATGGTATTTGTTAAGCACTTAACTTGTACTTCCCAAGCGCTTAGTACAGTGCTCTGCACACAGTAAGCGTTCAATAAATACGATTGATTGATTGATTGTGTTGTGAACTAGGTTGCCTTGGGAACCAGAGGCAGGCCTGCAGCTCAGTTGGCCCAGAGAGGAGGGAAGGGGGCTAATAATAATAATGATGGTATTTGTTAAGTGCTTAATTTGTACTTCCCAAGCACTTAGGACAGTGCTCTGCACACAGTAAGCGTTCAATAAATACGATTGATTGTGTTGTGAACTAGGTTGCCTTGGGAACCAGAGGCAGGCCTGCAGCCCAGTTGGCCCAGAGAGGAGGGAAGGGGGCTAATAATAATAATGATGGTATTTGTTAGGCGCTTAACTTGTACTTCCCAAGTGCTTAGTACAGTGCTCTGCACGCAGTAAGCATTCAATAAATACGATTGATTGATTGATTGTGTTGTGAACTAGGTTGCCTTGGGAACCAGAGGCAGGCCTGCAGCTCAGTTGGCCCAGAGAGGAGGGAAGGGGGCTAATAATAATAATGATGGTATTAAGCGCTTACTATGTGCCAAGCACTGTTCTAAACACCGGGGTAGATACAAGGTTATCAGCTTGTCCCCCGCCTACACCAGCGCTTAGAGCAATGCTTGACACATAATAATAATGGTAGTTGTTGAGCACTTACTACCACTAATAATAATGAAGGCATTTATTAAGTGCTTAGTATGTGCAGACCACCGTTCTAAGCGTTGGGGAGATTACAAGGTGATCAGGTTGTCCCACGGGGGGCTCACGGTCTTAATCCCCATTTTACAGATGAGGGAACTGAGGCACAGAGAAGTGAAGTTACTTACTATATGCAAAGCACTGTTCTAAGTGCTGGGGGGATACAAGGTGATCAGATTGTCTCATGTCGGGCTCACAGTCTTCATCCCCAGTTGACAGATGAGGGAACTGAGGCCCAGAGAATAATAATAATAATGACATTTATTAAGCGCTTACTATGTGCAAAGCACATGTCCCCGTGGGACAATTTCTTCACCTTGTAACCTCCCCAGCGCTTAGAACAGTGCTTTACACATAGTAAGTGCTTAATAAATGCTATCATTACAAGGAGATCAGGTTGTCCCATGTGGGGCTCAAATTCTTAATCCCCATTTTACAGATGAGGGAACTGAGGCCCAGAGAAGTGAAGTGACTTGCCCAAAGTCACCCAGCTGACAGTTGGCGGAGCCGGGATTTGAACCCGTGACCCCCGACTCCAAAGCCCGGGCTCTTTCCACTGAGCCACGCTGCTTCTCATAGTAAGCGCTTAACAAATACTACAATAATTGTCTCCACCTTCTAGACCATGAACCCGTTGTTGGGTAGGGACCGTCTCTAGATGTTGCCGACTTGGACTTCCCAAGCGCTCAGTCCAGTGCTCTGCGCACAGTAAGCGCTCAATAAACACGACTGAATGAATAATAACTTCTCTGGGCCTCAGAGAAGTTACTGAATAATAACAGTAAATTATTCTGTTATTCTGTAATGTTACCGAATAATAACAGTAAATAATAATAGACGGGGAGAGAGACATTAATCAAAATAAATGAAACGACAGCTAGAAATGATGTGCCAAGTGCCTGGGGGCGGGGGGGGACATGAGGTCTCACAAGTATTAGGCTCCCTTTTTACAGATGCGGAAACTGAGGCACACTGAAGTGAAGCGACCTGCCCGGGGTTGCCTGGCGGGCGAGTGGCGGAGCCGGGATTAGAACCCACATCCTCTGACTCCCTTGCCACTATGTTTCCCCCATAATAATGGTGGTCAGGAGACCACAGTAAAGTTGCCAACTTGTACTTCCCAAGCGCTTAGTGCAGTTGCTCTGCACACAGTAAGCGCTCAGTAAATACGATTGAATGAATGAATGAAAAGTGGCGTGCCCCAGATTCATTCATTCATTCATTCAGTCGTATTTATTGAGCACTTACTGTGTGCAGAGCACTGGACTAAGCGCTCGGGAAGTACAAGTCGGCAACATATAGAGACGGTCCCTACCCAACAGCGGGCTCATGGTCTTGAAGGGGGAGACAGACAACAAAACAAAACGTATTAACAAAATAAAATAGAGTAATAAATATGTACAAACATATATACAGATAATATATATAGTATAGTATATATTCATTCATTCAATCGTATTTATTGAGCGCTTACTGTGTACAGAGCACTGGACTAAGCGCTTGGGAAGTCCAAGTCGGCAACATATAGAGACAGTCCCTACCCAACAGCGGGCTCACAGTCTTGAAGGGGGAGACAGACAACCAAACAAAACATATTAAAAAAATAGAGTAATAAATATGTACAAACATATATACAGATAATATTTATAGTATATATATATATATATATATACATATATATATATATAGTATAGTATACATTCATTCAATCGTAGTTATTGAGCGCTTACTGTGTGCAGAGCACTGGACTAAGCGCTTGGGAAGTACAAGTTGGCAACATCTAGAGACAGTCCCTACCCAACAGCGGGCTCACAGTCTTAAAGGGGGAGATGGACAACAAAACAAAACATATTAACAAAATAAAATAGAGTAATAAATATGTACAAGCATATATACAGATAGTATATATAGTATAGTATATATTCATTCATTCAATCGTATTTATTGAGCGCTTACTGTGTGCGGAGCACTGGACTAAGCGCTTGAAGTACAAGTCAGCAACATCTAGAGACGGTCCCTACTCAACAGTGGGCTCACAGTTTTGAAGGGGGAGACAGACAACAAAACAAAACATATTAACAAAATAAAATAGAGTAATAAATATGTACAAACATATAGATATATATATAGTATAGTATATATTCATTCATTCAGTCGTATTTATTGAGCCACAGAGCACTGTACTAAGTGCTTGGGAAGTACAAGTCTGTAACATATAGAGACGGTCCCTACCCAACAGCGGGCTCACCGTCTTGAAGGGAGAGATGGACAACAAAACAACATATTAACAAAATAAAATAAATAGAATAAATATGTACAAGTAATATAAATAGAGTAATAAATATGTACAAACATCTATACAGGTGCTGTGGGGAGGGGAAGGAGGTAAGGCGGGGGGGATGGAGGGGGCGAGGAGGGGGAGAGGAAGGAGGGGGCTCAGTGTGGGAAGGCCTCCTGGAGGAGGTGAGCTCTCAGGGCTCCCACGACAGACAAATGGCCAAGCCGGGATTAGGACCCAAGTGCTCTGCCGCCCGGGCCCGGGTGCCTCCCGTGTACTTCCCAAGCGCTTAGTCCAGTGCTCTGCACACAGTAAGCGCTCAATAAATACGATTGATTGATTGATCACCGACTGCTCTAACCCCCCTCTACTCTCCCTCAGCATCTCGGGGACCTGGGTAACATCTACGCCGACGCCCAGGGGAGAGCCGTCTTCAGGCTGGAGGACGGGCAACTCAAGGTGAGTGGGCCCAGCCTGCGGGGCGGGTCAATCAATCAATCAGTCATATTTATTGAGCGCTTACTGTGTGCAGAGCACTGGACTAAGCGCTTGGGAAGTACAAGTTGGCAACAATGAGAGATGGTATCTACCTGACAGTGGGCTCACAGTCTAGAAGGGGGAGACAGACAACAAAACAAAACATTCATTCATTCATATTTATTGAGCACTTACTGTGTGCAGAGCACTGTACTAAGCACTTGGGAAGTCCAAGTTGGCAACATCTAGAGACGGTCCCTACCCAACAACGGGCTCACAGTCTAGAAGGGGGAGACAGACAACAAAACAAAACATTCATTCTTTCATTCAGTTGTATTTATTGAGCGCTTACTGTGTGCAGAGCACTGTACTAAGCGCTTGGGAAGTCCAAGTTGGCAACATATAGAGACGGTCCCTACCCAACAGCGGGCTCACAGTCTAGAAGGGGGAGACAGACAACAAAACAAAACATTCATTCATTCATTCAATCATATTTATTGAGCGCTTACTGTGTGCAGAGCACTGTACTAAGCGCTTGGGAAGTCCAAGTTGGCAACATATAGAGACGGTCCCTACCCAACAGTGGGCTCACAGTCTAGAACAAAATAAAATAAATAGAATAAATATGTACAAATAAATAAATAGTGTAGTCAATACGTGCAAACATATATACATATATATATATATATGTATATATATATATATGTTTGTACATATTCGTTACTCTATTTTACTTGTACATATCTATTCTATTTATTTTATTTCGTTAGTATGTTTGGTTTTGTTCTCCGTCTCCCCCTTTTAGACAGTGAGCCCACTGTTGGGTAGGGACTGTCTCTAGATGTTGCCAACTTGGACTTCCCAAGCGCTTAGTACAGTGCTGTGCACACAGTAAGCGCTCAATAAATAAATAAATACGATTGATTGATATACAGGTGCTGTGGACTTAGAGCTCACCTCCTCCTCACCTCCTACTTAGAGCTCACCTTCTCCTCCAGGAGGCCATCCCAGACTGAGCCCCCCCTTTTCCTCTCCTCCTCCCCATCCCCCCAGCCCTACCTCCTCCCCCTCCCCTCAGCACCTGTATATAGATTTGTACAGATTTATTACTCTATTTGACTTGTACATATTTACTATTTATTTTGTTAATGATGTACATATGTTTGTACAGATTTATTACGCTGACTTGTACATATTTACTATTCTATTTATTTTGTTAATGATGTGCATCTAGCTTTACTTCTGTTTATTCTGATGACTTGACACCCGTCCACATGTTGTGTTTTGTCATTTCATTCATTCATTCAATCGTATTTATTGAGCGCTTACTGTGTGCAGAGCATTGGACTAAGCGCTTGGGATGTTCAAGTTGGCAACATCTAGAGACGGTCCCTACCCGACAGCGGGCTCACAGTCTAGAAGGGGGAGACAGACAACAAAACAAAATGTATTAACAAAATCAAATAGAATAAATATGTACAAGTAAAATAAAATAAGTAGAGTAGTAAATACGTGCAAACATATATACAGGTGCTGTGGATTCACCTACTGAGAGCTCACCTCCTCCTCCAGGAGGCCTTCCCAGACTGAGCCCCCTTTTTCCTCTCCTCCTCCCCATCCCCCCCCGCCCTACCTCCTTCCCCTCAGCACTTGTATATAGATTTGTACAGATTTATTACTCTATTTATTTTGCTTGTACGTATTTACCATTTTATTAATGATGTACATATGTTTGTACAGGTTTATTACTCTGGTATACATTTACTATTCTATTTATTTTGTTAATGAGGTGCATCTAGCTGTCCATATTTACTATTTTGTTAATGATGTACATATGTTTTCACAGCTTTATTACTCTGGTACATATTTACTATTCTATTTATTTTGTTAATGAGGTGCATCTAGCTGTCCATATTTACTATTTTGTTAATGATGTACATATGTTTGCACAGCTTTATTACTCTGGTACATATTTACTATTCTATTTATTTTGTTAATGAGGTGCATCTAGCTGTCCATATTTACTATTTTGTTAATGATGTACATATGTTTGTACAGATTTATTACTCTGGTACATATTTACTATTCCATTTATTTTGTTAATGAGGTGCATCTAGCCTTAGGGATTTACTATTTTGTTAATGATATACATATGTTTGTACAGCTTTATTACTCTGGTTCATATTTACTATTCTATTTATTTTGTTAATGAGGTGCATCTAGCTGTCCTATTTACTATTTTGTTAATGATGTACATATGTTTGTACAGATTTATTACTCTGGTACATATTTACTATTCTGTTTATTTTGTTAATGAGGTGCATCTAGCTGTCCTATTTACTATTTTGTTAATGATGTACATATGTTTGGACAGATTTATTACTCTGGTACATATTTACTATTCCATTTATTTTGTTAATGAGGTGCATCTAGCTGTAGGGATTTACTATTTTGTTAATGATATACATATGTTTGTACAGCTTTATTACTCTGGTTCATATTTACTATTCTATTTATTTTGTTAATGAGGTGCATCTAGCTGTCCTATTTACTATTTTGTTAATGCTGTACATATGTTTGTACAGATTTATTACTCTGGTACATATTTACTATTCTGTTTATTTTGTTAATGAGGTGCATCTAGCTGTCCTATTTACTATTTTGTTAATGATGTACATATGTTTGGACAGATTTATTACTCTGGTACATATTTACTATTCCATTTATTTTGTTAATGAGGTGCATCTAGCTGTAGGGATTTACTATTTTGTTAATGATATACATATGTTTGTACAGCTTTATTACTCTGGTTCATATTTACTATTCTATTTATTTTGTTAATGAGGTGCATCTAGCTGTCCTATTTACTATTTTGTTAATGCTGTACATATGTTTGTACAGATTTATTACTCTGGTACATATTTACTATTCTGTTTATTTTGTTAATGAGGTGCATCTAGCTGTCCTATTTACTATTTTGTTAATGATGTACATATGTTTGGACAGATTTATTACTCTGGTACATATTTACTATTCCATTTATTTTGTTAATGAGGTGCATCTAGCTCTCCTATTTACTATTTTGTTAATGCTGTACATATGTTTGTACAGATTTATTACTCTGGTACATATTTACTATTCCATTTATTTTGTTAATGAGGTGCATCTAGCTTTACTTCTGTTTATTCTGATGACTTGACACCCGTCCATGTGTTTTGTTTTGTCGTCCGTCTCCCCCTTCTAGACCGTGAGCCCGTCGCCGGGTAGGGACCGTCTCTACATGTCGCCAACTTGGACTTCCCAAGCGCTTAGTCCAGTGCTGTGCACACAGGAAGCGCTCGATAAATCAATCAATCGTGTTTATTGAGCGCTTACTGTGTGCAGAGCACTGGACTAAGCGCTTGGGAAGTCCAAGTTGGCAACATATAGAGACAGTCACTACCCAACAGTGGGCTCACAGTCTAGAAATCAATCGTATTTATTAAGCGCTTACTGTGTGCAGAGCACTGGACTAAGCGCTTGGGAAGTCCAAGTTGGCAACGTATAGAGACAGTCCCTACCCAACCGTGGGCTCACAGTCTGGAAATCAATCAATCAATCAGTCGTATTTATTGAGCGCTTACTGTGTGCAGAGCGCTGGACTAAGCGCTTGGGAAGTACAAGTTGGCAACATATAGCGTGGCTCAGTGGAAAGAGCACTTTGGAGTCAGAGGTCATGGGTTCGAATCCCGCTCCCCCACATGTCTGCTGTGTGACCTTGGGCAAGTCACTTCACTTCTCTGAGCTTCAGTTACTTCACCTGTAAAATGGGGGTTAAGACTCTCAGCCCCACATGGGACAACTTGATCACCTTGTAACCCCCCCAGCGCTTAGAACAGTGCTCTGCACAGAGTAAGCGCTTAACAAATGCCATTATTATTATTATTATTATATAGAGACAGTCCCTACCCAATAGTGGGCTCACAGTCTACGATTGAATGAATGAATTAAGCTCGTCGTGGGAGGGGAATGGGTCTGTTTATTGTTGTCTGCCCGCCCAAGCGCCTAGTAGGGTGCCCCGCACACGGTAGGCGTTGAATAAATAGGACCGACTGAGTGAATGACGGTGTCCCTCCGCAGCTGGGGGACGTGATTGGCCGCAGCCTGGTTGTGGACGCCGGTGAGGATGACTTGGGCCGCGGCGGCCACCCCCTCTCCAAGATCTCGGGGAACTCGGGGGAGAGGTGAGTCTCCGCACCTCCCTGCGCCTGAGGGAGCCCCTCCGGTCGCCCCCCAAACTCTGCAGCCACCCCCACCTACCCTCCTTCCGCCGGGAAGCAGGCCTGCGAGTCAGGGGGTCATGGGTTCTATTTATTTATCTACCTTATTTATCTACTCTATTTATTTATTTGACTTGTCCATATCTATTCTATTTATTTTATTTTGTTAGTGTGTTTGGTTTTGTTCTCTGTCTCCCCCTTTTAGACTGTGGCCCTGCTGAGAGCTCACCTCCTCCAGGAGGCCTTCCCAGACTGAGCCCCTTCCTTCCTCTCCCCCTCGTCCCCCTCTCCATCCCCCTATCTTACCTCCCTCAATCAATCAATCAATCAATCGTATTTATTGAGCGCTTACTATGTGCAGAGCACTGTACTAAGCGCTTGGGAAGTACAAATTGGCATCACATAGAGACAGTCCCTACCCAACAGTGGGCTCAAAGTCTAAAAGGGGGAGACAGAGAACAGAACCAAACATACCAACAAAATAAAATAAGTAGGATAGAAATGTACAAGTAAAATAAATAAATAAAAAAATAAATAAATAGAGTAATAGAGTCCCTCCCTTCCCCACAGCACCTGTATAGATGTATATATGTTTGTATATATTTTTTTTACTCTATTTAATTTATTTGTACATATCTATTCTATTTTATTTTGTTAGTATGTTTGGTTTTGTTCTCTGTCTCCCCCTTTTAGACTGTGAGCCCACTGTTGGGTAGGGACTGTCTCTATGTGTTGCCAATTTGTACTTCCCAAGCGCTTAGTCCAGTGCTCTGCACATAGTAAGCGCTCAATAAATACGATTGATGATGATGATGATGTGAGCCCAATGTTGGGTAGGGACTGTCTCTAGATGTTGCCAATTTGGACTTCCCAAGCGCTTAGTACAGTGCTCTGCACAAAAGTAAGCGCTCAATAAATACGATTGATGATGATGATGATGGGTTCGAATCCCGGCCCCGCCACCCGTTCGCTGTGTGGCCTTGGGCGAGTGGCTTCACTTCTCCAGGCCTGTTACCTCAACTGTAAAATGGGCATTAATAATCAGAATCGCTTTACAGCCTCTAAAGCGGCGTGGCTCAGTGGAAAGAGCCTGGGCTTTGGAGTCAGAGGTTATGGGTTCGAATCCCGGCTCCGCCAATTGTCAGCTGGGTGACTTGGGCAAGTCACTTCACTTCTCTGGGCCTCAGTTACCTCATCTGTAGAATGGGGATTAAGACTGTGAGCCCCCCGAGGGACAAACTGATCACCTTGTAACCTCCCCAGTGCTTAGAAGAGTGCATTGCTCATAGTAAGCGCTTAATAAATGCCATCATCATTATTCAGAGCTCAGAACAGTGCTTTGCACAGAGTAAGCGCTTAATAAATGCCATTATTATTATTATTATTATTATTAATTACCCCTCTGGTGGGACGCTCTGAGCTGGGGAGCTCCATAAATTTCGGAGTTAATCACAGTAACGCGCCTGAAACGTATGCTGCATTTTTTTTGTTTTTTTCCTCCTCTCGTCTCAGTTTCTCCCTCCGTCTGGAGTCCTGGGTTTGGTATTTGCTTAGTACTGAACTTTACTAGACTGTGAGCCCACTGTTGGGTAGGGACCGTCTCTATATGTTGCCAACTTGGACTTCCCAAGCGCTCACTACAGTGCTCTGCACACAGTAAGCACTCAATAAATACGATTGATTGATTGATTGAATAATGTTGGTCTTCGTTAAGCGCTTACTGTGTGCCAAGCACTTCTCTAAGCACTAGGGTAGATACAAGGTAATCAGGTTGTCCCATGTGGGGCTCACAGTCTTCATCCCCATTTTGTAGATGAGGTCACTGAGGCCCGGAGAATAATAATAATAACAATAACGATGGTATTTGTTAAGCGCTTACTCTGTGCAAATAACAATAATAATAATGATGGCATTTATTGAGCGCTTACTATGTGCAAAGCACTGTTCTAAGCCCTGGGGAGGTTACAAGGTGATCAAGTTGCCCCACGGGGGGCTCCCAGCCTTCATCCCCATTTTACAGATGAGGTAACTGAGGCATGGAGAAGTGAAGTGACTTGCCCAAAGTCACACAGCTGACAATAATAATAATGATGGTATTTGTTAAGTGCTTATTCTGCAAATAACAATAATAATAATGATGGCATTTATTAAGTGCTTACTATGTGCAAAGCACTGTTCTAAGCACTGGGGGGGTTACAAGGTGATCAAGTTGTCCCACGGGGGGCTCCCAGTCTTCATCCCCATTTTACAGATGAGGTAACTGAGGCCCAGAGAAGTGAAGTGACTTGCCTAAAGTCACACAGCTGACAATAATAATAATGTTGGTATTTGTTAAGCGCTTACTCTGTGCAAAGCACTGTTCTAAGCGCTGGGGGGATATAAGGCAATCAGGTTGTGCCGTGGGGCTCACAGTCTTAATTCCCATTTTCCAGATGAGGGAACTGAGGCACAGAGAAGTGAAGTGACTTACCCGAAGTCACACAGCTGACAATAATAATAATAATGATGGTATTTGTTAAGCGCTTACTATGTGCCAAGCACTGTTCTAAGCGCTGGGGAGGTTACAAGGTGATCAGGTTGTCCCACGGGGGGCTCACAAGTCTTAATCCCCACTTTCCAGATGAGGGAACCAGAGAATTGAAGTGACTTGCCCAATGTCACACAGCTGACACAGTCTGAACTTCTAGACTGTGAGCCCACTGTTGGGTAGGGACCGTCTCTATATGTTGCCAACTTGGACTTCCCAAGTGTTTAGTCCAGTGCTCTGCACACAGTAAGCGCTCAATAAATGCGATTGAATGAATAATAGGAACCCATGACCTCTGACTCCAAAGCCCATGCGCTTTCCACCGAGCCACGCTGCTTCTCTAAGACTCTGAGCCCGCTGTGGGGTGGGAACTGAGTTCAACCCGATTTGCTCCTATCCTCATCATCAATCGTATTTATTGAGCGCTTACTGTGTGCAGAGCACTGTACTAAGCGCTTGGGAAGTACAAGTTGGCAACATATAGAGACAGTCCCTACCCAATCCCCCCCAGCGCTTAGTACAGCGAAGCAGCCTGGCTCAGTGGAAAGAGCCCGGGCTTTGGAGTCGGAGGTCATGGGTTCATATCCCGACTCCGCCAACTGCCAGCTGTGTGACTCTGGGCAAGTCGCTTCACTTCTCTGGGCCTCAGTTCCCTCATCTGTCAAATGGGGATGAAGACTGGGAGCCCCCCGTGGGACAACCCGATCACCTGGTCACCTCCCCAGCGCTTCGAACAGTGCTCTGCACATAGTAAGCGCTTAATAGCTTAGCTCTCTTCCTCCCTTCAAGGCCCTGCTGAGAGCTCACCTCCTCCAGGAGGCCTTCCCAGACTGAGCCCCTTCCTTCCTCTCCCCCTCGTCCCCCTCTCCATCCCCCCATCTTACCTCCTTCCCTTCCCCACAGCACCTGTATATATGTATATATGGTTGTACATATTCATTACTCTATTTATTTATTTATTTATTTTACTTGGACATTTCTATCCTATTTATTTTATTTTGTTAGTATGTTTGGTTCTGTTCTCTGTCTCCCCCTTTTAGACTGTGAGCCCACTGTTGGGTAGGGACTGTCTCTATGTGTTGCCAATTTGGACTTCCCAAGCACTTAGTACAGTGCTCTGCACATAGTAAGTGCTCAATAAATACGATTGATTAATAAATGCTGTTATTATTATTATTACAGTGCCTGGCACACAGTCAGGGCTTAACAAATAGCACCACGGTGGTGGTTCTTTTTTTTCTTTTCCCACCTCTCCCCGGGCAGGTTGGCCTGCGGCATCATCGCCCGCTCTGCCGGCCTCTTCCAGAACCCCAAGCAGATCTGCAGCTGCGATGGGCTGACCATGTGGGAGGAACGCCACCGGCCTGCCGCTGGGGAGGGGCGGAAGGGGCCGGCCCAGCCCCCCGCCCACCTCTGACCCCCTCTTCGTCTTCACTAAAGGGTGTCCTAGCCCCCCAACCTGCTGGTAGTCTTGGATAAAGGGTCTCCCAGCCCCCATCCCGACGCCCGGCTCGCTCCCGACCTGCACTTAATCATCCATAGAGGATCACCCGGCCCCCTAGGACTGGCCCGCCTAGGAGGAAACTAGCTGAGGGCCCCCTGACCGTTGTGCCGTTAATTCCTGCCAAGCAAAATCACACTGCCGCCAGCTTCCCAGGGAGGGCGGGAAAGGTGGCGGTGGCCCTGCCGATCAGCATTCCCAGATGCCTCATCTCAGTTTTCTCTGCAAAGTAATTAAAGATTTATTTTCCTACCGAACTCCGTTTTACTTCCTTTCCTCCACCCCAATTTGTTTTCCTACTGACCTCCGTTTTATGTCCTCCCCTGCCCCACCTTTTTTCATACCAAAAAAGGGGTCATCCTCACCTGTCTTGCCGTCCATCCTTCTCCCATTCTTCCCAAAAGTATCCTCAGAGGAGCTCTCCTCCCTCCTCTCAAGTGCTACTCCGGCCACCTGTGCTTCTGACCCCATTCCCTCTCATCTCATGAAATCTCTCGCTCCGTCCCTTCTCCCATCCTTAACTTCCATCTTCAACCGCTCACTCTCCACCGGTTCCTTCCCCTCTGCCTTCAAACATGCCCATGTCTCTCCCATCCTAAAAAAACCCTCTCTTGACCCCACCTCACCTTCTAGTTATCGTCCCATATCCCTCCTACCATTCCTTTCCAAAATCCTTGAACGAGTTGTCTACATGCGCTGCCTCGAATTCCTCAACAACAACTCTCTCCTCGACCCCCTCCAGTCTGGCTTCCGTCCCCTTCATTCCACGGAAACTGCCCTCTCAAAGGTCACCGATGACCTCCTGCTTGCCAAATCAAACGGCTCATACTCCGTCCTAATCCTCCTCGACCTCTCAGCTGCCTTCGACACTGTGGCCCACCCCCTTCTCCTCAACACGCTATCCGACCTTGGCTTCACAGACTCCGTCCTCTCCTGGTTCTCCTCTTTATCTCTCCGGTCGTTCATTCTCAGTCTCTTTTGCAGGCTCCTCCTCCCCCTCCCATCCCCTTACTGTGGGGGTTCCCCAAGGTTCAGTGCTTGGTCCCCTTCTGTTCTCGATCTACACGCACTCCCTCGGTGACCTCATTCGCTCCCACGGCTTCAACTATCATCTCTACGCTGATGACACCCAGATCTCCATCTCCGCCCCTGCTCTCTCCCCCTCTCTCCAGGCTCGCATCTCCTCCTGCCTTCAGGACATCTCCATCTGGATGTCTGCCCGCCACCTAAAACTCAACATGTCCAAGACTGAACTCTTTGTCTTCCCTCCCAACCCCTGCTCCCTCCATGATGTTCCCATCTCTGTTGACAGCACTACCATCGTTCCCGTCTCACAAACCTGCAAACTTGGTGTCATTCTCGACTCCGCTCTCTTGTTCACCCCTCACATCCAAGCCGTCACCAAAACCTGCCGGTCTCAGCTCCGCAACATTGCCAAGATCCGCCCTTTCCTCTCCATCCCAACCGTTACCCTGCTCATTCAAGCTCTCATCCTATCCCGTCTGGACTACTGCACCAGCCTTCTCTCTGATCTCCCATCCTCGTGTCTCTCTCCACTTCAATCCATACTTCATGCTGCTGCCCGGATTATCTTTGTCCAGAAACTCTCCAGGCATGTTACTCCCCTCCTCAATAATCTCCAGTGGCTACCAATCAATCTGCGCATCAGGCAGAAACTCCTCACCCTGGGCTTCCAGGCTGTCCATCCATCCCCTCGCCCCCTCCTCCCTCACCTCCCTTCTGTCCTTCTCCAGCCCAGCCCGCACCCTCCACTCCTCCGCCGCTAATCTCTTCACCGGGCCTCGCTCTCGCCTGTCCCGCCATTGACCCCCGGGCCTGGAATGGCCTCCCTCTGCCCGTCCGCCAAGCTAGCTCTCTTCCTCCCTTCAAGGCCCTACTGAGAGCTCACCTCCTCCAGGAGGCCTGCCCAGACTGAGCCCCTTCCTTCCTCTCCCCCTCCTCCCCCTCTCCATCCCCCCATCTTACCTCCTTCCCTTCCCCACAGCACCTATATAGATGTATATATGTTTGTACATATTTATTACTCTATTTATTTTACTTGTACATATCTATTCTATTTATTTTATTTTGTTAGTATGTTTGGTTTTGTTCTCTGTCTCCCCCTTTTAGACTGTGAGCCCACTGTTGGGTAGGGACTGTCTCTATATGTTGCCAATTTGTACTTCCCATGCGCTTAGTACAGTGCTCTGCACACAGTAAGTGCTCAATAAATGCGATTGATGATGATGATGATGATCCATCCATCCATCCAATTGTATTGAGTGCTTACTGTGTGCAGAGCACTGTACTAAGCGCTTGGCAAGTACAATTCGGCAACATATAGAGACGGTCCCTACCCAGCATTGGGATCACAGTCAAGAAGGGGGAGACGGACAACAAAACGAAATAAGTAGGTGTCAAAAACCGTCCGAATAAATAGAATTATCTATCCATCCATCCGTGGTATTTACTGAGCATTGACTTCGTGCACGGGACTGTACTGAAAGCTTGGGAGAGGACAATACAAGAGAGTTTGTAGTCCCGATCCCCACCCTCCGGGATCTTACAGTCTAGTGGGGGGTCAGAGGACAGTGCATACAATAAGATAAATTGATGATGATGATGATATTTGTTCATTTCATTCATTCAATCGTATTTATTAAGCACTGTGTGCAGAACACTGTACTAAGCACTTGCAAAGTACAATTCGGCAACATACAGAGACGGTCCCTACCCAACAATGGGCTCACACTCTAGAAGACTGTTTTTGTAAAGCGCTTACAATGTGCCAGGCACTGTTCTAAGCACTGGATAGTTACAAAGTAATCAGGTTGGACAGGACATGAGTCATGCCTATCTTCTCTAGCATGGTGTTCTCTTCCAAGTGCTTAGTACAGTGCTCTGCACATGGTAAGTGCTCAGTAGATACCATTTCTTAAGTGCTTACTGTGTACAGAGCACCATTCATTTGATTGTATTAAGTGCAAATAAGTTGCTAAGCACTTAGGAGAGAACACTGCAATAATAATAATGGCATTTATTAAGTGCTTACTATGTGCAAAGCACTGTTCTAAGCGCTGGGGAGGTTACAAGGTGATCAGGTTGTCCCACGGGGGGTAATCACAGTCGTCACCCCCATTTTCCAGATGAGGGAACTGAGGCCCAGAGAAGTGAAGTGACTTTCCCAAAGTCACACAGCTGACAAGTGGCAGAGGCAGGATTTGAACCCATGACCTCTGACTCCAAAGCCCGGGCTCTTTCCACTGAGCCACGCTGCTTCTCTATACGCAATACAGTAGATAGATACAATTCCTGCTCTGCACATGGTCAGTGCTCAGTAGATACCATTTCTTGAGCGCTTACTGTGTACAGACCACCATTCATTCATTATTGAGTGCAAATAAACTGCTAAGCACTTGGGAGAGAACACCACAATAATAATAATAATGATGGCATTTATTAAGCACTTCCTATGTGCCAAGCACTGTTCTATCAATCAATCAGTCGTCTTTATTGAGCTCTTACGGTGTGCAGAGCCCTGTACTAAGTGCTTGGGAAGTACAAGCTGGCAACATATAGAGACAGTCCCTACCCAACAGTGGGCTCACAGTCTAGAAGGGGGAGACAGAGAACAAAACCAAACATACTAACAAAATAAATAGAATAGATAGGTACAAGTAAAATACATAAATGAATAGGGTAATGTGTACAAACATATATACAGGTGCTGTGGGGAAGGGAAGGAGGTAAGATGGGGGGGATGGAGAGGGGGACGAGGGGGAGAAGAAGGAAGGGGCTGAGTGTGGGAAGGCCTCCTGGAGGAGGTGAGCTCTCAGTAGGGCCTTGAAGGGAGGAAGAGAGCGAGCTTGGCGGATGGGCAGAGGGATTGGGGGCATTCCAGGCCCGGGGGAGGACGTGGGCCTGGGATTGATGGCGGGACAGGAAGGCTGAGTAGGTGCGAATGAGGTTGTCCTTAATGTAACTTGGTGATAACAAGGGCCTTTTTCCCGGGGTGGGGGTGGGGGTGGGGAGTCAGTCAGGACCGGACCGGGAAGCGGGGTTGGGGGGCACTAGAAGGAAGGTCGCTTAAGTGGGGGGGCCGGGGGGTGGAAGCAGGGGGCGTCTATGGTGGCGCTCGGAGGAGAGGAGCCTTCCGGGAGCAGCAAGGCCGCGCGCTGTGATGGCGGGCGGGGAGGTGACAAGGTGATCCGGTTGTCCCACGTGGAGCTCATTAATCCCCATTTTACAGATGAGGGAACTGAGGCACAGAGAATTTAAGTGACTTGCCTAGAGTCACCCAGCTGACAAGTGGCAGGGCCGGGATTCGAACCCATGACCCCTGACTCCAAAGCCCGGGCTCTTTCCACTGAGCCACGCTGCTTCTCTATGCACAATACAGTAGGTAGACACGATTCCTTTCCGCAGGGAGAAGTCCAGGCCCAGGACTCATTCATTCATTCATTCATTCAATCGTATTTATTGAGCGCTTACTGTGTGCAGAGCACTGTACTAAGCGCTTGGGAAGTACAAGTTGGCAACATATAGAGACGGTCCCTGCCCAACAGTGGGCTCACGGTCTAGAAGGGGGAGACAGAGACTCAGAGGACTAGGGTTCTAATCCCTGCTCTGCCACTTGTCTGCTGTGTGACCTTGGGCAATCAATCAATCAATCAAACAAATCGTATTTATTGAGCGCTTACTGTGTGCAGAGCACTGGACTAAGCGCTTGGGAAGTCCAAGTTGGCAACATATAGAGACAGTTCCTACCCAACAGTGGGCTCATAGTAGACTAGAGTAGACTAGACCTCTAGACAGTCTAGAAGGGGGAGACAGAGAACAAAACCAAACATATTAACAAAATAAAATAAATAGAATAGATATGTACAAGTAAAATAAATCAATAGGGCACATAATAATAATAATGATGGCATTTATTAATCATCATCAATCATATTTATTGAGCGCTTACTATGTGCAGAGCACTGTGCTAAGCGCTTGGGAAGTACAAATTGGCAACATATAGAGACAGTCCCTACCCAACAGTGGGCTCATAGTAGACTAGAGTAGACTAGACTTCTAGACAGTCTAGAAGGGGGAGGCAGAGAACAAAACCAAACATATTAACAAAATAAAATAAATAGAATAGATATGTACAAGTAAAATAAATAAAGAAGTAGGGCACATAATAATGATAATGATGGCATTTATTAATCATCATCAATCATTTATTGAGCGCTTACTATGTGCAGAGCACTGTACTAAGCGCTTGGGAAGTACAAATTGGCAACATATAGAGACAGTCCCTACCCAACAGTGGGCTCACAGTCTAAAAGGGGCAGACAGAGAACAAAACCAAACATACTAACAAAATAAAATAAATAGCGCTTACTATGTGCAAAGCACTGTTCTAAGCGCTGGTAGTAATTGCCTAACAGTACCATTATTATTATTATGTGGGACGCGGACTGTGTCCAACCTGATTACTTGTACATATTTACTGTTCTATTTATTTTGTTAATGATGTGCACATAGCTCTACTTCTATTAGTTCTGACAGTTTTGACACCTGTCTACGTGTTTTGTTGCCTGTCTCCCCCTTCTAGACTGTGAGCCCACTGTTGGGTAGGGACCGTCTGTATATGTTGCCAACTTGGACTTCCCAAGCGCTTAGTACAGTGCTCTGCACACAGTAAGCGCTCAATAAATACGATTGATTGAATGAATGAATGGGGAGGGGTGAGGGGGCGAGGCCTCTGATTGGTCCCTGACACAGGGTGGGGCGGGGTGAGGAGGCGAGGCTTCTGATTGGTCCCTGACAGGGCGGGGCGGGTGAGGGGGCGAGGCCTCTGATTGGTCCCTGACACAGGGCGGGGCGGGGTGAGGGGGCGAGGCTTCTGATTGGTCCCTGACACAGGGTGGGGCGGGTGAGGGGGCGAGGCCTCTGATTGGTCCCTCTCCCAGGGCGGGGCGGGGTAAGTAGGATGACGCCTCTGATTGGTCCCTGGCGCAGAGAGGGGCGGGGCGAGGAGGGCGATGACTCTGATTGGTCCGTGGCGCGGGGCGGGGCGGGGTGAGGGGGAAGAGGCCCTTCTTCCTCTGCCCTTCGTCCCCTCTCCATCCCCACCGTCTTACTTCCTTCCCTTCCCCACAGCACCTGTATATATGTATATACGTTTGTACAGATTTATTACTCTATTTATTTATTTTACTTGTACATATCTCTTCTATTTATTTATTTTAATTGTACACATCTATTCTATTTATTTTATTTTGTGAATATGTTTGGTTTTGTTCTCTGTCTCCCCCTTCTCGACTGTGAACCCACTGTTGGGTAGGGACTGTCTATATATGTTGCCAACTTGTACTTCCCAAGCGCTTAGTCCAGTGCTCTGCACACAGTAAGCGCTCAATAAATACGATTGATTGATTGATTGATTGATTGGTCTGTGACGCAGGGCGGTGCGGGGTGAGGGTGCGAGGCCTCTGATTGGTCCCTGGCGCAGAGAGGGGCGGGGTGAGGGTGCGAGGCCTCTGATTGGTCCCTCGCGCAGGGCGGGGCCGGGGACAGAGGCCTCTGATTGGTCCTTGGCACAGGGCGGGGCGAGGTGAAGAGACGAAGCCTCTGATTGGTCCCTAGCGCAGAGGGACGGGGTGAGGGGAGGGGGGGACGACTCTGATTGGTCCCGGGCGGAGGGCGGGGCGGGGTGAGGGGGCGAGGCCTCTGATTGGTCCCTGGAGCAGAGAGGGGCGAAGTGATGGAGGCGTTGGCTCTGATTGGTCCGTGGCGGAGGGCGTGGCGGGGTGATGGGGGGGGAGAGGCATCTGATTGGTCCCTGGCGCAAAGCGGGACTAGAGCGGGGCGGGATGAGGGGGGCGAGGCCTCTGATTGGTCCCTGGTGCAGAGCGGGTCGGGGTTCAAATCCCTGCTCTGCCAACTGTCGGCTGTGTGACTTTGGGGAAGTCACTTCACTTCTCTGGGCCTCAGTTCCCTCATCTGTAAAATGGGGATTAAAACTGTTAATCCCCCGGGTGACAACATGATCACCTTGTAACCTCCCCAGCGTTTAGAACAGTGCTTTTTATATAGTAAGCGTTTAATAAATGCCATTAAAAACAAAAAGAAAAACAAAGCAGGGCGAGGCCTCTGGCCGGTCCCTGGCGCAGAGCGGGGCTTGGTGAGAGGGCGATGACTTTGATTGGTCCGTGGCGCGGGGCGGGGTGAGTGAACAGAGGTCTCTGATTGGTCCCTGGCTCAGGGCGGGGCGGGGTTGAGGGGGAAGAGGCCTCTCATTGGTCCCTGACGCAGGGCGGTACGAGGTGAGGGGACGAGGCCTCTCATTGGTCCCTGACGCAGGGCGGGGCGGGGTGAGGAGACGAGGCCTCTGATTGGTCGCTGGCGCAGAGAGGGACGGAGTGAGGGGGGGAAGACGACTCTGATTGGTCCCTGGCGCAGGGCGGGGCGGGGTGAGGGGGCTAGGCCTCTGATTGGTCCCTGGCGCAGAGAGGGGCGGGGTGAGGTGGGCGATGGCTCTGATTGGTCCGTGGCGCAGGGCGGGGCGGAGTGAGGGGACGAGGCCTCTGATTGGTCTCTGTCGCAGGGCGGGCGGGGTGAGGGGGGCGAGGCCTCTGATTGGTCCCCGGCGCAGGCGGGACGGGGTTCAAATCCCGACTCTGCCAATTGTCATCTTTGTGACTTTGGGCAAGTCACTTCACTTCTCTGTGCCTCAGTTCCCTCATCTGTAAAATGGGGATGAAGACGGTGAGCCCCCCGGGTGACAACCTGATCACCCTGTAACCTCTCCAGCCCTTAGAACATTGCTTTTCATATAGTAAGCTCTTAAAAACAACAACAAAGCAGGGCGAGGCCTCTGATTGGTCCCTGACGCAGGGCGGGGCGGGTTGAGTAGGATGACGCCTCTGATTGGTCACTGACACAGAGAGGGGCGGGGTGAGGGGACGAGGCCCCTGATTGGTCCCTGGTGCAGGGCGGGGCGGGGTGAGGGGGCGAGGCCTCTGATTGGTCCCTAACGCAGGGAGGGGTGAGTAGGATGACGCCTCTGATTGGTCTCTGGCTCAGAGAGGGGAGGGGTGATTGGGGCGATGGCTCTGATTGGTCCCTGGCGCAGAGCGGGGCGGGGTCAGCTGGGAGGCCTCTGATTGGTCCCTGGCGCAGAGAGGGGCGGGGTGAGGGGGGCGATAGCTCTGATTGGTCCGTGGCGCAGGGCGGGGCGGGGTGAGGTGACGAGGCCTCTGATTGGTCTCTTTCGCAGGGCGGGCGGGGTGAGGGGGCGAGGCCTCTGATTGGTCCCTGGAGTAGAGCGGGACGAGAGCGGGGCGGGCTGAGGGGGGCGAGGCCTCTGATTGGTTCCTGACGCAGGCGGGACGGGATTCAAATCCCGGCTCTGGCACTTGTCAGTTTTGTGACTTTGAGCAAGTCATTTCACGTCTCTGTGCCTCAGTTCCCTCATCTGTAAAATGGGGATGAAGACTGTGAGCCCCCCGGGTGACAACCTGATCACCTTGTAACCTCCCCAGCACTTAGAACTGTGCTTTTCATATACTAAACTCTTAGAAACAAAAACATAGCAGCGCCTCTGATTGGTCCCTGACGCAGGTCGGGGCGGTGTGAGGGGGCGAGGCCTGTGATTGGTCCCTGACTCAGGGCGGGGCGGGATGAGTAGGATAACACCTCTGATTGGTCCCTGTCACAGAGAGGGGCGGGGTGAGGGGACGAGGCCTCTGATTGGTCCCTGGCGCAGGGCGGGGCGGGGTGAGGGGGCAAAGCCTCTGATTGGTCTCTGACGCATGGCGGGGTGAGTAGGATGACGCCTCTGATTGGTCCCTGGCGCAGAGAGGGGCGGGGTGAGGGGGCGATGGCTCTGATTGCCCCTGGCGCAGGGCGGGGCGATGTGAGGGGGCGAGTCCTGTGATTGGTCCCTGACGCAGGGCGGGACGGGATGAGGGGACGAGGCCTCTGATTGGTCCCTGGTGCAGGGCGGGGCGAGGTGAGGGAGCGAGGCCTCTGATTGGTCTCTGGCGCAGGGCGGGGTGAGGGGGATGAGGCCTTTTATTGGTCCCTGGCGCAGGGCGGGGTGAGTCGGATGACGCCTCTGATTGGTCTCTGGCGCAGAGAGGGGCGGGGTGAGGGGGGAGATGGCTCTGATTGGTCCCTGGCGCAGAGAGGGGCTGGGTGAACAGGGCGAGGCCTCTGATTGGTCTCTGGGGCAGGGCGGGGCGGCGGTGAGGCCTCTGATTGGTCCCTGGCGCAGGGCGGGGGGTTGAGGGGGCGAGGCCTCTGATTGGTCCCTGGCGCAGGGCGGGGCGGAGGGGTGAGGGGTTGAGGCCTCTGATTGGTCCCTGGCGCAGATCGGGGCGTGGTCACGCTCGTTTACGGAGCGCGGTTAAGTCTCGCGCGACGACGTCACCGCGTCAGAGCCCTAGGCCGCCCGTCCCCCCTCCCGCCCCATTGATTGGCTGTCGGGGCCGCGCGGCGAGCGCCGCCATTGGCCGAGGCCGGCGCGCCTGCGCAGAGGGGGCCGGCGCCGCCGTCCATTGCCGGGGCGGAGGGCGGGCGGAGCGGACGGGCCGCTCGTCGCTCGCGGGGCGGCGGCGCCATGAAGGTCTTCGTGGGCAACGTGGACGGGGCGGACACGACGCCCGAGGAGCTGGCGGCGCTCTTCTCGCGCTTCGGCACCGTGATGAGCTGCGCCGTCATGAAGCAGTTCGCCTTCGTGCACGTGCGCGAGGCGGCGGGGGCGCTGCGCGCCATCGAGGCCCTGCACGGCCACGAGCTGCGGCCGGGCCGCGCGCTGGTGGTGGAGATGTCGCGCCCGCGGCCCCTCAACACCTGGAAGATCTTCGTGGGCAACGTGTCGGCCGCCTGCACCAGCCAGGAGCTGCGCAGCCTCTTCGAGCGCCACGGGCCCGTCATCGAGTGCGACGTGGTCAAAGGTAACGCGCGGGACGGAAGGCGGGGGGCGCGCGAGAGCAGGGGCAAGCGCTCGACCGCGCACGCGCGCGCGCCGGACCCTCTTTCTTCTCCGTCCGCTTCCGGGAGCGAGAGCGGGCGGGGGGGGAGGCGCGCATGCGCGCGCGCGCGGACCAGTCGGGGGCGCTCTTCCCCTCCCTCCCTCCCTTCCATTCATTCATTCATTCATCTAAGCGTAGTGATTGAGCGCTGACTGGGTGCACAGCACTGTACTGAGCGCCTAGAAAGGGCAGTTCGGCCACAGAGACAGTCCTTACGTCATGCATTCACTCAGTGGTATTTATTGAGCGCTGACTGGGTGCACAGTACTGTACTGAGCGCCTAGAAAGGGCAGTTAGGCCACAGAGAGAGACAGTCCTTACGTCATGCATTCACTCAGTGGTATTTATTGAGCGCTGACTGGGTGCACAGCACTGTACTGAGCGCCTAGAAAGGGCAGTTCGGCCACAGAGACAGTCCTACGTCATGCATTCACTCAATGGTATTTATTGAGCGCTGACTGGGTGCAGAGGACTGTACTAAACGCTTGGGCACAGTGACAGCTCCTACTTCAGTCATATTTATTGAGTGCTGACTGGGTGCAGCGGACTGTACTAAGCGCTTGGGAGAGGACAAATCGGCCACAGAGACAATTCCTACGTCATTCATTCATTCAGTCATATTTATTGAGCGCTGACTGGGTGCACAGTACCGTACTGAGCGCCTGGAAAGGACAGTTCGGCCACAGAGAGAGACAGCCCTTACGTCATGCATTCACTCAATGGTATTTATTGAGTGCTGACTGGGTGCACAGCACTGTACTGAGCGCCTGGAAAGGACAGTTCGGCCACAGAGAGAGACAGTCCTTACGTCATGCATTCACTCAATGGTATTTATTGAGCGCTGACTGGGTGCACAGCACTGTACTGAGCGCCTGGAAAGGACAGTTTGGCCACAGAGAGAGTCCCTACGTCATGCATTCACTCAGTGGTATTTGTTGAGCGCTGATTGGGTGCAGAGGACTGTACTAAACGCTTGGGCACAGAGACAATTCCTACTTCATTCAGTCATATTTATTGAGTGCTGACTGGGTGCAGCGGACTGTACTAAGCGCTTGGGAGAGGACAAATCGGCCACAGAGACAATTCCTACGTCATTCATTCATTCAGTCATATTGATTGAGCGCTGACTTTGTGGACAGCACTGTACTGAGCGCCTGGAAAGGACAGTTCGGCCACAGAGAGAGACAGCCCTTACGTCATGCATTCACTCAGTGGTATTTATTGAGCGCTGACTGGGTGCACAGCACTGTACTGAGCGCCTGGAAAGGACAGTTCGGCCACAGAGAGAGACAGGCCTTACGTCATGCATTCACTCAATGGTATTTATTGAGCGCTGATTGGGTGCAGAGGACTGTACTAAACGCTTGGGCACAGAGGCAGCTCCTCCTTCATTCATTCATTCAGTCGTATTTACTGAGCACTGACTGGGTACACAGCACTGTACTAAGCCCTTGGAAAAGGCAGTTTGGCCACAGGGACGGTCCCTACTTCATTCATTCATTCATTCAGTCATATTGAGTGAGCGCTGACTGGGTGCACAGCAGTGTACTGAGCGCCTGGAAAGGACAGTTCGGCCACAGAGAGAGTCCCTATGTCATGCATTCACTCAATGGTATTTATTGAGCGGTGACTGCGTGTGGAGGACTGTACTAAATGCTTGGGCACAGAGACAACTCCTACTTCATTTAGTCGTGTTTATTGAGCGCTGACTGGGTGCTCAGCACTGTACTAAGCGCCTGGAAAGGACAGTTCGGCCACAGAGACAATTCCTACTTCATTCCTTCATTCAGTCATATTTATTGAGCGCTGACTGGGTGCACAGCAATGTACTAAGCGCTTGGAAAAGACAGTTTGGCCACAGGGACGTCCCTACTTCATTCATTCATTCAGTCATATTGATTGAGCGCTGACTGGGTGCAGAGCACTGTACTGAGCGCCTGGAAAGGACAGTTCGGCCACAGAGAGAGACAGTCCTTACATCATGCATTCACTCAATGGTATTTATTGAGCGCTGACTGGGTGCACAGCACTGTACTGAGCGCCTGGAAAGGACAGTTTGGCCACAGAGAGAGTCCCTACGTCATGCATTCACTCAGTGGTATTTATTGAGCGCTGACTGGGTGCAGAGGACTGTACTAAACGCTTGGGCACAGAGACAATTCCTACTTCATTCAGTCATATTTATTGAGCGCTGACTGGGTGCAGCGGACTGTACTAAGCGCTTGGGAGAGGACAAATCGGCCATAGAGACAATTCCTACGTCATTCATTCATTCAGTCATTTATTGAGCGCTGACTGGGTGCACAGTACTGTACTGAGCGCCTGGAAAGGACAGTTCGGCCACAGAGAGAGACAGCCCTTACGTCATGCATTCACTCAGTGGTATTTATTGAGCGCTGACTGGGTGCACAGCACTGTACTGAGCGCCTGGAAAGGACAGTTCGGCACTCAGTGGTATTTATTGAGCGCTGACTGGGTGCAGAGGACTGTACTAAACACTTGGGCACAGAGACAACTCCTACTTCATTCAGTCATATTTATTGAGCGCTGACTGGGTGCAGCGGACTGTACTAAGCGCTTGGGAGAGGACAAATCGGCCACAGAGACAATTCCTACATCATTCATTCAGTCATATTTATTGAGCGCTGACTGGGTGCACAGTACTGTACTGAGCGCCTAGAAAGGGCAGTTAGGCCACAGAGAGAGACAGGCCTTACGTCATGCATTCACTCAATGGTATTTATTGAGCGCTGACTGGGTGCACAGCACTGTACTGAGCGCCTGGAAAGGACATTTCGGCCACAGAGAGAGAGAGTCCTTACGTCATGCATTCACTCAATGGTATTTATTGAGCGCTGACTGGGTGCAGAGGACTGGACTAAACGTTTGGGTACAGACGCAGCTCCTACTTCATTCATTCATTCAGTCGTATTTATTGAGCACTGACTGGGTACACAGCACTGTACTAAGCGCTTGGAAAAGGCAGTTTGGCCACAAGGACGGTCCCTACTTCATTCATTCATTCAGTCATATTGATTGAGCGCTGACTGGGTGCACAGCACTGTACTGAGCGCCTGGAAAGGACAGTTCGGCCACAGAGACAGGCCTTACGTCATGCATTCACTCAGTGGTATTTTTTGAGCGCTGACTTGGTGCACAGTACTGTACTGAGCACCTAGAAAGGGCAGTTAGGCCACAGAGAGAGACAGCCCTTACGTCATGCATTCACTCAGTGGTATTTATTGAGCGCTGACTGGGTGCACAGCACTGTACTGAGCGCCTGGAAAGGACAGTTTGGCCACAGAGAGAGTCCCTACGTCATGCATTCACTCAGTGGTATTTATTGAGCGCTGACTGGGTGCAGAGGACTATACTAAATGCTTGGGCGCAGAGGCAGCTCCTACTTCATTCATTCAGTCGTATTTATTGAGCACTGACTGGGTACACAGCACTGTACTAAGCGCTTGGAAAAGGCAGTTTGGCGACAGGGACGGTCCCTACTTCATTCATTCATTCAGTCATATTGATTGAGCACTGACTGGGTGCACAGCACTGTACTGAGCGCCTGGAAAGGACAGTTCGGCCACAGAGAGAGTCCCTATGTCATGCATTCACTCAATGGTATTTATTGAGCGCTGACTGGGTGCACAGCACTGTACTGAGCGCCTGGAAAGGACAGTTCGGCCACAGAGAGAGACAGCCCTTACGTCATGCATTCACTCAGCGGTATTTATTGAGCGCTGACTGGGTGCACAGCACTGTACTGAGCGCCTGGAAAGGACAGTTCGGCCACAGAGAGAGTCCCTACGTCATGCATTCACTCAGTCGTATTTATTGAGCGCTGACTGGGTACAGAGGACTGTACTAAACACTTGGGCACAGAGACAATTCCTACTTCACTCAGTCATATTGATTGAGCGCTGACTGGGTGCAGCGGACTGTACTAAGCGCTTGGGAGAGGACAAATCGGCCACAGAGACAATTCCTACGTCATTCATTCATTCAGTCATATTTATTGAGCGCTGACTGGGTGCACAGTACTGTACTGAGCGCCTGGAAAGGACAGTTCGGCCACAGAGAGAGTCCCTACGTCATGCATTCACTCAATGGTATTTATTGAGCGCTGACTGGGTCCAGAGGACTGTACTAAACGCTTGGGTACAGAGGCAGCTCCTACTTCATTCATTCATTCAGTCGTATTTATTGAGCACTGACTGGGTACACAGCAGTGTACTAAGCGCTTGGAAAAGGCAGTTTGGCCACAGAGACGGTCCCTACTTCATTCATTCATTCATTCATTCATTCATATTGATTGAGCACTGACTGGGTGCACAGTACTGTACTGAGCGCCTGGAAAGGACAGTTCGGCCACAGAGACAGCCCTTACGTCGTGCATTCACTCAATGGTACTTATTGAGTGCTGACTGGGTGCACAGCACTGTACTGAGCGCCTGGAAAGGACAGTTCGGCCACAGAGAGAGTCCCTACGTCATGCATTCACTCAGTGGTATTTATTGAGCGCTGACTGGGTGCAGGGGACTTTACTAAACGCTTGGGCACAGAGACAACTCCTACTTCATTCAGTCATATTGATTGAGCGCTGACTGGGTGCAGCGGACTGTACTAAGCGCTTGGGAGAGGACAAATCGGCCACAGAGACAATTCCTACGTCATTCATTCATTCAGTCATATTTATTGAGCGCTGACTGGGTGCACAGTACTGTACTGAGCGCCTGGAAAGGACAGTTAGGCCACAGAGAGAGACAGCCCTTACATCATGCATTCACTCAGTGGTATTTATTGAGCGCTGACTGGGTGCACAGCACTGTACTGAGCGCCTGTAAAGGACAGTTCGGCCACAGAGAGAGTCCCTACGTCCTGCATTCACTCAATGGTATTTATTGAGCGCTGACTGGGTACAGAGGACTGGACTAAACGCGTGGGCACAGAGGCAGCTCCTACTTCATTCATTCAGTCGTATTTATTGAGCACTGACTGGGTACACAGCAATGTACTAAGCGCTTGGAAAAGGCAGTTTGGCCACAGGGACGGTCCCTACTTCATTCATTCATTGTCATATTGATTGAGCGCTGACTGGGTGCACAGCACTGTACTGAGCGCCTGGAAAGGACAGTTCGGCCACAGAGTCCCTACGTCATGCATTCGCTCAGTGGTGTTTATTGAGTGCCGACTGGGTGCAGGGGACCGTACTAAACGCTTGGGCACAGGGACAACTCCTGCTTCATTCATTCAGTCATATTTATTGAGTGCTGACTGGGTGCACAGCACTGTACTAAGCGCCTGGAAAGGACACTTCGGCCACAGAGACAATTCCTACTTCATTCATTCATTCAGTCGTACTTATTGAGTGCTGACTGGGTGCACAGCACAGTACTAGGCGCCTGGAAATGACACTTCGGCCACAGAGACAATTCCTACTTCATTCATTTATTTAGTCGTATTTATTGAGCGCTGACTGGGTGCACAGCACTGTACTAAGCGCCTGGAAAGAACAGTTCAGCCACAGAGAGTCCCTACATCATGCATTCACTCAATGGTATTTATTGAGCGCTGATTGGGTGCAGAGGACTGTACTAGACGCTTGGGCACGGAGACAACTCCTATTTCATTCATTCAGTCATATTTATTGAGTGCTGACTGGGTGCAGCGGACTGTACTAAGCGCTTGGGAGAGGACAAATCGGCCTCAGAGACAGTTTCTACTTCATTCAGTCGTATTTATTGAGCACTGACTGGGTGCACAGCAATGTACTAAGCGCTTGGAAAAGACAGTTTGGCCACAGAGACGGTCCCTACTTCATTCATTCATTCAGTCATATTGATTGAGCGCTGACTGGGTGCACAGCACTGTACTAAGCGCCTGGAAAGGACAGTTCGGCCACAGAGAGAGACAGTCCTTATGTCATGCACTCAGTCGTATTCATTGTGCGCTGACTGGGTGCAGAGGACTGTACTAAACACTTGGGCACAGAGACAATTCCTACTTCATTCACTCAGTGGTATTTATTGAGCGCTGATTGGGTGCAGAGGACTGTACTAAGCGCTTGGGAGAGGGCAAATCGGCCTCAGAGACAATTCCTACTTCATTCATTTATTCAACCGTATTGATTGAGCGCTGACTGGGTGCACAGCAATGTACTGAGCGCTTGGGAGAGGATAAATCGGCCACAGAGATGGTCCCTACTTCATTCAATCACTCAATTGTATTGATTGAGCGCTGACTGGGTGCAGAGCACTGTACTAAGCACCTGGAAAGGACACTTTGGCCACAGAGAGAGACAGTCCTTACATCGTTCATTCAGTCGTATTTATTGAGCACTGATTGGGTGCAGAGGGCTGTACTAAGCGCTTGTGAGAGGACAAATCGGCCACAGAGACGGTCCCTCCTTCATTTATTCATTCAATCATATTTATTGAGCGCTGACTGGGTGCAGAGGGCTGTACTAAGCGCTTGTGAGAGGACAAATCGGCCACAGAGACGGTCCCTACTTCATTTATTCATTCAGTCATATTTATTGAGCGCTGACTGGGTGCAGAGGACTGTACTAAGCGCTTGGGAGAGGGCAGATCGGCCACAGAGACAATTCCTACTTCATTCAGTCATATTGATTGAGCGCTGATTGGGTGCACAGCACTGTACTAAGTGCCTGGAAAGGACAGTTCGGTCACAGAGAGAGTCCCTATGTCATGCATTCACTCAGTGGTATTTATTGAGCGCTGACTGGGTGCAGAGGACTGTACTAAACGCTTGGGCACAGAGACAAGTCCTACTCCATTCATTCATTCAGTCATTTAATGAACGCTGACTGGGTGCAGCGGACTGTACTAAGTGCTTGGAAAAGACAGTTTGGCCACAGAGACGGTCCCTACTTCATTCATTCATTCGGTCATATTGATTGAGCGCTGACTGGGTGCACACAACTGTACTAAGTGCCTGGAAAGGACACTTCGGGCACAGAGGGAGACGGTCCTTACGTCATGCAGTCACTCAATCGTATTTATTGAGCACTGACTGGGTGCAGAGGACTGTACTAAACGCTTGGGCACAGAGACAATTCCTACTTCATTCATTCAGTCAGTCATATTTATTGAGCGCTGACTGGCTGCAGCGGACTGTACTAAGCGCTTGGGAGAGGACAAATCGGCCACAGAGACAATTCCTACTTCATTCATTCAGTCGTGTTTATTGAGCACTGACTGGGTGCACAGCAATGTACTAAGCGCTTTTAAAAGACAGTTTGGCCACAGAGACGGTCCCCACTTCATTCATTCATTCAGTCATATTGATTGAGCGCTGACTGGGTGCAGAGCACTGTACTAAGCACCTGTAAAGGACACTTTGGCCACAGAGAGAGACAGTCCTTACATCATTCATTCAGTCGTATTTATTGAGCACTGATTGGGTGCAGAGGGCTGTACTAAGCGCTTGTGAGAGGACAAATCGGCCACAGAGACGGTCCCTACTTCATTTATTCATTCAATCATATTTATTGAGCGCTGACTGGGTGCAGAGGACTGTACTAAGCGCTTGGGAGAGGGCAAATCGGCCACAGAGACAATTCCTACTTCAGTCATATTGATTGAGCGCTGACTGAGTGCACAGCACTGTACTAAGCGCCTGGAAAGGACAGTTCGGTCACAGAGAGAGTCCCTATGTCATGCATTCACTCAGTGGTATTTATTGAGCGCTGACTGGGTGCAGAGGACTGTACTAAACGCTTGGGCACAGAGACAAGTCCTACTCCATTCATTCATTCAGTCATTTAATGAACGCTGACTGGGTGCAGCGGACTGTACTAAGTGCTTGGAAAAGACAGTTTGGCCACAGAGACGGTCCCTACTTCATTCATTCATTCAGTCATATTGATTGAGCACTGACTGGGTGCACACAACTGTACTAAGCGCCTGGAAAGGACACTTCGGGCACAGAGAGAGACGGTCCTTATGTCATGCATTCACTCAATCGTATTTATTGAGCACTGACTGGGTGCAGAGGACTCTACTAAACGCTTGGGCACAGAGACTATTCCTACTTCATATTTATTGAGCGCTGACTGGGTGCAGCGGACTGTACTAAGTGCTTGGGAGAGGACAAATCGGCCACAGAGACAATTCCTACGTCATTCATTCATTCAGTCATATTTATTGAGCGCTGACTGGGTGCACAGCTCTGTACTAAGCGCCTGGAAAGGACACTTTGGCCATAGAGAGAGAAATCGTATTTATTGAGCACTGACTGGGTGCAGAGGACTGTACCAAACGCTTGGGCACAGAGACAATTCCTACTTCATTCACTCAGTGGTATTTATTGAGCGCTGATTGGGTGCGGAGGACTGTACTAAACGCTTGGGAGAGGACAAATCGGCCTCAGAGACAATTCCTACTTCATTCATTTATTCAACTGTATTGATTGAGCGCTGACTGGGTGCACAGCAATGTACTGAGCGCTTGGGAGAGGACAAATCGGCCACAGAGATGGTCCCTACTTCATTCATTCACTCAATCGTATTGATTGAGCGCTGACTGGATGCAGAGCACCGTACTAAGCGCCTGGAAAGGACAGTTTGGCCACAGAGAGAGACAGTCCTTACGTCATTCATTCATTCAATCGTATTTATTGAGCACTGATTGGGTGCAGAGGGCTGTACTAAGCACTTGTGAGAGGACAAATCGGCCTCAGAGACAATTCCTACTTCATTCATTGATTCAATCGTATTGATTGAGCGCTGAGTGGGTGCAGAGCATTGTACTAAGCGCCTGGAAAGGACACTTTGGCCACAGAGAGAGACAGTCCTTATGTCATTCATTCACTCAATCATATTGAGCGCCAGCCGTGTGCAGAGGACTGTACTAAACGCTTGGGAGAGGGCAAATTGGCCACAGAGACAATTCCTATTTCATTCATTTATTCAATCGTATTGATTGAGCGCCGAGTGGGTGCACAGCAATGTACTAAGTGCTTGGGAGAGGACAAATCGGCCACAGAGACGGTCCCTACTTCATTCATTTATTCATTCAGTCGTATTTATTGAGCGCTGACTGGGTGCAGAGGACTGTACTAAGCGCTTGGGAGAGGGCAAATCGGCCACAGAGACAATTCCTACTTCAGTCATATTTATTGAGCGCTGACTGGGTGCACGGCACTGTACTAAGCGCCTGGAAAGGACACGTCGGCCACAGAGAGAGACAGTCCTTACACCATGCATTCACTCAATCGTATTTATTGAGCACTGACTGGGTGCAGAGGACTGTACTAAATGCTTGTGAGAGGGCAAATGGGCCTCAGAGACAATTCCTACTTCAGTCATAGATTGAGCGCTGACTGGGTGCACAGCACTGTACTAAGCACCTGGAAAGGACACTTTGGCCATAGAGACAGTCCTTACATCATTCATTCACTCAATCGTATTTATTGAGCGCTGACTGGGTGCAGAGGACTGTACTAAGCTCTTGGGAGAGGGCAAATAGGCCACAGACACGATTTCTACTTCATTCATTTATTCAATCGCATTGATTGAGCGCTGACTGGGTGCACAGCTCTGTACTAAGCGCTTGGAAAGGACACTTTGGCCACAGTGAGAGACAGTCCTTACGTCATTCATTCACTCAGTCGTATTGCTTGAGCGCTGACTGTGTGCAGAGGACTGTACTAAACGCTTGGGAGAGGGCAGATCGGCCACAGAGACAATTCCTACTTCATTCATTTATTCAGTCATATTTATTGAGCGCTGACTGGGTGCACAGCAATGTACTAAGTGCTTGGAAAGGACAGTTTGGCCACAGAGATGGTCCCTACTTCATTCACTCACTTAGTCATATTTATTGAGCGCTGACTTGGTGCAGAGGACTGTACTAAGTGCTTGGGAGAGGACAAATCGGCCTCAGAGACAATTCCTACTTCATTCATTTATTCAATCGTAATTGATTGAGCGCTGACTGGGTGCACAGCAGTGTACTAAGTGCTTGGAAAGGACAGTTTGGCCACAGAGACGGTCCCTTCTTCATTCACGTATTCATTCAGTCATATTGATTGAGCGCCGACTGGGTGCACAGCACTGTACTAAGCGCCTGGAAAGGACACTTAGGCCACAGAGAGAGACAGTCCTTACGTCATGCATTCACTCAATCGTATTTATTGAGCACTGACTGGGTGCAGAGGACTGTACTAAATGCTTGTGAGAGGGCAAATCGGCCTCAGAGACAATTCCTACTTCATTCATTTACTCAATCGAATTGATTGAGCGCTGACTGGGTGCACAGCAATGTGCTAAACGCTTGGAAATGACAGTTTGGCCACAGAGACGGTCCCTACTTCATTCTTTTATTCAGTTGTGTTGACTGAGCACTGACTGGGTGCACAGCAATGTACTAAACTCTTGGAAAGGACAGTTTGGCCACAGAGACGGTCCCTACTTCATTCATTTATTCATTCAATCATATTTATTGAGCGCTGACTGGGTGCACAGCACTGTACTAAGCGCTTGGAAAGGACACTTTGGCCACAGAAAGACAATTCCTACATCATTCATTCACTCAATCGTATTGAGCACTGACTGGGTGCAGAGGACTGTACTAAACGCTTGGGAGAGGGCAAATCGGCCAAAGAGACAATTCCTACTTCATTCATTTATTCAATCATATTTATTGAGCGCTGACTGGGTGCAGAGGACTGTACTAAACGCTTGGGAGAGGACAAATCGGCCACAGAGACAATTCCTACTTCATTCATTTACTCAATCGAATTGATTGAGCGCTGACTGGGTGCACAGCACTGTACTAAACGCTTGGAAAGAACAGTTTGGCCACAGATACAGTCCCTACTTCATTCATTTATTCATTCAATCGTATTTATTGAGCGCTGACAGGGTACACAGCACTGTAGTAAGCACTTGGAAAGGATACTTCGGCCACGGAGATGGTCCTTATGTCATTCATTCACTCAATCGTATTTATTGAGCGCTGACTGGGTGCAGAGGACTGTACTAAATGCTTGGGAGAGGACAAATCGGCCGCAGAGACAATTCCTACTTCATTCATTTATTCAGTCGTATTGATTGAGCGCTGAATGGGTGCAGAGCACTGTACTAAACGCTTGGAAAGGACAGTTCCGCCACAGAGATGGTCACTACTTCATTCACTCAGTCGTATTTATTGAGCACTGACTGTGTGCAGAGGACTGTACTAAGCGCTTGGGAGAGGACAAATCAGCCACAGAGACAATTCCTACTTCATTCGTTTATTCAGTCATGTTTATTGAGCACTGACTGGGTGCACAGCACTGTACTAAGCATTTGGAAAGGACAGTTTGGCCACAGAGACGGTCCCTACTTCATTCATTTGTTCAATCGTATTGACTGAGTGCTGACTGGGTGCACAGCAATGTACTAAGCGCTTGGAAAGGACAGTTCGGCCATGGAGTGAGACGGTCCCTACTTCATTCATTGACTCAGTCGTATTGATTAAGCGCTGACTGGGTGCACAGCACTGTACTAAACGCTTGGCAAGGACAGTTTGGCCACAGAGACGGTCCCTACTTCATTCATTTATTCATTCCATTGTATTTATTGAGCGCTGACTGGGTGCACAGCACTGCACTAAGCGCTTGGAAAGGACAGTTCGGCCACGGAGACGGTCCCTACTTCATTCGTTCATTCAGTCGTATTGATTGAGCGCCGACTGGGTGCAGAGGACTGTACTAAGCGCTTGGGAGAGGACAAATCGGCCACAGAGACAATTCCTACTTCACTCATTCAGTCCTATTGATTGAGCGCTGACTGGGTGCACAGCACTGCACTAAGCGCTTGGAAAGGACAGTTCGGCCACGGAGACAGTCCCTACTTCATTCTTTTATTCAGTCGTGTTGATTGAGTGCTGATGGGTACAGAGCACTGTACTAAGCGCTTGGAAAGGACAGTTTGGCCACAAGACGGTCCCTACTTCATTTATTCATTCATTCAATCGTATTTATTGAGCGCTGACTGGGTGCACAGCACTGTACTAAGCGCTTGGAAAGGACAGTTTGGTCACAGAGACGGTCCCTACTTCATTCATTCGTTCAATCATATTTATTGAGTGCTGACTGGGTGCAGAGCACTGTACTAAGCGCTTGGAAAGGACAGTTCAGCCTCGGAGAGAGAAGGTCCCTACTTCATTCACTCAATCGTATTGAGCGCTGACTGTGCAGAGCACTGGACTAAGCACTTACTTGGAAAAGACAGTTCGGCCATGGAGAGAGACGGTCCCTACTTCATTCATTCACTCAGTCGTAGTTATTGAGCGCTGACTGGGTGCAGAGGACTGGACTAAGCGCTTGGGAGAAGACAAATCGGCCACAGAGAGAGACAATCCCAACTTCATTCACTCATTCAATCATATTGATTGAGCGCTGACTGGGTGCAGAGCAGTGTACTAAGCGCCTGGAAAGGACAGTTCGGCCACGGAGAGAGACAGTCCCTACTTCATTCATTCATTAATTCAGTCGCATTTATTGAGCGTTGACTGGGTGCAGAGCATTGGACTAAGCGCTTGGAAAGTACAATTCGGCAATAGAGAGATGGTCCCTACTTCATTCATTCGTTCAGTCGTATTGACTGAGTGCTGACTGGGTGCAGAGCACTGTACTAAATGCTTGGAAGGGACAATTTGGCAACAGATAGAGACAATCCCTACTTCATTCACTCATTCAGCCATATTGATTGAGCGCTGACTGGGTTCAGAGCACTGTACTAAGCGCTTGGAAAAGACAGTTTGGCCACAGAGACGGTCCCTACTTCATTCATTCATTCATTCAATCATATATATTGAGCGCTGACTGGCAGAGCACTGGACATAGTGCTTGGGAAGGTACAAATCGGCAGCAGAGACAGTCCCTACTTCATTCAGTCGTATTTATTGAGCGCTGACTGGGTGCAGAGCACTGTGCTAAGCGCTTGGAAGAACACTTCAGCCACAGAGACGGTCCCTACTTCATTCATTCAATCGTATATATTGAGCACTTACTGGGTGCAGAGCACTGGACTAAGTGCTTGGGAGAGGACAAATCGGTGACAGACGGTCCCTGCTTTATTTATTCAGTCGTATTCATTGGGCGCTTACTGTGTGCAGAGCACTGGACTAAGCGCTTGGCAAGGGCAATTCGTCCACAGAGTCGATCCCTACTTTATGCATTTAATTGTATTTGTTTAGTGCTTACTCTGTGCAGAGCACTGCACTCAGCGCTTGGAAAGGGCAATTCGGCCACGGAGACGGTCCCTACTCCGTTCAGTTGTATTTGTTGAGCGCATACTCTGTGCAGAGCACTGCACTAAGCGCTTGGAAAGGACAAGTCGGTAACATATAGACAGTCCCTTCCCAACAACGGGCTCACGGTCTAAAAGGGGGAGACAGACAGCAAAACAAAACATGGAGACAGGTGTCAATACCATTAATATACCTAGAATCATAGATATTTACACGCCATTAATAAAATAGTAATAGATACGTACAAACATACACAAGTGCTGTGATGTATCGGGGGCGTGCTTCCCCTTCCTTTCATTCATTCATTCAGGCATATTGATTGAGCGCTTACTGTGTGCAGAGCACTGGACTAAACACTTGGGAAGGACAAATCGGCGAGAGAGAGATGGTCCCTACCCAACAACGGGCTCACAGTCTAGAAGGGAGAGGACAGACAAAAAAAGAAAACATGTAGAGAGGCGTCAGTACCATCAAAATAGAGTTAGAGGTCTATCCATATTAGTAAGATAGAATAATAAATATATACAAATGTACATATTGAGTGCGTACTGTGTGCAGAGCACTGGATTAAGCGCTTGGGAAGGAAAGTTCGGCCACAGATGGAGACAATCCCTACCTGACAGTGGGCTCACAGTCTAGAAAGGGGAGAAAGACAACAAAATAGAGGAAATAGACAGGTGTCAATAGATCAAAATAAATAGAACTATAGGTCTGTGCACATCATTAGTAAAATAAATGGAGTAATAAATGTGTGCAAATAAACAGACGGGTGGTGTGACGTACCGGGGGCGCGCTCTTCCCCTTCTCTCCTTTTCCTAAGGCGACGTGCACATCAGTCAGTCATCAGTCAATCAATCGTATTTATTGAGCACTTACTGTGTGCAGAGCACTGGACTAAGCGCTTGGGAAGTACAAGTTGGCAACATATAGAGACAGTCCCTACCCAACAGTGGGCTCACAGTGGGCGCGGGGGCATCCGCCCCAACCCAGCACCTTGGCCAACGACACCCCAATGCCGTGACCCCCTGCCCCCCGCCCTTCCCACCCCAGGGCCCAAGGTGGTCAGTGGGGCGGTGGTCCGGGGCAGCCCTGCTGACCGTGAGAAGCCGGCCTGGACCGTCAGCGCCATTAGAACAGTGCTTGGCACATAGTGCTTAACAAATACCATCGTTATTATTATTATCGTCATCAGCGAGGGAAGCCACAACGGCGGGCCACATGCCTCCTAACTTCCTCGCCTTTCAAATAATAATTGTGGTATTTGTTAAGCGCTTACTTACCCGACCCCTCCTCCTTCACCACCACCGCCCGATCCGGAAGAGGGGCGGCCTGCACAGCCCCCCTTCCCCGCAAGCGGACTTTACTCTCAGTCAGAAGGAATCATCTCCCCGCACCAAACCAGCATCTTCAGGCTGTAGGAATAAATAATAATAATAACGGTACTTGATAAGCGCTTACTATGGGGCTCCTGCACGGAGAGAAGGAACCCTCATTCTCCCTCCCCTCATCCCCCCAGCAACTTCAGGTTTAAGGAATAATAACAATATTTGATAAGCACTTTCTAAGGGGCTTCAGCACAGACAGAAGGAACCGTATTCCTCTCCGCTCCTCCTCTTCCCTCCCGCCATGCGCTAATTCAGGTTTTAGGAATAATAATATCAGTGGTACTTGGTAAGCATGCACAAAGAGAAGGAACCACATTTTCTCCCTCCCCCCCAAGCAAATTCAGGTTTTAGGAATAACGATAGTAATGGTACTTGGTAAGCGCTTACTATGGAGCCCCTGCACAGAGAGAAGGGCCCACCTTCTCTTTCCATTAGAGAAGCAGCGTGGCTCAGTGGAAAGAGCCCGGGCTTTGGAGTCGGAGGTCATGGGTTCTAATCCCGGCTCGTCTATCGTGGGGCCTTGGGCACTTCTCTTCTCCGTGCCTCATCAGTTCCCTCATCTGTAGAACGGGGATTGTGAGCCCCATGCGGGACAGGGGCTGTGTCCAACCCGATTTGCGTGGACCCACCTCAGTGCTTAGTACAGTGCCTGGCACGTAGTAATTACTTAACAAATACCACAATTATTATTTGAAAGGCGAGGAAGGACAGAGGCGTGAGGCCCACAATTGTGGTTTTCCTCCGTAATAATAATAATAATGATGATGGCACTTGTTAAGCGCTTACTATATGCCCAGCACTGTTGTAAGCGCCGAAGCTCCCAGCAGCTCAACTGCGGGCATGCTGAGGCCTGGGAGCCGGATTTGGAGGGAGGGAAGAGGGAAAGGGGCCGGGTCGGTGTCTTTTATAACTCGAGGGTCCACCCTTTAGCCCCTTCCCGGGGGCTTCGTCCGTGTGTCTGTGATCACGCCTGCTACGTGCATGGAGGGGTGGAGCGAGCAAGTGGTTTTTCTTCCCGGCTTCTCTTCCGCAGCTTCAGTGGAAGCCGCCCCCTCCTCCTGCATTCATCTCACGTTTCATTTTCCTCAACCCAGGCTGCGGAAGTCAAGGAAACGGGGGGCGCCCGGGCTCCCCCGCCGGCTTCTCTGTTCGCGTCCTTCCTCCGACCCGACGGAAGGGCGGGCCGCTGGGCTCCGGACCCCATCCCGGGGTCGCGGCTCCGTTGGGTTGTCTGTATCTGCCAACTTAAACTCCCCTCCCCGCCGGTTACCCCCAAAGCGGGGAAAGCCAGCCTCGGCGGGGCCGGTAGCCCCCCCGGGAATCCACGTCGGTGGGAGTGCGTTCTGTGGAGCGGCGTCCCCCCGGGGAAAAGGGAAAAGCGTTCATCCGCCTCGACCCCGCACTCGCTTGACGCGGTCGGTCCGCTCAGGGAGGCAGGAGGTGGGGAATGGCAGCGGGCTTTTGACCGTCCGCGTCCGTCAGGGTCCGATTGGCTTGGGGGCACGCGGGGGTCTGTAGAGGGGCTCTGTGGATGAACGCCGAGAGCGGACGTGCTCTCGGGGAAGGAAAACGCCGGCAGGCGACGTGACGCCCTGTGGGAGTTTTTATGGGACCCGGGTCCGTCAAAAAGCCGTCCGAAGTGGGTGGGGAGAGCCGGGACAGACCAGAGACCATAAACCTTCTTGAGGAAAAGGGAAATTTGGGGTCGGGCAGGTGGGGAGTCGTCGTGCCGCAGACTGGAGGAGGATCCGGTGACCAAGGTGATTGCGAGTTTTCCCGCCTCCAGAGTGAAAGCTTTCCTCCAAACTCCCTGCCTTTGGACCGACGGACTGGAACTGCTCTAGGTCGTCAGGGCCGGGGCTAATCTTCCTGCCGCCCGGTACGGCCCTCGTTGCCCCCTGCAAGTCCCTAGTCCCACCGCCCTGCCTCTCGCCGGCGGCCGGGCAGGTGAAAATCGGTGTGCCCGTGTGCCCCTGGGGTCTCGGCTAAGAACCGAAGGGCAGGCGAAGGAAAGCGGGGCGGCGGCTCCCTTGTCCGGGGGTCGGGGTTTTGCCGTGCTCGTTGAACGCTGCCTTTTGGGCCTTTTCCTGAGGGGGATGAGGGGAGGGAAGCAGGGTCTCTTGGAGAGGATGGGGGGCTCGGGAAATTGCACCTGTGCGACTCGTCCCTGCCGGGGTTTGGGCAGACCCCGAGCTCTGCCTGAAGCAGTGATAGTGATTGAGCGCTCACTGTATGCAGAGCACTGGGCTAAGCCCTTGGCTTGCCGACTTTTTTTGATCTTCCACATTGGCAGTGCTGCTCTTCCTACTACGAGCCCTGCTCTCTGTAGGGCTAGGCGAAAGAACGCCCAGCAAAAATCTACCCTCCCTCCGGAAGTAGCGTACAGGGCACTCGGGCTCCCAAGAATTGAAAAGTGGACCAAAATGACCTAAAAACCAGTCACCTGAGTAGCCTACGGCATGCCGAGCACTGGACGAAGCGCCTGGGGGGGAGTCCAGTAGAGGTACAAGACATAATCCTTGTCCTCGAGGAGCTGATCATCTTCTTTAAAAGCAGTGATTTTTTTTTTTAAAGCAGTTTAGTTACCCGATCACCCCACTCGCACGGCTCCCCTGACACTAACCTTCTCACGGTATCTAGTTCTTAGTTTTCCCGCCGCCGACCCCTCGCCCACATCCTCTCTCTGTCCCGACAGACTACCCCTCTCCCCATCTTCAAAGCCCTCCTAAAAATCCCACCTCTTCCAAGAGGCCTTCCCCGATTAAGCCTTCACTTCCCCCTCTAAGTTCCCGCTTCTGCGTCACTTAGGCACTTCGGTCCGTTCTCCTCAAACACTTGGATATTAACTCCTCCTCCAGCTCCTCAGCACTTATTCCTCTGTAATTTATTTTAATGTCTAGCTCCCTCTCTAGACTGTAAGCTCCTTGTGGGCAGGTCTCGTTTTTACCACCTCTTTCGTGTTGGACTTTCCCAAACCCTTAGTTCACTGCTCTGCATAAGGGAAGCACTCAATAAATACCGTTGATCGACTGGTCCAGTGGCAAAGTAAATCTTTACCGATAATGGCCAGCTTTGAATTAGGTTTTTTGGGTTGTTTTTTTTTTAAAACCCCCGTCCTCCCCGGCGTCCATCCGTAAATCCAGTACTGCATCTCAGCGGGTCGTCTTTCACATCCCGTTCAGCGCAGAGGCACCTGGGGTTAACAGATCGGCCAGTACCCACGGGAAAAGATGGAGAACGTTTTCTAGCGCTAAGTGGAAATGGGCTTTGATCGCTCGCGAGTCCGTCCTGTTGCGTTGCGACGTGGAGACACGGGGGTGCCCCTGGGAGTCCGTGGGGTTTGCCCAGTCGAGGAGAAGGCATGTGCCATCCTTCCCACCCCCGCACCCCCAAGTTGCAGATCAAGTGGGCTCCGGGCGATCCGTGGAGCCCACGTCTGTTGGTCCTCGCTGCTTTTGGGGAGCAACTGGACTCCCCTCTGTTGCTTTTGCTGCACCACAGAGCCCCTGGGGGGGCCTGGACACGGCCAGTCAGCAGCCCCGGGTTCAGAATAGCTCACCGTACCGTCTCTGCCGCAAATGTCTCCAATGCGAGTGGGGACAAAACGACCGGGGGTTGCAGTTTTGTCTCATGGGCTCAGAGACGGTTTTCAGCCCGCCAGTCCAGTGAGTATTTCGCGTCTCTCGGAGGAGGAGCCCATTTCTGTTTCCATTCAAAGCCTCCCCGGAGCGTCGCCTGGGAACCTTTCCTCCCGAAGCACGTGGGCCCCTCCGACCGGGGTGGGCTACGGAAGGAGCAGGGGGAGCAGCGGCCCGGCCTAGTGGACGGAGCCTAGGCCTGGGAATCAGGGGACCTGGGTTCAAATCCCCGCTCTGCCCCCGGTCTGCTGAGCGACCTCGGGCGAGTCGCTTCACTTTTTCTAGACTGTTTCCTCCTCTGTACAGTGGGAACACAGTACCCGATCTCCCTCCCGTTTAGACTGTGAGCCCCATAAGGGACAGGGACTGTCTCCGATTTGATGATCTGATCCCCGCCCCAGCGCTTAGCGCAGCGCCAGGAACCGAGCAAGTGCTTTGCAGGTGCCACGGTCGTTCTTATGCTCATGTATGACCTCGACTTCGGCCGTCCCTTTCTCCGAGCCAGGTGTTCTTGCTCTTCTCAGGTGGCGGAGGGGGCGGTCAGTCCAGTCTCTGCCGCCGCCACAGCCCCCGCCTTGTCTCCTCACGCCGCCGACGGGGTCGCCGGCCCAGTCTTGCCTCGGGTAGGGTCAGGGCAGAGAGGGGCGGCTGCCTGAGAGCGCGGAGGCTGCGGTTTGACGGGCCCCGAGAAGGGGGATGGCATCGGCTCCGGTTTACTTGGCATCCCTTTCTCCCGGCGCGGGCAAGGAGGAAGCCGGAGCCCGGTGGGCAGAGTGCAGGGTCGAGCGGCTAGCAAATCTCCGGCGATGGGGCAGAGCGTGAGAATCGTAGGGGGTTGGGTGGGGTAGGGTCGGCTTCTCTCCTTCAGCTGAGTTTCAGCCTTGGTGTTGAGGGGCTTGTCCCTTTGAGCAGCAGAGAGGGGTGCCACCATCTCATCTGCCCACCCCGCTACCCTTCCAGGCAAGCGTGGAGACCTTAGCGTGGCCTCCGACTAGACGGTAGGCTCGTCCTCTAGACTGTAAGCTCATTGTGGGCAGGGAACATGTCTTCCAACTCCGTTGTACCGAACTCTCCCAAGCGCTTAGTACAGTGCTGTGCATGTAGTCGGTACTCAGTGAATGCCACCGGGTGATGACTTTGAGATCCGGAAGAACAAGCCCGCTGCCAGCCGGCCAGGGACCCTTCGAAAATCGAGCCCTTATAACTCGCCTCCTCGCTGGCAACCTCTGAGTCGAAGCCCAACGCCTTGGTGGCGTTCTTAAGTAGCCACCTGGTCTGAAGGAGAAATCTCCCGGCTATCGGGAGGAGGAGGAAAGTGGGGAGATTTGGGCCGACTCCCAGAGAAAGAGCTCTGAGCGGAGCTGACGACAGCAGTGGTTCACATCTTTTTTTTTTCCTTCTTGTTGTATTTAAGCGCTTATTATGTGCCAGGCACTGTACTAAGTGCTGGGGTAGCTACGAGGGTGGACACAGTCCCTGTCCCAGAGGGGGCTCTCGGTCAGTAAGTCTTATTGAGGACTTATTGTGTGCAGAGCACTGTAATAATAATGATGGCATTTGTTAAGCGCTTACTACGTGCCAAACACTGTTCTAAGCGCTGGGGGGATATAACGTGATCAGGTTGTCCCATGTGGGGCTCACAGTCAATCCCCGTTTTACAGATGAGGTAACTGAGGCTCAGAGAAGTTAAGTAACTTGCCCAAGGTCACACAGCAGGTGTGGTGGAGCTGGGATTCGAACCCATGACCTCCGACTCCAAAGCCCGTGCCTTTTCCACTGAGCCACGCTGCTTCTCTGTACTAAGTGCTTGGGAAAGCACATTATAACAGTACAGCCACGTGAGAAGCAGCGTGGCTCGGTGGAAAGAGCGTGGGCTTTGGAGTCAGAGGTCGTGGGTTCTAATCCCGGCTCCTCCAATTGCCAGCTGGGTGACTTTGGGCAAGTCACTTCACTTCTCTGGGCCTCAGCTCCCTCATCTGTCAAATGGGGGTTGAGACTGTGAGCCCCAAGTGGGACAACCTGATCACCTTGTAATCTCCCCAGTGCTTTGCACATAGGAAGCACTTAATAAGTACCACTATTATTATAATTACAGCAGACTCATTATTTGCCCACAGCGAGCTTAGGGTCTACAGGGAAAGTCTTAAACCCCATTTTACAGGTGAGGTACGGACGAAGTAACTGAGGCCCAGAGAAGCGAAGTGAGTTGCCCAAGGCCGCAGAGTAGATGAGTGGCGGGGCTGGGATTAGAACCCAGGTCCTCTGAGGCCCAGGCCCGGGCTCCCCGCAGTTCTCCAGCGCTTGAGGCTGTAGTAACCGGGGCGGGGGGGCAATCTGTGCCCTCGACGGAGGCCAGATGTTGTCGGAAAGATGGGCTCGTTGGTCCTGGCAGGAGGCGGCGAGGGATCAGAGGGCAGATCCCAGGCGGCCCGGAGGGCACAGTCGGCCTGCTCCGGGACGCTCCCGACCGCCGGGGAAGCCGGCGGTTTCGGTCAGAGCCGGCCTTTCCGGCGGCGGTCCCTCCGCTCGGTCCGTCGGCCGACCCTCCCGCTCCCGGAGAGCGAGGCGGGGGCACCGTCCGGCGAGCCCCGATCGGGACGTCCCCGTGGGCGAGCCCGGCCCCGGGGGCCGACGGGCTTTTCCGTCCTTCCGGGATCGCTCCCGAACGGAAGAGGCGGAGAGCGGAAGAGCCTCCGGGTCGGCGCCGGGAGGAGTCCGGGGGCGGGGAGGGCGTCCCCGCGGCCGCAGGCGGCCGTCATCCCGCCGGGGCGGGAGCCGGGACCCGGCCCCCCCTAACCGCTAACCCTCTGTCTACTGCTTTGTCAGACTACGCGTTTGTTCACATGGAGAAGGAAGCGGATGCCAAAGCCGCCATCGAGCAGCTCAACGGCAAGGAGGTGAAGGGCAAGCGCATCAACGTGGAGCTCTCGACCAAAGGCCAGAAGAAGGGGCCCGGCCTGGCCGCCCTGCCCGGGGACAAGACCAAGAAACCGGGGGCGGGCGACGCCGCCTTCCCCGGGGTGGGCGGCTTCTCGGCCCCCTTCGATTACCAGCAGGCCTTCGGCAACAGCAGCGGCGGGGCGGACGGGCGGCCCCGGCAGCCCTCCCCGTCCTTCTTCGGGCGGGACCGCAGCCCCCTGCGCCGTTCGCCGCCCCGGGCCTCCTACGTGGCCCCGCTGACGGCCCAGCCGGCCGCCTACCGGGCCCAGCCGTCGGTCTCGCTGGGGGCGGCGTACCGGGCCCAGCCCTCGGCCTCCCTGGGCGTGGCCTTCCGGACCCAGCCCGGGACGGCCCAGGCGGCCTCCTACCGGGCCCAGCCCTCGGTCTCCCTGGGGGCCCCGTACCGGGCCCAGCTGGCCGCCGCCGCCGCCGCCGCCGCCGCCTCCCTGACTAGCCCCGGCTCCCAGCCCAACGCCAATTCCTCGCTCGGCTCCTACGGGGGGGCGCAGCCGTCGGCCCCGGCCCTCTCCTCCTACGGGGCCGCCCAGCCCTCCGCCGCCACCGCCGCCGCCGCCGCCGCCTCGTCCCTGGCATCCTACGGGGCCCAGGCCTCCTCCCTCGCCGCCTACGGGGCCCAGGCCGCCGCCTACGGGGCCCAGGCGGCCGCCGCCGCCGCCGCCTCCTCCTCCCTGGCCTCCTACGGGGCCCAGGCCTCGGCCTACGGGGCTCAGGCGGCCTCGGCCTACGGAGCCCAGGCGGCCTCCTACGGCGCCCAGGCCGGCGTCGCCTCCTACGGGGCCCAGCCGACGGCGGCCGCGGCGTACGGCGCCCAGGCAGCCCCGTACGCGGCGCAGGCCGCGGCCTCCTACTCGGCCCAGCCGGCCGCCTACGCCGCCCAGTCGGCCTACGCGGCCCAGCCGGCCGTGGCCGCCGCCTACGCCGCCCAGGCGGCCGCCCCCGCCGCGGCCGGCTCCTACGCGGCCCAGCCGGCGGCGGCCGGCCAGCTGAGCGCCTACGGGGCCCAGGCCGCCTCGGGCCTGGCCGGCTCCTACGGGGCCCAGCCGGCGGCGGCCGCGGGCTCCTACGCGGCCGCCTACGGGGCCCAGCCGGCCGCCGCGCCGGCCGCCCCGTACCGGGGCCAGGTGGCCGCCCCGTACCGCGCCCAGGCCTCGGCCCAGCTGGCCTCCTCCTACGCTGCCCAGCAGCCGCAGCAGCAGCAGCCGCAGCCGCCTCCGCAGGCCCAGGCCGCCGCTTACCGGGGCCAGCCGGGCGCTACCTACGACGGGACGGGCCAGCCCGCCGCCGCCGCCGCCGCCGCCTACCTGTCTCTGTCTCAGGGGGCCCTGGGCAACGCCGCCACCAGCACCCCGCCGCCCTACGAGCGCGCCCGCCTCTCCCCACCCCGCGCCGGCTACGACGACCCCTACAAAAAGGTCTCCAACCTGGCGAAAAGGTACCGTGCGGCCCTCGGCTCCGGCTTGCCCCCGGGGCCTCGGGGGTGGGGCTGAGGCGGGAGAGGGCAGCCTCCCGCCCCTCGGGCACCGGGCACCGGGCACCGTGCGGGGGGCTCCCCGGCCGGGACGGGGAGCAGAGCCGCCCCCGCGGGCCGAGGCCCGGGACGTCGGGCGGGGCCGCGGGCCTCTGGATCCAGCCCCGCCGAGGGCAGCGCGCTTGGGCCCGGGGACTCCAAGGGGCGCCGGGAGCCGTCTGTGCCGCACCCGCTCCGGGGGAAAGCCGGGGTGGGGGCGGGTGCCACGCGCCGGGATCCGCCGTTCCGATGCGTCCGAGTCCGACTCTCCGTCCTGGCCTTCTCCCGACGGGCCCCGGGAACGGTGTAGGGCGGGAGGGACACGGCGATTCGGGAAGGCCGCGCGAGCCCCGGCGGTAGAGGCCGATCCCGGCCGAGAGGGACGAGCGGGGAGGCCGTCGACGGGGCTCGGCCCCCACCCCGTCCCCCGAGTTTAACCCGAGACCGATTCTCGTCCCCGACCGGCGTCCCTAGGCGAGGAGACCGCTCGGAGGCCCGCCGGACCGCCCCCGCCTGAGCCCGCTCTGGACGGCTCCCCCCCCACCCCCCGCGCCCCCCTGCCCCCCGACGCCCAGCCCCCATCATTGACGAACTGTCTTCTTCTCTCGATCAGGTACGGTTCCGACCGGCGCTTAGCCGAGCTCTCTGATTACCGCCGTTTATCAGACTCGCAGCTTGCGTTCCGCCGCTCGCCGACAAAGTCCTCGCTGGATTACCGTCGCCTGCCCGATGCCCATTCCGATTACGCCCGCTACTCGGGCTCCTATAACGAGTACCTGCGGGCCGCTCAGATGCACTCTGGGTACCAGCGCCGCATGTAGGGGCCGGGCTGGGGGTCCGGATGGAGGATGCGGAGGATGGAGGGGGGCGGGAGGAGCGAAGAACGGGGGGGAGCAGGGTCCCTCGGGCGGCGCCTGGCACCGTCCCGCCCCCCGACCGGTCCGTGTTCGGTCCTTCCCCGCTGCCCAACCCCCTTCCCTCTCACTCGGATCTCCCCCCAACCTCCCAACTCCCCCGAAACGGGCGGGGCGGGGGCGGTTCTCGTCTCTTCCGCTTGCCCGAGCGCTTTTTTATTTTTGCGCGCGGCGTTTTAAGATCGTCCGGATGGATGGAAAGCGGCCGCGGTCGGCGGCGCCTTCTCCTTTTAGACGCGGCAGCGGCGGGGGGTAGGGTGGGGGGCGAGAGGACTGCGGGGAGGGTCGGAGGGGGAGGTCAGCGCCTCGGGTCCCCGTGCTCCCGGCTGTTCCCATAATCCTGGGCTCTGCCCCGGATCCGCCCCCCGACCTTCCCGCGCTGAGACTGGATTCGTTTCGTGGGGGGTAGTGGGCCCGTCTCCGGATTCCCAGAGCCGGCACCGAGCGGCAGCTCCCCTCCGCCCCCATCACCCCTCCGCCATCCCCGTCCCCTCCACTGAAGTAGGCGGTGTTAGGAACCTCGATTTTTTTTTTTTTCCCTCCCCCTCCCCTTTTGTACGGACGACAAATAAAACTCGGGGCGATTTGCAGTTTGGAAACACGGTTGTCGTTGTCTTGATTGCACTCACAGCTGCGGAGGACCCGGAAGACGTAACGGTGCCTGGTGCCTTGGCTCTGGAGATCCGGGGGGGAATTGACGGATGGAAATCGAGTTGTTTTCTCCCCCGTCTTCCCCTTCTCCCCCCCAAACCCGCAGGCCTCTCTTCTCCCGGGGAAGCGGGTGCCGATCGATTCTCCCCTGTTCCCTCCGGAGGGATTGTCTGGGGCAGTGGGCGCTTCGTGCGGGTACCGCGCCGGACCCGGGAGGACTTGGGGGCCGCGGGGCGCCGACCGTCCTTTACTTGGCGTCGGACTCTGGACGCGGCCGGTGTAGCGGACCCAAGGGGACGAGGACCCTGCCTGGAAGCGCGGCGTCCGACGGGGCTTCGCCGGTGGGATGGGACGCGGCGGGCGGGGCCGGCGACGCGGGGGAAACGTCTCCCCTCCTCAACCCCCCCAAAGATGTGGTGTTTCGCCTCGAGACCTCCCGTGGGGCTTCCTCGAAGCCCTGCTGCCCTGCCGGTCCCGTCGGATCGGGCGGGCGCACCGGGGAGCCGCGGTCTTGGCCGGGCCCCTGCAGAGGTGGAGCCGGCAGGGAGAGGGAGACGGGACCGGATGGACGGACGGATGGACGGAGGGCGCCGGTCGCTGCAGCCAGAGGAGGGAGGCTTTGGGTTTGGAGCGGGGAGGGCGAGAGGTTGTGGTTGAGCCAACAGGAGAGAAGCGGCGGGGCTGGGGCCCAGCAGTCAGAAGACCTGGATGCTTATCCCGGCCGTGCCGCTTGCCTGCTGCGTGACCCAGGGCAAATCACTTCCGCGCCTCGGTTGCCGCCTCTGTAAAACGGGGATTGAATCCTCTCCTCCCTCCCCCTGAGTGTGAGCCCTATGTGGGACGGGGACCGTCCAACTTGGTTATCTTGTATCTACCCCAGTACCTAGTTCGCACTTAAGTAATGTTAAAACAAATCCAAACGTCCGGTGCTTGGAGGAAGCGTGGCACCCTTGTCAGTGGGCAGAGGCGTTCGTAGCCTCCGAGACCACCGTGTCCAATGTTGGGGCGGGGAGGGAGACCGGGACACCGCAGCTGCGGGGCTCTGTGGCCTCGCCCGGCCTCGATGGGGTGGCCTCGCCCAGGGTCGTGCCCGCCGAGCCGATTTCCGACACCGTGGCGCATCCCCCGGACCCCCATTCTGGTGTTCCAGGGAGAAGGATGAGCAGATCCCTCTCTTTTTCTCTCTCTGTCTCCTTCCCTCTCCCTTCCTCACTCTCAGGCGGTCGCGTCGCCAGGAACCCCTCAACCTCCCGGTACAGGCGGGGCAGGCGGGCGGGCCTTGTCCCCAGCGCGCTCGGCTCCGGCTCGGGGGTCGTCGGGCTTCCTCCCCCTCCTGGGACCCGCCACTGTAACCCGTCCAGCTCGTCTGAAGAGGGCAAGGGATGAAATTCAGCCGGTTCGATCGTGGAAAGCCTCGGAGGGGACCGGGTTGGGTCTGGGACTTGGAACCTGGAGACCCGAAAGCCGGCTGTAGCGCTGGGCGGCGATTCTGATTCTCCGTCTCTCTGTTTCTTTCTGTCTCCTTCTCTGCCGACGCGTTTCCTCCTTTCTTTTGTCTACCTCCCAAAGTTCCCGTTTAGGAAGACCCAGCCGCCGTGCCGAGAAAGAGCTCCGTGTCCTCAGCCGAGACCCCCCGGCCGGTCTCTGAGCGGTAACCTGCCGGGTGGGAGTCTCTGCGGGGCCTTCCCCGGAGAGGGCCGGCCTGAGGATGGTGAGGTCTTCCTGGCTAACCCCTGGAACTGCCAAGGAGCCGGTCCCTGGCTGCTGCCCGCTGGGGTTGGAAGCCCCGGGCTTGGGAATCGGCCGGGATCCCTTCTAGACCGTAAGCTCCTGGTGGGCAGGGAACGTGCCTGCCGAGGGCGTTCCCCTTCTCCTCTCCCAAGTGCTTAGGCCAGTCTCTGCGCGCGGTAAGCGCCCACCGAATACCGTGGATTGATTGATTGGATTCCGGTCGGAGAGGAGAGGCTGGCACGCGTTTCTCCGAGGGAGGAGAGGCTCGCACGCGTCGCCCGAGGGACGGTTGCAAGCAGAAGGCGCTGCCGGCCTCCCGGGGAGGGGGGAGAGGAGGGGCAGCTGGAGGGCGGGCATCGAGCTCAGGGCTCCGCGGTCACGGTTTTGAGCCTCGGAGGGCTGGGTCGGCGACTCCCTCGCCCCTGCAGCGCTTGGGCGAGCCCCGAGTTGGGCTCGTGGTAACCCGGAGAGGCGATCGGGCTCCTCCGCAGAAGTCTCCGTGGGAGGAGGGCGAGCGTCGTGGAACCGATGGGCCCCAGGAGGGTGAGACTGGGCTTCAAGGCTGTCCATCCCTTGGCCCCCTCCTACCTCACCTCCCTTCTGTCCTTCTCCAGCCCAGCCCGCACCCTCCACTCCTCCGCCGCTAATCTCCTCCCCGTACCTCGTTCTCGCCTGTCCCGCCATCGACCCCCGGCCCACGTCATCCCCCGGGCCTGGAATGCCCTCCCTCTGCCCCTCCGCCAAGCTCGCTCTCTTCCTCCCTTCAAGGCCCTGCTGAGAGCTCACCTCCTCCAGGAGGCCTTCCCAGACTGAGCCCCTTCCTTCCTCTCCCCCTCATCCCCCTCTCCATCCCCCCATCTTACCTCCTTCCCTTCCCCACAGCACCTGTATATATGTATATAGGTTTGTACATATTTATTACTCTATTTATTTTACTTGTACATATCTATTCTATTTATTTTGTTAGTGTGGTTTTGTTCTCTGTCTCCCCCTTTTAGACTGTGAGCCCACTGTTGGGTAGGGACTGTCTCTATATGTTGCCAATTTGTACTTCCCAAGCACTTAGTACAGTGCTCTGCACGTAATAAGTGCTCAATCAATACGATTGATGATGATGATGATGATGATGAGACGGGCAGTAGGTGGCTGAGGGAAAGGAGGGGTGGGTTCGGCTCAGAAGATGCTCCCATCCTCCCGGTCCCCGCCCATTCATTCAATCACTCAATTGTATGTATTGAGCACTCACTGTACGCAGAGCGCTACTACAAGGACACCACTGTACTAATCGCTTGGGAGAGTACAATACAAAAATAAGCATTCCCATTCCCATTCCCTGCCCACAGTCCCCCCCTTCCCCTTGGGGAGATGGGAGGGGATGGTGTGGGAAAGGAGAGGCATGCTCAGCTCAGGCGATGCTCCCATCTTCCCGGTCCCGGCCCGATCCCTGCTCTGCCTCCAGGACCTTAACGCTTCTGGGAAACTTGAGGTAGAGTTGGGACCGCCGGGGCCGGATCGCGCCGAGCCCCTTTAGAGAAAGGATGTCATTTCGTGTAACGGGTCTGTGCCGGACTTACCGGGCTCCTGAAGCCATAGCGAGTTAGCGAGCAGCAGGCGTGTGAATGGCACCTCGAGGACCCCAATCCAGATGGCCGAATGGGGTCTTAATTCTCTTAACGGCAATCCCGTCGGCGGGCAGAAACCCAGCGGTAGAGAAGCTCCAGAGGGAGAGACAGAGACCCAGTCCCTTCCCCCTCGAGGAGCCTCCGCCGTGACGTTGACCCAGCCGAGAAAATGTGGATTGGTTTTAGGCCTAAACACTGTTGGAGCTGAAGTACAGCTAAGAGTGTGGGGCGCGGACTAATTCAATCTCCCTCTCCCTCTCCCTGTGCCCACCTGTTGAGGGGAGGAGGCGGTCTGTCCGTCGGCCCTGGGGTTGGGGTCTCTGGTTAGGGGGTCTCCAGGTCTCCCACGCAGAAACACCACCGTCACACGGCCGAGAAAGTGTGGATTGGTTTTAGGCCTAACACTGTTGGAGCTGAAGCACAGCAAAGAGTGTGGGGCGGGGACTAATTCGATCTCCCTCTCCCTGTGCTCATCTGTTGAGGGGAGGAGGCCGTCTGTCCGTCAGCCCTCTGGTTGGGGTCTCTGGTTAGGGGGTCTCCAGGTCTCCCACGCAGAAACACCACCGTCACACGGCCGAGAAAGTGTGGATTGGTTTTAGGCCTAAACACTGTTGGAGCTGGAGCACAGCAAAGAGTGTGGGGCGGGGACTAATTCGATCTCCCTCTCCCTGTGCTCATCTGTTGAGGGGAGGAGGCCATCTGTCCGTCAGCCCTGGGGTTGGGGTCTCTGGTTAGGGGGTCTCCAGGTCTCCCACGCAGAAACACCACCGTCACACGGCCGAGAAAGTGTGGATTGGTTTTAGGCCTAAACGCTGTTGGAGCTGAAGCACAGCAAAGCGTGTGGGGCGGGGACTAATTCGATCTCCCTCTCCCTGTGCCCATCTGTTGAGGGGAGGAGGCCGTCTGTCCGTCAGCCCTGGGGTTGGGGTCTCTGGTTAGGGGGTCTCCAGGTCTCCCACGCAGAAACACCACCGTCACACGGCCGAGAAAGTGTGGATTGGTTTTAGGCCTAAACACTGTTGGAGCTGAAGCACAGCAAAGAGTGTGGGGCGGGGACTAATTCGATCTCCCTCTCCCTGTGCCCACCTGTTGAGGGGAGGAGGCCGTCTGTCCGTCAGCCCTGGGGTTGGGGTCTCTGGTTAGGGGGTCTCCAGGTCTCCCACGCAGAAACACCACCGTCACACGGCGGCCAGGAGCGGCGGGAAATTTATCACCGCCCCTAGGCCCACCAAGCCCGTCCTTGGGGCCCAAATTATTCAAGCGGTGATGTCCTCGTGTCTCTCTCCACTTCAATCCATACTTCATGCTGCTGCCCGGATTATCTTTGTCCAGAAACGCTCTGAGCATATTACTCCCCTCCTCAAAAATCTCCAGTGGCTACCAATCAATCTGCGCATCAGGCAGAAACTCCTCACCCTGGGCTTCAAGGCTGTCCATCCCCTGGCCCCCTCCTACCTCACCTCCCTTCTGTCCTTCTCCAGCCCAGCCCGCACCCTCCGCTCCTCTGCCACCGCTAAACTCCTCACTGTACCTCGCTCTCGCCTGTCCCGCCATCGACCCCCGGCCCACGTCATCCCCCGGGCCTGGAATGGCCTCCCTCTGCCCCTCCGCCAAGCTCGCTCTCTTCCTCCCTTCAAGGCCCTGCTGAGAGCTCCCCTCCTCCAGGAGGCCTTCCCAGACTGAGCCCCTTCCTTCCTCTCCCCCTCGTCCCCCTCTCCATCCCCCCATCTTACCTCCTTCCCTTCCCCACAGCACCTGTATATATGTATATATGGTTGTACATATTTATTACTCTATTTATTTATTCATTTATTTATTTTACTTGTACACTTTTATCCTATTTATTTAATTTTGTTGGTATGTTTGGTTCTGTTCTCTGTCTCCCCCTTTTAGACTGTGAGCCCACTGTTGGGTAGGGACTGTCTCTATGTGTTGCCAATTTGTACTTCCCAAGCGCTTAGTATAGTGCTCTGCACATAGTAAGCGCTCAATAAATAGGATTGATTGATTGATTGATTGATTTGAGCCACTACTTCAGTCAATTTGTGGTATCTATGGAGCGCCGACTCCGTGCAGGGCACCGATCCGATCTAAGCGTCGCGGGGAGTCCCGTGCCGAAGGGTTGGTAGGTACATTCCCTGCCTGTAAGGAGCTTAACAGATTAGAGCAGGAGACAGATGTTAAAATAAATCGCGGATGTGGCTTTTTGTCTTGTGGCTGAGGTTGAGGGGAATAGCAAGTGCTTACAGGGGGCAGATCCAGGCGCAGCGATGATGCAGAAGGGAGAGTAAGAGGGAAGGAGCCCCGCGCGGGCAGGGACTCGTGTCTGACCTGATTATCTCATTTATCCCAGTGCTTAGGACAGGGCTTGGATGTAGTAAGTGCTTAACAAATGCCATAGTTACGCCTACTATTCTACGTGCAGCGTGGCTTAGTGACAAGAGCCCGGGCTTCGGAGTCAGAGAAGCAGTGTGGCTCAGTGGAAAGAGCGCGGGCTTGGGAGTCGGAGGTCATGGGTTCGGATCCCGCCTCCCCCACATGTCTACTGTGTGACCTTGGGCAAGTCACTTCACTTCTCTGTGCCTCAGTTCCCTCATCTGTAAAACGGGGATTAAGACTGTGAGCCCCACATGGGGCAACCTCATCTCCTTGTGTTCCCCCCAGTGCTTAGAACAGTGCTTTGCACATAGTAAGCGCTTAACAAATACCAACATTATTATTATCCCGGCTCCACCAACTGTCAGCTGTGGGACTTTGGGCAAGTCGCTTCTCTGGACCTCAGTGACCTCATCTGGAAAACGGGGATTAAGACTGTGAGCCCCACATGGGACAACCTCATCTCCTTGTGTTCCCCCCAGTGCTTAGAACAGTGCTTTGCACATAGTAAGCGCTTAACAAATACCAACGTTATTATTATCCCGGCTCCACCAACTGTCAGCTGTGTGACTTCGGGCAAGTCGCTTCTCTGGACCTCAGTTACCTCATCTGGAAAATGGGGATTAAGACTGTGAGCCCCCGTGGGACAACTTGATCACCTTGTAACCTCCCCAGTTCTTAGAGCGGTGCTTTGCACATGGTAAGCGCTTCATAAACACCATTATTATTATTAAGAGCACGGGCTTGGGTGTCAGAGGTCGTGGGTTCTAATCCCGGCACCGCCACGTATCAATAAATTCGATTGAATGAAGTATCGCCTGTGTGACGTGGGGCAAGTCACTTCAGTTTTCTGTGCCTCCATTCCCTCATCTGTAAAATGGGGAATGCAGCGGGGCTCAATGGAAAGACCACGGGCTTGGGAGTCACAGGTCACGGGTTCAGATCCCAGCTCCGCCAGTTGTCAGCTGTGTGACTTTGGGCAAGTCACTTCACTTCTCTGGGCCTCAGTTGCCTCATCTGTAAAATGGGGATTAAGACCGTGAGCCCCCCGTGGGACAACCTGATCACCTTGTAACCTCCCTAGTGCATAGAACAGTGCTTTTGCACATAGTAAGTGCTTAATAAATGCCATTATTATTATTATTATTATTAGGAATAAGACTGTGAGCCCCACGTGGGACAACCTGATTAACTTGTATCTACCCCAGCGCTTAGAATGTAGTAAGCGCTTAACAAATATCATTGTTATTATAATTATGTACAGATCATTATGTGTTATTGTAATTACGTGCAGATCATTGTACTAAGCACTTGGGGAGAGTACAGCAGAATTAGGAGACACGATCTCAGCTTCAAAAGAGCCGACGGTACTATCGGGAAAGGGATGTGAATAATGGAGAAAGAGGAGAGCAGTCAGTCAATTGATGATATTTGAGTGCTTGGCACTGCATTAAGCGCTTAGTACAGTGCTCTGCCCACAGTAAGCGCTCAAATACGATTGAATGAATGAATTAAGCACTTGGAAAAGTAGAGTTCAATAGTCCGTAGACCGCGATCCCCACCCACAAGGAGTGTAGAGAAGCAGCGTGGCTCAGCGGAAAGAGCCCGGGCTTGGGAGTCCGAGGTCGTGGGTTCTAATTCCGGCTCTCCCACTTATCAGCTGTGTGACTACGGGCAAGTCACTTAACTTCTCTGTGCCTCAGTTCCCTCATCTGGAAAATGGGGATGAAGACTGTGAGCTCCGTGTGGGACAGCCTGTTTACCTTATATCTACCCGGCGCTTAGAGCGGTGCTCGGCACATAATGAGCGCTTAACAACTACCAAAATTATTATTTACAGGCTTGTCTTGTCTCACGCCATCGGGTCGTCCGCGACCCACAGCGGCTCCACGGACACGTCTGTGTTTGGTTTCGTTCTCTGTCTCCCCCTTTTAGACTGTGAGCCCACTGCTGGGTAGGGACTGTCTCTATATGTTACCAACTTGTACTTCTCAAGCGCTTAGTCCAGTGCTCTGCACACAGTAAGCGCTCGATAAATACGATTGATGATGATGATGATGATGATCCCTCCCAGAACGCCCCGCTCTCCACCTGCGATGGTTCTGGTGGTGGATCCGTCGAGTTTTCTTGGTCAAAATCCAGAAGTGGTCCACCCCTGCCGCCTTCCGCGCCGTAAATCGAGTCTCCGCCCTCGACCCTCTCCCGCACCGCTGCCGCCCAGCACGGGTGGGCTTCAACTTGGACCAGATGGCCTGCCCCTCGCCAACCACTACCCAAGCTGGGAATGGAAGGGTTAGGCCTCTGCTTGACTCTCCCTCCCGGAGCCGAGACTGGTAGACGACTGGAAACTCTCCATCGGCCATCCTGCGAGGGGGAGAAAGACATGAAAATAAATTACACATAGGGGAAACAGTAGAGGATAGTGCTGTGGGGCTGAGGGAGGATGAGAATAATAATAATAATGGCATTTATTAAGCGCTTAGTATGTGCAAAGCACTGTTCTAAGCGCTGGGGCGGTTACAAGGTGGTCCCACGGGGGGCTCACAGTCTTAATAATAATAATAATGATGATGGCATTTATTAGGCTTAAGGAGTCCATGGCCATGAGAGGGAAGCAGCGTGGCTCAGTGGAAAGAGCCCGGGCTCTGGAGTCAGAGGTCAGGGGTTCAAATCCCGGCTCTGCCGCTTGTCAGCTGGGTGACTTTGGGCGAGTCACTTCACTTCTCTGTGCCTCAGTTACCTCATCTGGAAAATGGGGATGAAGACTGTGAGCCCCCCGTGGGATGACCTGATCACTTTGTAACCTCCCCAGCACTTAGAACAGTGCTTTGCACATAGTAAGTGCTTAATAAATTCTATTATTATTATTATTATTATTATTATTATTATGAGAGAGATGTAAGATACATCTCAAAAGAGCCCACCTCCTCCAGGAGGCCTTCCCAGACTGAGCCCCTTCCTTCCTCTCCCCCTCGCCCCCCTCTCCATCCCCCCCATCTTACTTCCTTCCCTTCCCCACAGCACCTGTATATATGTATATATGTTTGTGCATATTTATTACTCTATTTTATTTGTACATGTCTATTCTATTTATTTTATTTTGTTAGTATGTTTGGTTTTGTTCTCTGTCTCCCCCTTTTAGACTGTGAGCCCACTGTTGGGTGGGGACCGTCTCTATATGTTGCCAATTTGGACTTCCCAAGCGCTTAGTACAGTGCTCTGCACATAGTAAGCGCTCAATAAATACGACTGATGATGATGATGACTTGCTATCCTTGGCCTTTGCAAGCATGAAAGACTGGGGCAATCGATCAGTGGTATTTATTGTCCTCTGTTTATTTGTACATATTCTGTTTATTTTAGTTTGTTAATATGTTTTGTTCCCTGTCTCCCCCTTCTAGACTGTGAGCCCGCTGTTGGGTAGGGACCGTCTCCAGATGTTGCCAACTTGGACTTCCCAAGCGCTTAGTCCAGCGCTTTGCACACAGTAAGTGCTCAGTAAATACGATTGAATGAATGAATGAATTGAACACCATACTAAAGGCTAGGGAGAGCACTTTTCTCCCCAACTCTCTCTCCCTTCTGCGTCCCCTGCACGCTTCGATCTGTCCTCTTTAAGCCTTCTAGACTGTGAGCCCACTGTTGGGTAGGGACCGTCTCTATATGTTGCCAACTTGGACTTCCCAAGCGCTTAGTACAGTGCTCCGCACACAGTAAGCGCTCAATAAATTCAATTGATTGACTGATTTAAGCCCTTGATGTTCACCCCACCCTCAGCCCCACAGATCCGTAAATTATTTATTTCTGTTAATGTGCCTCTCCCCTCTAGACGGTCCGCTCCCTGTGGGCAGGGACCGTGTCTCCCAACCTCTGTTGTATTGGGCTCTCCCAAGCGCTTAGTACAGTGCTCTGCACAGAGTAGGTGCTCCATAAATACCACTGGTTGGTCGCTAGACTCGGTTGACTGTACTGCAGTAAGCGCTCTGTAAGTAGCTTGGATGGACGCATTGGTCTTCTCTCTGATCTCCCATCCTCGTGTCCTCTCTCCACTTCAATCCATACTTCATGCTGCTGCCCGGATTATCTTTGTCCAGAAACGCTCTGGGCATGTTACTCCCCTCCTCAAAAACCTCCAATGGCTACCAAACAATCTGCGCATCAGGCAGAAACTCCTCACCCTGGGCTTCAAGGCTGTCCATCCATCCCTTCACCCCCTCCTACCTCACCTCCCTTCTGTCCTTCTCCAGCCCAGCCCGCGTCCTCCGCTCCTCCGCCGCTAATCTCACCGTACCTCGCTCTCGCCTGTCCCGCCATCGACCCCCGGCCCACGTCCTCCCCCGGGCCTGGAATGGCCTCCCTCTGCAAGCTGGCTCTCTTCCTCCCTTCAAGGCCCTGCTGAGAGCTCCCCTCCTCCAGGAGGCCTTCCCAGACTGAGCCCCTTCCTTCCTCTCCCCCTTGTCCCCCTCTCCATCCCCCCATCTTACCTCCTTCCCTTCCCCACAGCACCTGTATAGATGTATATATGTTTGTACAGATTTATTACTCTATTTTATTTGTACATATCTATTCTATTTGTTTTATTTTGTTAGTACGTTTGGTTTTGTTCCCTGTCTCCCCCTTTTAGACTGTGAGCCCGCTGTTGGGTAGGGACCGTCTCTATATGTTGCCAACTTGGACTTCCCAAGCGCTTAGTCCAGTGCTCTGCACATAGTAAGCGCTCAATAAATACGATTGATGATGATTGGTCTGACCCACTGTTGGCGTTGCCTAGGATCAGATCGGGATCCCAAGTATTTGCTGAGTGCCTTCAGTGTGTGCGATGCGGCAAAAGAAAGCAAATTGGTGATCCTTCGGAGGAGCTGTGTGGAAAAAAAAACCCGGGCCTGGGAACCAGAAGACCCGGGTCCCAAGCCTGGCTCTGCCACTTGCCTGCCGGACGACCTAGGGCAAGTCACTCTACTGGGAGTCAGAGGTCCTGGGTTCTAATCCCGGCTCCACCACCCGTCAGCTGTGTGACTTTGGGCAAGCCACTTCACTTCTCTGGGCCTCAGCTCCCTCATCTGTAAAGTGGGGAGTAAGACTGTGAGCCCCAAGTGGGACAACCTGATCACCTTGCATCCCCCCCAGCGCTTAGAACAGTGCTTCGCACATAGTAAGTGCTTAACAAATACCGTCATTATTATAATTATTCCCTATGCCTGTCACCTCATCTGTAAAATGGGGCTTCAGGCTTTGTGCCCAGTGTGGGACAGGGACTGTGCCAACCTTGTATCCGCTCCAGCACTTAGTACAGTGCCTGTACATAATGAAGTACTTAACAAATACCAAAATTATTATTATTATCTGGGCCTCAGCTCCCTTATCTTTTTTTTAATGGTATTTGTTAAGCGCCTCAGCTCCCTTATCTTTTTTTTTAATGGTATTTGTTAAGCGCCAAGCACTGTTCTAAGCGCTGGGGTAGATACAAGGTAATCAGGTTGTCCCACGTGGGGGCTCACAGACTTAATCCCCATTTTCCAGTACTGAGGCCCAGGGAAGTGAAGTGACTTGCCCAAAGTCACACAGCAAACTAGTGGCGGAGTCAGGATTAGAACCCACGACCTCTGACTCCCAAATCCGGGCTCTTGCCACTGGGCTATGCTGCTCCTCTGTAAAATGGGGATTCAGTCCATGCTTTTCCTCCTCCTTAGACCGTAAGGCAGGGTTGGCGTCCGATCTAATGGTCTTGTATCTTCCCCAGCGCTTAGTACACTGCTCAGCATCTACTGAGCGCTTAACAAAGACTGCAGTTCATATCATTATTATGATGATCCTGTCCACAAACCTTCTGGTCAAATGAGGCAGTAGAAAATAAAAATTAAAATTAAAAAAAATAAAAATCAAGTTCCTTACCTGAATATTCTTGTAGTCGACGTGAATCCCACACGGGCTACATTTCTTAAGAGGTTCTTTGTACGGATTTTCCATCTGTGATGGCTGCGGAGCCCGGGCTCTTTCCACTGAGCCCGGGCTCCGCACATAGTAAGCGCTCAATAAATACGATTGATTGATGGAGCCACGCTGCTTTTCACAGGGAGTGAAAAAACACTTTTCAAATAAGTTATAGCTTGAATGGCCCTGCTGGGAGCTAGGGAAGCTCACTGTGGGCAGGCAGTGGACCTGTTTACCGTTGTATCATACTCTCCCAACTTATTGATATCATCATCAATCGTATTTATTGAGCGCTTACTGTGTGCAGAGCACTGGACTAAGCGCTTGGGAAGTCCAAGTTGGCAACATATAGAGACAGTCCCTACCCAGCAGTGGGCTCACAGTCTTGATATAGTTCTCTGCGCGCAATAAGCGCTCAACAAATACGATTGAATGAACAGACTTCATTCAGGTGGCCAGCACAAGAAGATAGGACATCTTACCTCCTTCCCTTCCCCACAGCACCTGTATATATGTATATATGGTTGTACATATTTATTACTCTATTTATTTATTTTACTTGTACATATCTATCCTATTTATTTTATTCTGTTAGTATGTTTGGTTTTGTTCTCTGTCTCCCCCTTTTAGACTGTGAGCCCACTGTTGGGTAGGGACTGTCTCTAGATGTTGCCAATTTGGACTTCCCAAGCGCTTAGTACAGTGCTGTGCACATAGTAAGCGCTCAATAAATACGATTGACGATGATGGGACAGGCAGCTCTCGTTCAGAGCAAACTTAAGCCCCTCTGTTCCGCGTCTAGCTTTATTTCTATTTATTCTGACGACTTGACACCTGTCCACATGTTTTGTTGTCCGTCTCCCCCTTCTAGACCGTGAGCCCGCTGTTGGGTAGGGACCGTCTCTAGATGTTGCCATCTTGTCCTTCCCAAGCGCTTAGCCCAGTGCTCTGCACACAGTAAGCGCTCAATAAATACGACTGAACGAATGAATATACGTTGATGCACACAGGATAATTAAGGAGAAGCGCAGTTAAAGCATTTGCTACAGTCCTATTCCAACGCAGCCCGCACACTTCGGCGCGGCTCAGTGGAAAGAGCCCGGGCTTCGGAGTCAGAGGTCGTGGGTTTGAATCCCGGCTCTGCCATATGTCTGCTGTGGGACCTTGGGCAAGTTGCTTCACTTCTCTGAGCCTCAGTTACCTCATCTGTAAAACGTGGATTGACTGTGAGCCCCACGTGGGACAACCTGATCCCCCCGGCGCTTAGAACAGTGCTTTGCACAGAGTAAGTGCGTAACAAATGCCATTATTATTATTATTATAATTATTCGCTCCTCTGTCAACCTCCTCACTGGGCCTCAGTCTCGCCTGTCTCGCCGCCGACCCCCCGCCCACAACTTGCCCCGGCCTGGAAGCCGACAGATCATCATCAATCGTATTTATTGAGCGCTTACTATGTGCAGAGCACTGTACTAAGCGCTTGACATTTACTCCCCCCCAGGAGGCCGTGACCAAGCCCCTCCTTTGAGAAGCAGCGTGGCTTAGTGGAAAGATCCCGGGCTTGGGAGTCGGAAGGCGTGCGGTCTAATCCCGAATCCGCCGCTCGTCAGCTGTGTGGGCAAGTCACTTCGCTCCTGTGGGCCTCAGTTTCCTCATCTGGAAAATGGGGATTAAGCCTGTGAGCCCCCACGTGGGACAACCTTGTATCCCCCCTAACGTGGGATAACTTCATTACCTTGAATCTACCCCAGCGCTTAGAACAGTGCCTGGCACGTAGTAAGCGCTTAACAAATACCATCATTTTTTTTTCCTCCCACTCCCTTTGTTCTTTCCCCCTCCCAGCCCCACAGCCCTTATAAAAAAAAATAAATAAAGATGGCATTTATTAAGCGCTTACTATGTCCATAACTGTCATTAATGGCTATTAATGTTTGCCTCCTCCCATCTAGCAGCGTGGCTCAGTGGAAAGAGCCCGGGCTTTGGAGTCAGTGGTCGTGGGTTCAAATCCCGGCTCTGCCAATTGTCAGCTGTGTGACCTTGGGCAAGTCACTTAACTTCTCTGGGCCTCAGTTCCCTCATCTGGAAAATGGGGGTTGACTATGAGCCCCCCGTGGGACAACCTGATCACCTTGTAACCCCCCAGCGCTTAGAACAGTGCTTTGCACATAGTAAGCGCTTCATAAATCCCATCATTATTATTATTATCTAGATTGGAAACTCCTTGTGGGCAGGGAATGTGTCTGTTTATTGTTGTATTGTCCTCTCCCAAGCGCTTAGTGCAGTGCTCTGTAAACAGTAAGCGCTCAATAAATACAACTGAGTGAATGAATGTGTATTAAGTAAGCGTGAGTCGATAAAAATATACGGACAAGAGGGAAAGGTTGTTTGGGAATGGCTTGACTGGGGAGGTGGCAAGTAATCTGGGAGTGCCGCTTGGAGGAGGTGATGATTTAAGAGTCAGTCAGTGATATTGAGCGGTTATGGTGTGCAGAGCACCATACTTAAATGCTTGGGAGGGTACAATCCATCAATCAGTGGTATTTATTAATAATGGCATTTATTAAGTGCTTACTATGTGCAAAGCACTGTTCTAAGCACTGGGGAGGTTACAAGGTGATCAGGTTGTCCCACGGGGGGCTCACAGTCTTCATCCCCATTTTCCAGATGAAGTAACTGAGACACAGAAAAGTGAAGTGACTTCATCATCATCATCAATCGTATTTATTGAGCGCTTACTATGTGCAGAGCACTGGACTAAGCGCTTGGGAAGTACAAATTGGCAACATACAGAGACAGTCCCTACCCAACCGTGGGCTCACAGTCTAAAAGGGGGAGACAGAGAACAAAACCAAACATACTAACAAAATAAAATAAATAGAATAAATAGAAAGAATAAATAAATAGAAATAAAGTGACTTGCCCAAAGTCACACAGCTGACAGTTGGCGGAGCCGGGATTTGAACCCATGACCTCTGACTCCCAAGCCCGGGCTCTTCCCACTGAGCCACGCTGCTTCTCTTGAGTGTTTACTGTGTGCAGAGCACTGTATTAAGCGCTTGGGAGAGTACAGTCTAAGACTTAATAATAATAGTAATGACGATGGCATTTATTAAGCCATCATTATTATTATTTTAGACTGTGAGCCCACTGTTGGGTAGGGACCGTCTCTATATGTTGCCAACTTGTACTTCCCAAGCGCTTAGTCCAGTGCTCTGCACACAGTAAGCGCTCAATAAATGCGATTGATGATGATTAAGCGCTTACTATGTGCCAAGCACTGTTCTAAGCGCTGGGGAGGTTACAAGGTTATCAGGCAGTCCCACGGGGGGCCCACGGTCTTAATCTCCATTTTACAGATGAGGTAACTGAGGCCCAGAGAAGTTAAGTGACTTGCCCAAAGTCACCCAGCTGACAGTTGGTGGAGCTGGGATTTGAACCCATGACCTCTTACTCTCAAGCCCGGGCTCTTTCCACTGAGCCACGCTGCTTCTCTTGAGTGCTTACTGTGTGCAGAGCACTGTATTAAGCGCTTGGGAGAGTACAGTCTAACAGACTTAATAATAATAGTAATGATGATGGCATTTATTAAGCGCTTACTATGTGCCAAGCACTGTTCTAAGCGCTGGGGAGTTTACAAGGTGATCAGGTTGTCCCACGGGGGGCTCACAGTCTTCATCCCCATTTTCCAGACGAGGTAACTGAGGCACAGAGAAGTTAAGTGATTTGCCCAAAGTCACACAGCTGACAGTTGGCGGAGCTGGGATTTGAACTCATGACCTCTGACTCCAAAGCTGGTGCTCTTTCCACTGAGCCACGCTGCTTCTCTAAAATGATGGTATTTGTTAAGCGCTTACTATGTGCAAAGCACTGCTTTAAGCGCTGGGGAGGTTTCCAGGTGATCAGGTTGTCCCACGGGGACAGTTTTAATCCCCATTTTACAGATGAGGGAACTGAGGCCCAGAGAAGTGAAATGACTTGCCCAAAGCCACACAGCTGACAGTTGGCGGAGCCGGGATTTGAACCCATGACCTGACTCCAAAGCCCGGGCTCTTTCCACTGAGCCATCACGCTGCTTCTAAGTTCCTTGCCCATAATGAGCTTGCAGTCTAAACCTATAATGCAGTTGGAAGACACCATCCCTGCCCTCAAGGAGTTTATAATTTAGTGGAGGGCTTTGAAAGGGCTACAGTTCAGACTCGCCCACTCCTGCCCCTTTCCTAATAATTGGGGATTAATTACGGTGCTATTAGGAATTAATAATAATTCCTAATAATAATAGCACCGTACTATGTGCCAGCTTGGGTGCAGAGATAATAATAATAATAATAATAATAATAATAATAGCATTTGTTAAGCGCTTACTATGTGCAAAGCACCGTTCTAAGCGCTGGGGAGGTTACAAGGTGATCAGGTTATCCCACAGGGGGCTCACGGTCTTAATTCCCATTTTACAGGTGAGGTAACTGAGGCCCAGAGAAGTGAAGTGACTTGCCCAAAGTCACCCAGCTGACAATTGATGGAGTTGGGATTTGAACCCAAGACCGCTGACTCCAAAGCCCGAGCTCTTTCCACTGAGCCACACTGCTGTTTGGGTCCCATAAGGGGCAGGGAGGACTGTCACTTTTAGACTGTGAGCCCACTGTCGGGTAGGGACTGTCTCTATATGTTGCCAACTTGTACTTCCCAAGCGCTTAGTACAGTGCTCTGCACACAGTAAGCGCTCAATAAATACGATTGATGATGATGATAAGGGGCTTATGGTCCCAAGTAGAAGGGAGGACTGTCAGTTCTAGACTGTGAGCCCACTGTTGGGTAGGGACCGTCTCTATATGTTGCCAACTTGTACTTCCCAAGCGCTTAGTACAGTGCTCTGCAGACAGTAAGCGCTCAATAAATACGATTGATGATGATGATGATGATGATGATGATAAGGGGCTTATGGTCCCAAGTAGAAGGGAGGACTGTCCCTTCTAGACTGTGAGCCCACTGTTGGGTAGGGACTGTCTCTATATGTTGCCAACTTGGACTTCCCAAGCGCTTAGTACAGTGCTCTGCACACAGTAAGCGCTCAATAAATACGATTGATTGATTGATTGATTGATTCAGGGCTTATCCACAATTTACAGATGAGGAAAGAAACACAGCACAGGGATGAAACCCCAGATCCTCCGCCTCCGAGGCCCAGGATCCTTCCACTATGCGCTTAGAACAGTGCTTGGCACGTAGTAAGCACTTAGCAAGTACCAGAATAATAATAATAATAATTATTATGCCATGCTGCTCCTCCTTGGGCTTGCTTTGTGGGGGTGATAGGCAAACCAGGGGTGTGCTTGGGGTCTTGGGGGGCCGGGGAAGGGGGAGGGTCTTCAAAGCAGCGCCAGCCTTGATAGACTCATGCGGATCCCTGACCGCCGAGCCCCACGTGCGGGCGATTGCTCGGTATGAGAAGCAGCGTGGCCCAGTGGAAAGAGCCCGGGCTTTGGAGTCGGAGGTCATGGGTTCAAATCCCGGCTCCGCCAATTGTCAGCTGGGTGACTTTGGGCAAGTCACTTCACTTCTCTGTGAGAAGTGTTAGACTGTGAGCCCACTGTTGGGTAGGGACTGTCTCTATGTGTTGCCAATTTGTACTTCCCAAGCGCTTAGTACAGTGCTCTGCACATAGTAAGCGCTCAATAAATACGATTGATTGATTGATTGATTCTCTGGGCCTCATCTGTAAAATGGGGATTAAGACTGTGACCCCCCTGTGGGACAACCTGATCGCCTGGTAACCTCCCCAGCGCTTAGAACAGTGCTCTGCACATAGTAAGCGCTTAATAAATGCCGTCATCATTATTATTATTATTATGACCACTTAGAGGTGAGGGGGCAGGGGTGGGAGTTTCAGGGGGACGCCGGTTCCATTCCCATTCCTTCCCCCTCCCCTTTGGATTTTAGTAGAGGGAATCTACTACTACTACCACTGATAATAATGATGGTATCTGTTAAGCGCTTACTAAGCACCAAGCACTGTTTTAAGCATTGGGGTGGATATTCTGAACAGTGCTCTGCACATAGTAAGCGCTTAAATGCCATCATTATTATTATTATTAT